>NC_143575.1:77030249-77346658 GCF_048544385.1 Mastigoproctus giganteus
TGTCAGAAAAATACCACTATTTTGTCTTTGCCTCACTAAGAACTTTTAAGGTGGTTCTGAGATACTGCACAAATTCTCCCTTTTCATTCAGTTGTTTTATAGAAGGTTTCAAAGCCAACTTAATATGTAATGGTGATAGCTGCCCTCAGTGTAGCTCATGAGATGATCATATTAACACTTTTTGCCTGTGACTAGATTATTATTATTATTAGCTATATGATGCAAGGAAGCCTGAGGCTTATGCAGCACCAGCCCAAAAAAAATTTGAGTTACCCTGCGAGAGAGAGAAGTAGAAGGAAACCACCAAGAAAGAGAAGAATGATGATCCAGGGTCCAGCTCGGGACCCTGGGTGTGCCAAGCTCATACTCACCAGATGTAAGCCCCTGGGGTAATGCTGATGAAGAAAATACTTAAATATGCAGTCAAGACTGTGCATAGAAAGCCATAGTATTTTGTAAGTAAATTTATTTTAGGCCCAGCACATATGAGAGATTTTTTGTTCATGATTAATGTATGTTGATAGAGCCTTCATATTTTCATATATATTATGTACACTAGTCCATGTAGCTTTTTTGATCAGATGTTCCCATTATCTAATAAGGCCACTTTTGGACTTATCTCACAGGAATTAATAAAAAATTGACATTCTGTTGGTTTCCAATCAAACTTAGCGCCTGTACCAACATGCCAATGTCACTACATTGGCACAGAATTTTGCAATTTTATAAACAAGATAGCAGATTTGCTGATGAGTTTGGATATTGATATGCTGTCAACAAGCAGGGAAGTTCCATTTAGCATTAGCATTAGCATTAGCATTAGTAGAGGCATTTGATGCAAGAAAGCAAGCTTATGCAGCATCAGCCAAAAAAAAAAAAAAAAAAAAAAAAGTAACATAAATAAATAAAAATAACCACTTCCACTTCACCCCTCTGTTCGTTCGAAATACCTGTCCAGCTGAGCCTTAAACTTATTTAGGCTATCAACTTCCACGACAAGGGATGGAAGTCTGTTCCACCCACCAACCACCCGCTGGCTAAAGGCAAATTTCCGCACATCTATCCTACATCTGTCTTTCCTCAATTTGAATTTATGCCCTCTCAGGTGATTTTTCTGAGCTAGAGGAAGAATCCCATCAGCATTGAGCATGCTCAAACCATTCAAGGCTTTGTACACCTCTATCAGATCACCCCGCTGGTACCTAGTTTCCAGACACTGTAATTTGCAAAACTTAAGCCTTTCTTCGTAAGAGAACCCCTTTGTCCCATTCACCAATCTAGTTGCCCTTCTCTGTACTCGTTCCAGCAGCTCTACATCCTTCCTGAAATGAGGCCTCCAGGCCTGTATACAGTACTCTAGGTGTGGCCTGACCATTGCCTTATACAAGGGAATAATCACCTCCTTATCCCTGCTAGAAAAATTCCTATATATCATTGACAATACACCATGAGCTACTCTTGCAGCTCGTCTGCACTGCTCAGAGAACTTCATATCTGCCTGCACCACCACCCCCAGGTCCCTTTCATTCTCTACCACTGTCAGTGTAGTACCACAGATTTGATACGTTGCTCTGGGGTTGCTGTTTCCCATATGTAGTACTTTACATTTGTCAATGTTAAACTTCATTTGCCACCTCGAAGCCCATCTGCTCAACCTTTCCAAATCCTGTTGCAGCAGCATAGTGTCAGTAGTGTCCTTGACAACCCTGCCAACCTTCGTATCGTCTGCAAACTTGGACATTAAGCCTGATATACCATCATCAATATCATTTATAAATACAGAAAACAATAAAGGCCCCAATACTGAACCCTGAGGGACTCCACTAATAACATTAGTCCACGATGAGCAGTGTCCATTGATTACCACTCTCTGTCTTCTCCCCCTCAACCACCCCTTTATCCATAGCAGCAACTTGCCTCCAATGCCACACTGCTCCAATTTGTGCAGCAGTCTTCCATGTGCAACAGTATCAAAAGCCTTTCTAAGATCCAAGTATATAATATCAAAGTTATTCCCTGCATCCAGTTCTTTTGTGACTGCATCATAGTATCCAATCAAATTGGTCAGGCAAGACTTCCCCTTAACAAAACCATGCTGTGTCCTAGCTATAACTGAAGTCTTGTCTAGATGATCCTGCAGTGCTTCTTTCACCAGTGCCTCCATTAATTTTCCGGGAACAGAAGTTAAACTCACAGGTCTATAATTACTTGTGTCAGCCTTTGATCCCCCTTTGTGAATTGGGGTCACATTTGCACATCTCCAGTCAATGGGTACCTCCCCTGAGTCCAAGGAAGCTCTCATAATTATGGCTAAGGGTTTGCTTACCTCCTTTGCTGCCTCCTTTAATATAACTGGATAGATCCCATCCACCCCAGGTGCCTTTCTTGTGTTTATCTTCAACAATTTCTCCTCCACTTTGCTCTCAGTTATTACAAGATTCTCTAGCTTACTGCTAGAGTTGAATACACCTCTGGCATTCCCCTCGCTGAATAACTCCTCATGTGTGAATGTCGATGCAAAATATTCATTTAGTTTGTTAGCTACCCGAGCAGGGTCATCAACAGTTGACCCATCGATCTCAAGTGGACCAATCTGATTCATCCCCTTCCTTCTAGAGTTTACATAAGTAAAGAACTCTTTGCTGTTTTTCTTCGCATCCCTTGCCAAGGATCTCTCGTAATCTGCCTTCGCCTGCCTAACCTCCTTTGTAACTTGGTTACAGATCAACTTGTATCTATCATAGGCTTCCATGTCACCCATTAATTTATATGTATCCCATGCATTTTTCTTCTCTGCCACATGTCTCATTAGTTCATCTGACAACCATTTAGGCCTAAACCTTGAACAATATTTCTTAGTTGGTATGTAAAGCCTAGTAGCTTCCACAATAAGTTCTTTGAATGCTTCCCATTTTGAATTTGCTGTTGGCAATATCATCAGTTGATCCCACTGTATAGAATTTAAATACTGTCTCAGTCCATTGTAGTCGCCTTTACGAAAGCAATACCCCTTCCCTTTACCCCTAATGGTAGTTACCTCTTTGAGTAACTCCCACTTCAGCACACTGTGATCACTGCCACCAAGTGGTTCATTTATCTGCAGATTCTTAATGCATGAAGAATCACTACTGATAATCAAATCAAGAGTATTACTCCCTCTAGTTGCCTCCCGAACATGCTGATGTAGAAAACAATCATCCAATAAATCCACAAAAGCCTTGCTACTGTGTGAGTGACCAGCCCCCAAATTCCAGTCAATATCTGGGAAATTAAAATCCCCCATTATAAGACTCTCTGATTTACTGGCCCACTCTATTTCTCCGAACAGTTTCTTATTATACTCATCAGAGTCATTAGGCCTATAGCACACTCCTACTCTCAATTTTGATCTCCCAATGCTTATGTCACACCAAACTGACTCGACACTGCACTGTCCAGCGATGTCGACTGGCTTCACTTCCTTGGATTTTATGTGTTTTTTAACTAATAGCATAACCCCTCCTCCCTTCCTATCCTGTCTATCCTTTCTGTAGACATTGTACTCCCCAAATTCCAGTTCTGCATTTCTTATATCTGTGTGACACCACGTCTCTGAAATCCCCACAATATCTGCCTTTGATGTTTTGAGCAATACCTCAAAGCAATACCTTTTGAGCAATACCTTTGAGCAATTTCTGCAGGTCTTTGGCCAGTGTCTTTCATAAGTTCATCTCCCAGATCAGCCTTCATTATTAGATGTGGATCAGAAGTTGTAAATGAAAAAAGCTTCATCAGACTGCAACAAATCATGTGAAATCTCCCATTACTGTGTAAAAGCAGTTTAGAGACTTTGGTTTGAAATCATTTGAATGAAGGACAGGATATGTCACATAACATTCAAGCATCTGATTTTTTCTACTTTTAAAAAATAAGGACACAAATGCTTCTATTATATAGAAGTGGCAATCCATGATGTGATCTTTGGGCTCCCTCCTATTATGTGAATTGTAAAGGGATTGATTGGCATAAACTTGTTAAACAGTCTCTGAGATTTGAGGGTGCAACTGATATAGCCAAAATGTGGAGCTTGATGCTCTCTTCTGGTCACAAATCTTGCATGAAAGTACAGATCACGAGCCTTTCCCACATTTTGTTATTGGGATGTAGATTGACTCTTCACATGTGTATCAGAAGGAATTGTTCCAATTTAAACTCTTTAGGACATGGCTGACCGAAATTAATTTAAAAAAAAAACCATAACAGCTGCATCATAAGAGAACATTTAAACAGTTTTGAATACTTTATCAAAAAGCCTATGACTAAAAAATATTTCCCAGCCCTGTGAGATTGAGAAATGAAGGGCATTATTGATGTTTGTGTTGAACCTCCCCCCACTCCATCTCCCAAGACAGAAACCTAATATATATTGTTATTATGTATTTCTGTAAAGAATAACCAGATGTTAAACACAACAAATGTTATCAAAACTACTTGTACAACTCAAATCTCAGAGACTGGATGCCATTATATTCATGAAAATCAGATGCTCTCTTGTTTTCTCTCTCTCTCTCTCTCTCTCTCTCTCTCTCTCTCTCTCTCTCTCTCTCTCTCTCTCTCTCTCTGTGTATACAACATAGCTTATAGAAATTCAATTTCGTTAATGTAGGAAGAAAAGAAAACTTTTAAGGAAAGACTACAAGGTGTTCAGGATGTTATAGCCTCAATTCAAAATGTCCTGGGGGATATTGCATCTTTTGGAGAAAGGATAAAAAAGTAAGTTGCTGCTTTATATATTCATTTCAGTTAGCTGGCATACTACACTGTCTGGTCACTTTATTCGGATATTAGAAATTTTGGGCTATATGCAACAATCTTTTCAGAAATAAATAAATCAAAGAGATCATGTAATATGTGGTTAGTGCAGGAAAACACTAAAGCATGGTGCCCAAATCAGTTTGCCAGCAATAGAGAATAAACAAGATTTCAGTCTTCCAAAGATGTATGATTGTTGGTGTACATTTACCAGGTTTTATAGTAAGATAGGGCTGCTGAATGTTCAAAGACTAATATCATTAGTCTTCTTTAATAAATGGAAAAATGCCCCAAAACATCTAAGTAAATGTAACCAAAGAAAAAATAAGGTGACTGAGTAAGGTGTTTGACGTTTGTAGCTGATTACTGAGTGGAATTGTTGCCAAAGGATGAAGCAATTAACCTTTGCATTTAATTCAGCAATATCTCAAGTCATTGGTATCTATATTTGTGAAGAACCCTAAAAAAGTGATATGGGAGTAAAAGACCCTTGTGGAAGCCAGTGATTGCAGATACCATCTGGAAAATATGGCTGCATTAGTGGCATGAATGCAAAGGATGAACATTGGAGGCAAGTCATATGGCCCAACAAGTTGTGATTTTGCTGGAAAACTGCACTTATGGTGTGGGGGATTATATAAGACACTGAAATCATTAGAGTTGCCACTTGTCCAGATGTGATCCAAAGTCTTCGGTTTTAAGCTTGTTATATTTGAGCTTAGTGTTTTGTAACTTCTCCAACTGTGAAATAGTGGGGGGAGTGAAAATTCCTGGTTTTAAGACAACTATGATATTTTTTGTATATTAAATGCTTAGTAAGAATGTATAACTTACAAAACTAGTTAATAGTTATATCACATAATACAATGTTTTTAAATTATGGCATTATAGTCCTAAACTAGAAATTACAAATCTGTCCAAATAAAAAGTTATTACAAAAACTCTTAGTGATCATTTTATGTAAAAAAATTTCAGGTTTCTTCTGTTATTTCCTACCTCCTCCTACAAAAAAAAAAAAATCATCTCTGGGTAAGAAATTTTGAAAAGTGTCAGCTCTAGGAACCATCCTGTTATGCACCGACAAAATAGGCTGTTGGAAAAGGTATAATAGTGTGGGGCATGTTTCAGTGACATGCCTTTTGTCCCCTGATCTCACAGGAGAGCACTGTTAATACTAGAATATCTGAACATTGTTGCAGATCACATACACTTGGCAATGTTGTATGCTTACCATTACATTTAGAGTTACTTTCAAAATGACACTGAAGCTGTCCATGCAAAATGTGTAAAAGAATGGTTTAAGGTATATGAACAAGACCAAGCATCTGTGAGATTAATTAGAAAGACATGTTTGTCAACAAAATCCTCCACCTCACTGCAGTAATTGAGGGCAGGTACATGAATAATCCAATATTCTGCATTTCACTTTTAAACACCTTTGTTGACTCTTTTACCATGTGTCAGAACCGTGAAATGGAGATGGCCTAATAGCATATTAGGCCTTCACTGGTCTAATATGTTATTAGCTTATGGTCTTAATGAAGTGGTCAGGCAGTGTAGATGTAGCACACAGTAGAACATTATATAGTGGGTCTGCAGTATATGTATACTTCCCAGTTTGCCATTTTTCATGTCTGTTGTCTACTATTTAACACCTTTACTTGCATATCTGTTATTGATTTTCTTATCCATTATGTTACCATCAGTCTCATGCATTATGTATGAACTTCCAATTGCTCAGTAGTGTTAATCTATCAAGAACACTTCTGCTTTTGAGGTTCTCAAACTAGTTCTGTGCCAATTTTGTTTTTACGCTATTCCTTAAGTAGCATAATTCATAAGTAAACTGTTTTCTTTGTTATCTTCAAACAATTTTGTCTTATTTATTTTATTTTGACAACAAACTGCTTTGTTTTGGAAATAAAATTGAAAATTATTACTTGTTTAGACTGGCAAATGAGCAATTAATATTAGATGTAAACAAATAAGTAATGACTACTGATAGACTGGATCTCAAGTAAAGATACATTTGACCAGTATATTGCCAACACTGGAATAATTAAATCCCTCAATGGTTAAGAGTGATCTAGCTGTTGTTTAAATTAACAACAGCTAGATCAGTACAGTGTAGAAGTGAGAAGAGTATGATGAGGGTGGATATAGTTGTGTGAGAAGTTTATTGCTGATTCAGAAAAAAAAAAAAAAAAAAATATATATATATGTTTTGTTTTTTTTTTTTTTTTTTCAAATTCATTTGGTTGGAAGTCGGCAAGTTCTGACATCCAATTTTCAGGGAACTACATCATCAAATTTTCATCATTATTGGGGAGCTTGGGTGTGGTCCTAAACAAATCATTGTCGATGAAACTACATCCTTCTGAAAAATGAACTCAACTCAAGAACACTCCCGGTTTGAGAACCTCAAACAATTGTTTGAGGTTCTCAAACAATTGAGGTTCACAATGATCCACTGCACAGTGATCATATTCCCATACAAATTGAATTGCTAAACAAGTCCCCTTATCATCCTACTAAAATTCTGCAGTGGCTCGCTGATAAAGCAGATTGGCAGAAGTATAAAAAATTAGCTAAATTTGACCTGGAAATAACCCAAGAATCCCCAACTGATGAAGTGCGCAACTGTCACAAAAACAATATTACATGAAGCAGAAAAAAACCATGCCAAAATCCTCTTCAAAATTGCTGATACACCCAAAAATCTGGTGGAGTAACGAATGTCATGCAGCTAAAATAGAGCAAAGTAAAGCCTGGAATATCTTTCACCGCTGTCCAATCTTATCTAGTATAAACATGCCAGAGCAAGGTGTTTAGATGCTGTAATAAAAAGACAGCTTGGATTTGCTTTACTTTGACCCTCAATCAAGAAACTCCTACACAAAATTTGGAAAATAATTTAAAAAATGATAAATATCAGACGACTCCTGTGCTTATCATGGAATGGAGGGAACAGAATGATTCTGACCCCGCTAAAATTGCAAATATCTTAATGGGAAACTTTTGCCAAAACATCAGGAACAGAAAGTTACATCCCTTCAGAAGATTTAAAACAAATGAAGAAAAACAAAAATTAAAGTTTTCATCAAAAGGGAATGAACAATATAACCTACCATTTACCATCCATGAACTGCTTACAGCTCTGTCAACATCTAGACATGGTAGGACCAGATAATATTCACTATTCAATGATACAGGAACTAAGTGCTGAATCATTGCAGTCACTCTTGATCTGTTCAGTAGACTGTACCTAGAGGATGCATTCCCTAAACAATGGCATCATACTATAGTCCTTGCCTTTCTTAAACCCAGTAGAATTCCAAAAAACCCCACTTGCTGTAGACCCATTGCCTTGACCAGTTGGCTCAGCAAAATTCTTGAAAAGAGGGTAAACTGTCGATGGATATGGTATGTAGAAAATTAATCTCGTACATGCTGCACAATTTGGAATCCAACAAAACAGATCAACACTAGATATACTAGTATGACTTGAACTCCGACCGAAATACATTCCTTAGATCAGAACATCATTTCATGGTATGCTTTTGATACCAGTAAGGCTTACGATTACACGTGAAAGTATGAAATACTCCACAAATTATATCAATATGGACTTCAGGGTCATCTCCTAATTTTCATACAAAACTTTGTTACCCCAAGTATTCTTGCCAAGGAGTCCCCCAAGGCTCTGTAGTCAGTGCTACACTTTTTATAATTGCAATTAACATCATTGCCGAATGACTTACAAACACTATTGATACAGCACTGTTTATAGATGACCTTAGCAAACATAGATACTGTTGAGAGAGAGTTACAAGGGGCAATAAATAAGATCAGTTCATGAACACAAATTAATGGCTTTCAACTTTTCCCCCAAAAAACATTGTGCATCCATTTTTGCCACCAGTATAAACTTCACCCACATCTGAAACTACAACTGAATGGCCAACCAATAGCAGTTTACCCCACCATACGGTTCTTAGGAATCACATTAGATATTAAAAACTAACAACATCTTGTCAGCAAAAGGAATGAATTAACTCGTCAAGTTGAGAACTACCTGTACATTTGTCTCTCTCTCTCTCTCTCTCTCTCTCTCTCTCTCTCTGCCTTCTTATGGAAAGGTAACTGGCTGCTAGATAGTAGACAAAGTAAAGGGATGCTGCCAGCTCAGTAGTGTTGCCATTCTGGACTAAAAGGTAGGTTCAACATGTCTCATTTCAGAATGTATGCACATCATAAAAACTTAGAGAATTTTATTTTTTAGTGTTAAAATTAGAATAGCATTTGGTGAATTCTTTAAGGCCCACATTAAATACCTGTACTATAGAGGTTTCACAGGTAGTTGCCATAGTGTGAAATAGAGAAATTTGAATTGAGTGTATTGCTGTTTGCTTCATACTCATAAGTCATAACTTATGAGAGGCGCCTCTGTAGCCATGTGGGCAGGAGCATAAGTGTGTAGCACATGCTTCTTGATTAGACTGGGGTTCGAACCCGTGACCACCAAATACGGAGGATGCGGAAAGATCAGGAAATGACCACTGCATATCCCCAAAGCAATATGGCCTTAGGGGATATGTGGTGGTCATTCCCTGACTTTTCCGCATTCTCCGTATTTTGGTGGTCACAGGCTTGAACTCCGGTCTAATCAAGAAGCATGTGCTACGCACTGCTGCCCCTGGCTACGGAGGCACCACATGCTATAGTAGTCTACTGCAATATAAAAATGCAAAAAAAATGCATTGTTCTCTGTTGTGCAGTCATTTCATAGTATTTGTGTAGTGTGAAACTAATTAACATTCTTTCAGTAAGATACCAAAGCAATGTAACTTAATTTCAGAAGACATACATAAGCTTTTCCATATATTGTAAAATCTGAGGGAAAAAAAAGAACGTTTGCTATATACATAGATGTGATTTTTTTTTTTTTTTTTTTTTTTTTTTTTCAATTTCAGGCAGCAATAAAAGTGATGTAATCAGACATTTGCAAACGAATTAAACATAATGACAGCATGTGGTGCACAGAAAGAAATGCGAAACTAGATGTTACATTTCATGCTGACTGTCATTTTTTGTCAGTATTGACAGAAAATGCAAATAAACATAATGCAATGTGATTAACGTAGTGCAGTTTGTTTAACACAGTACAGTCATGCTATGTTTAGCAGTTTCCCAGTGGTGAAAAATTAAAAAAAAAAAAAAAAAAGTTTTGGAAGAGCAGAAACAACATTGTTTGTCAAATTGCACAGATAGGGGCCACTTTCAGCTGCAACAGGTGGCAGCAATGATGACCCTGCAGAGTACAACACTGGGCTTCTTAACAACCTGAAAGTATGTGGGATTCCTTCAAAAAACTGCTTGGCACTTAGCACCTCTTATGATAAGTTTTAAAACTGGAATGACAATGGTATTAAAAGAAGCAATTGAGCACTTGGTAGTAATACGTTGTCCTTATCTTATTAATTTATGTGCTGAGAAGGGAGCCACATGGCTTCCTGAAAAAGTGGATGAATATCTTGTAGACATTCTCTATTATCTAGCATGTGCCACAAGTAAGAAATATTTCAAAAAATGTGTGTATACGTTCTCAGTATGTAGTTAAATGTGTTAATAGACTAGTAGAACAGTGACAACCCTTCTTCTGTTTAAAGAAGAGGTTAGAAGTGGGGAGAAAGCAATATGAGCACTCTTCAGAGGTGTCACATCAAAAAATACAAGCATTTACTAGAGTGGCACCAACTTGTTTTCAAATCCAGCGCATGATCCAAAAGTTTTGAAAGATAAATTGACAAATTCAACAAGAAAACTTATGAAATGCAAACATTGATAAAAGCAGTCTAAATAGACCAAGCAAGGCCAATAATTCTAGACCCATTATTGTCACTCTTTTAGAAAGTCTGTTCGTGTTTTAATATTACGTGCTAGTGTTTGAAAATCTGAACATCGTGCTGAAGTAATTTCTCCTAGATATGTTGAAGAATGTTTTTGTGCAAATTTATTTTTCCAACAGTTTCAAATTTTCCACTTCTATTTTGAAAATTGATGACTATAGCTGACTAAACCATAAGGATGAGTCTAATAGGTATTTCTGCTGCCATGGTTATGGAAAGTCTCTAAAACTAGAGAACATTCTGTTCATTATTTCAGTGAGGAAGTACTTTATGGCTGCATGTGACTACATGATGGCCCTTTATGTGGGCTCCTGTGTACATGATGAGAGGACCTCCCAGTGATGCTGCTAGCCTTCCAGATTAGCATCACTGGGATCCAACACCCATACCTTGGTTCCAGGGATACATCACTGGAATCTGGCGTGTGCAGCCATGCACTGTGACCTGAAGAAACCTGAAAAGGAGGATTCTGGTGGTTGAGTGGCCCAGCTTTAACACACCACTTTGGCCCCGGACGAGCCTGACTGAGATCAGTTGGCAGGTGGTTCTTATTGCTGCATTCCAATAAGTCTCCCTCCCTCCCTCTGGTTCTAGGCTTATTGGAAATGTGGGTATGATGCTCCTGAGTGAATTTTGCATCCCATTTGTGTACACAGTACCTGCTAGTTCCTGAGTCGGCATCCCCCCCTTCATAGGGCTCAGTGGTGGGTGAGGTACTTAGGGCATCTGATATTTTTATTTTACTCCTATGGGTAATTTAAATCCTTCTCTTCTCTTCTGGGGGCCCCAACAAGACCCCTACCTAATCGTTCAGATGATAATGTCATTCTGTTAAAAAAGAGCCAGAACTGAGGATAAAACACCATCTCTGACACTGTCTTCTTCATTCTCCATTCCACCAGAGAGCAGTCAATTGGGAAGATGTCACCCTTCTTCATCCAGAAAGAATTAATAAGGTTGGCAGGATCACCTAAATCAGTAAAGTGCTGTGATCTGGCAACCTGTTGGTCAAAGCTTCAAGCTCAAAACAAGTGGAAAAAAATCCTGAACGCCACATTGATAGGGGGAATTACTATCACCATAACCGCACACAAAACTCTGAACTCTTCTCAAGGTGTCATATCAGAGTGGGATTGGCACCTTGAAGTGCACTTTCTTCATGTCTCTGAAGAAGAAGAGATCTGCTCTGAACTGAAAGACAAAGGAGTGACAGCTGTCAAGAGAATATCAATGTGAAAGGATGAGAATCTTGTCACTACCCAAGTTCTCATCCTAACATTCAACACCCCCACAGCCTCCAAATTTCATCAAGGCAGGCTACTTAAACTGCCCAGTGAGGATTTATGTTCCAGACCCACTGAGGTGTTTTAGATGTCAAAAATACAGCCACTCACAAACAGCTTGTCGTGATAACCCTGCCTGTGCTCTGTGGTGCAAAAGACCACGAGAGCAAAGGATGTTCAGCTTCCAAATCAATCTGTGTAAATTGCCAAGGAGGGCAATTTACACAGATCGACATCCTTCCACCCTAACAGTAGAAGGATGAAAAAGAAAACTAAAAACAGGGCTTAACATCTCCTACCCAGAGACCAGAAAATGCATCCAACCAATAAATAAAGTCTTCATATGCCCAGAGGGTTTCTGCGAAGTGCACTATCAGTATACAAACTGAGATGGCTGTACCACCAAAAGAGTCATTTGCTCAGATTACATGCTATTTATTGCATTCACAAAAGCTCACCCAAAAAACAGTCAGCTGCCACTCCTATATCCGTACCTCCTAGTGCTCCACCACTACCAAAGCCAAATGGTAAAGAAAAGCAACACATATCGGAAGAGCCACCTGCAGTACAAGAAAAATGGATGTAGAAGATAAGGAGGTATGGGATGACTCAGTCCTGGAACTTTTTGGATCAACGTCCTTTCTTCCTAAAGAAAGATAACGTCCTTTCTTCCTAAAGAAAGATAAAGCTAGGACTGAGAAAACCAAGCCCTCAGCTCTTTGGAAGCCACCGGGATGGACCCAACATAACTAAATAATGGGTGCATTTATTCAACCCAGTTCACCAAGCCATCTGTATTGATTCTGGATTATTTAGAACATCCCCTGTCCAGAGTTTATATGTCGTCACTAGCTGCTCAGAGAGCTTGACACCACAGTAGACAATGTTGCCCAGTCAACAGGGCAACTACTTCCACCCTGGCATGCTCTTAAACAGTCATGCGACTTCTTGATTAAAAATCGTCACTATTGCTCTGACAAAAGCAATTGTCACTAAAATATACTTTTAAACTGAAATCCGTGCCAGACAACCCTACGTGGATTTCCATCTTCAAGCCATGATGGAAAACTCTTTATAATGCCTGTCAGACTGCCATTTGTCCTTTTGGTATCCATGTCCAAGAGCTGCTCAGAGAGCTTGACACCACAGTAGACAATGTTGCCCAGTCAACAAGGCAACTACTTCCACCCTGGCATGCTCTTAAACAGTCATGCGACTTCTTGATTAAAAATTGGGGTAAGGCCAACACCCCTTCTGTCTACCAACAACTTCGTGCTGCACATCGAGCCGAACACTGACTTCTTGCCTATCTTCATTGATGGCTCAAAGTCTGAGTTTTCCATGGGATCTGCTGCTGTCTTTCCAGATAGTATTATATCTGGGAAGATTCTCCACGATTGCAGCATATGTACAGCTGAATTATGTGCTATGCAATTAGCCGTGAACCACATTAAGACCCATAAGTACCAAACATGTATGGTGTATACTGACGTTCTAAGTATACTGCAGGCTTTATCAGGGATGAGTCATAATACTCATCCGTTCCTGACCTGGATCCAGCAGACATTACGTTGTTTTACTGAGTGTTCATTTGACATTCATTTCTGCTGGATTCCAAGCCACATTGGGATCGGGGGAGATGAACTGGCAGATGCTGCGACCAGATCACTACAGGCAGGTGAAAAATTGTAAATTACTTGGCATGGGCAGACCACAAAACATGAATGACAGGTTTTATCTATCAGATAAAACCTGTCATCCATCACTGATAGTCTAGTCTGCGCAGGAACCGTAGAGGAAGTTGTTCTAGCTCACATCCACTAGGACACAGTCATCTTATGCATGCATTTCTCTAGGTGCCTCCGTAGCCAGGTGGGAAGGAGCAGCAGTGCGTAGCACACGCTTCTTGATTAGACCGGGGTTCGAGCCCATCACCACCAAATACGGAGGATGCAGAAAGGTCAGGGAATGACCACCGCATATCCCGGAGCAATATGGCCTTAGTTGCTAATGCTCCTAAAAACCAAATAACAAACAAACAAGCATGCATTTCTGCTGAGGTCAGATGGCTCTCCTAAGTATGAGAATTGGCTCGTTTTTAACAATTTGTCATATTTTAATGAAGTGCCCACGTTATAGACACAAACATGTTTTATATTTTACTGCTTTAGTCAACTGGCTATGCCTTATACACTGTCAGATTTTATCAGATAATGATAACCTATTTTCTGTTTTTAGTGATTTAAAATCAATTACTCTTTACTTGTATTTAAAATCAATTAACCTTTTTACTTGTATTTAAAATTTACCTTTTTATTGTTAAATTTTACATATTTTTATGTCTCTTTCATTATTATTGCTTTGATATAGCAACCTAATTCTTTAGGTGACTGAAATTTTAAATGTGTACATTTATGATCTGGTTTTGGCGCATTAGCCTGATATACTAATTCACAAATAAAACCCAAAATGAAACGACTACATGGTGCACAAGGTTCCTTCTGAAATATGTCCTTAAAAATGCTGAGGTAGCACAAATTTCATCAATTGGCAATACATCATTATCACATGCAATTTTTTTGCATTGCTGTAAAACAGTAGATGTTTTACAGTGTCAGTTTTGTCAGTTTCAGTGTGAGAATGTAGTAGATGCTATTATGAAAGATGAATGAATTGATTGGGGTACTGACAAGTGCACAAGGAAATATGAAATAACTTTTCCCAAGATATGCTTGGAATTTAAATAATTCTTCATAGCAGTGCTTGAGTGTGAGAGAATATTCATCCAGGTTAGAAAATCAAAAACTGAGTTTAGGTCTTGGAAATGGTCCTGGCAGCCGAGTCTAGATAGCAGGGCCATTGTTATGAACAAAACTTTGACAACATTTTTGGAGAGATCAAAATCTGCAACAGAATTTTTCTTGAAGAAATCAAAATCAGTTGATGTATAACATAATATCCAAACAGAAATCCACAGAGGAAAATGTTAGATAAGCTAATGTTTACAATCATACTCTACTGGTAAACAATCATAAGGCTGTGTTTTTTAAAATGTGCATTTTGATTTTAAAAAAATGCAAAAAATTGTTATTAAAAAATTATACACTGGTGTGCAAAACTTAAGGACCAGTTAGGTTTTCACCTGTAGCTTCTCATAGGAGTGGCTTGGATATGGGGAAAGCATACCAAAGAAACCTCTTGAGGTACAGAAATGATGAAGCAAACAACAACGGAAACAAAACGGTACAGAGGGACTTTATTCAAAAATGGCAACATAGCACGGGCTGCCATGATACAGAGGCATCTGCCAAAGATGGAACAAAGGGAAGAGGTGGTCCTCAGTAGGAGATATGGCCACCTCTAATGTTGATGTAAGATTTGCACTGCCTGTCCATACTTAGAACAATGTTGTTGATAAGTTCTTGCAGTAACATTGTCCATTCCTCTGTCAGCAGCATCTTCAGCTGGTGAACATTTTCTGGTGGGTGTGGACGTGTTGATAGTCATCTCCCCAGAGTGTCCCATGTGTGTTCAATAGGATTTAGATCGGTGGAACGGGCAGGCCAATCCATACAAACAATGTCCTCACTTTCCAAAAACATTAACAGCTGCAGTGCAATGGGGTGTGGTGTTATCATCCATAAACACGAGCTCTGGACCAATGGCACATGGGGAAGGATTACCTCAGTACAGTAGCATTCATCAGTTACAGTACTACCTTCCAGTATCTGTAGTTGTGAACGTCCATCCAAAATAACGCCTCCCCAGACGAGAACATCCGGACCGCCATATCGATCCCTTTCGGTGATGTTTGCAGGGTGATACCATGTCACCAGTGAACAGTACCTTACCTACTCTCATCAGTGAACAGTACCTTACCCCATTGCACTGCTGTCCAGTCCTTGGGTTCGATGCACCACTGTAAACAGTGTCTCCAATGGGCAGGTTAAAGGGACACAGCGTACTGACCGTTGGGCAAACAGTCCACCTTTGTAGAGTTGCCTGGCCACTGTAAACCTCCATGTCTTGTGCACCTGGTTTGCATTGAATCCCGCTGTCTGGTGTCGGTCCCTCTTGGCCTGTAGGAGTATATAGCGGTTATCATTGGGCATTGTTTTTCTTGGATGACCACCACTGGTCCTTTGAACAGCTGTACCTGTCATTCTGAAGGCCAACCACACACGTGCGATGATGCTATGGCAATACTGAACTCTGCAGCCACACTCCTCGCACTTTGACCTTCCCAATTATTTGACTGAGTAAAGTCATCCAGATGTTGTCTACTGGTCATTTTGTTGTCTGTAGCACTGTATGAAACCAATTGAATGTCTGTAACAATTGTGCTCACCATTCAGTAATTTGCACCTAACTGCTGAACTGCTGCTTTTATCTGTTTATGTGAGCCCTCTCATCACGCTTCAAATTTTTGCATGTGCACCAGCTTTCTACTGAACGGCCACAGTTATGCAAATCGCCACAGGCTGTTTAGTTCGATTTTGTTGTTTTAACTCTTTAGAAATAGTGTTGGTCCCTTAAGTTTTGCACTCTAGTATATAAAATGTGCATTTTTTTCCAATTTAATTTATTAGAGGTGTGGACTTGGGGAGGGGGACTGCTTTTTCTATCTGTCTGGCCTCCAGCTTTTTGAAAGTCAAAGGTTGGTAACTTTACACCAACTACATTTCATTTATAGCCAAGTGTGATAAATAACTTTCTTCTTTTAAGCTATTAAAAAGAGAAAATGTCTTGTAGCACTTTACTCTGCCACAAGAACTACTGAATGTTTGTGAAGAGTAGTTCACTGTTACTTGTTTACAGACTGTACTAATACTAATGGCTTCAGTTTTTTCCAGAATAATTCAAATTAGTACTTGTTTTAATTTTATAATAAAAGCATTACTGAAATATACAATGAAGCTTGTTTATAATTTTAATTTATATTTATAAATTTCAGGTGATGAGCTTATGTAAACTTCTTGTGAGGTTTATTTTCTTTTGTCATTTCAAATACACCCTATACCAAAATATACCAAAAGTATTCAAACATCCCTCCACAGTATTGTTTACTGTGCCAAAAATTTCCCCTTACATGTGTATCAGCTCAGATTTATCAATATAAATCTCACAGGTCTGTCTGTACAGCAGCATATTCAGAAGGCATTTATGAGTCATTATTAGCATTCCATGTGTGGCATATCAATAACATTTCTGTGTATCCAACTATGATTCATCTGAACCTCTCAAAATGCATTGTGGCAGAACTTATTCAAAGACTGAAGACAATAATTAATACTTTGATGGTAAAAAAAAAAAAAAAAAAAAGTTGACAAGATGGTTTCACAAGCTCGTGTAACTCATTTGCATGCCTCATACTTGTTACTGCAGAAAACATGGAGCAGGTCCAGGAAGCCATAGGAACATCCATCTGTACATCAATCATCTGCATAGCCTTGGATTCAATGTATATTACTGTGCAAAAGCCCAATGTCACTGTCAACAGTATCAAAATGCCATCGTTCCTCACTTTTACAGTTCTAGTAGTAGGTGCTATAGAGTTAACCTTAAGTTTCATTCCATTGGACACAGGGCATAGGGATTTCCCATAGAGCATTTCTCATCTAAGTTTAGTGGAATTAGTCTGATCTGGACCTGTTTCAGCTGGCTTGGGCAGTTGAAAGGCACTACCACCAGTGGACCTCATCATGGTCCATTGGTGGTAGTGATTGAAACCATGAAGTCTGAACTGCTTAGACATTTGAATAATTGTTAGCCATGCTGTGGTAGTACTATATAAATACACCTTGTTTGTATAAGTGTGATAGTGCTTCACATCATAGAATGATAGTCACGTGTAACTGATTTGTGGACAAGAATGTTAAATTTTAAGTAGCCAGCTCAGAGCCTGGACCCCCAGTTGTGAGGTTGAAGTCCCAGCTCTAAGCCAGAATGGAGGGTGAACACTTGTGGGATAAATTGGAGTGCTATATTAGGCTGCAGTCAAAATTGTCTGCTTCCAGACCCGTTCAAACAGATGTTATGCAGGAGGAATGGAAGAAAACTCCAGCTGGTACATATTAGAAATTGGTGGAAAGTATGGCCAGGAGGAGAGAGAATAGAGCTACCTTTTGTCCTGATATATAGGCCAAAGATGGCACTCAACTGATATTAGGTTTTTAAATTTTAAATTAAAAACCTGTTTTGCAACTACTAATTTGTTTGAATAAATTTGGTCATATAGTGTATATTGTAATACCATCACCTATATTACTTTTTTACACACACACACACACACGTGTGTGTACAGCGGATTCCAGTTATTTGGGCCACTGGTTAATCGGGGCAGCTGTTTATTTGGGGCAAATCTTAAAAAAACAGAACCCAATCAAGAAAATAGCCAGGGTTTACTTCGCTTAATTGGGGCAGGAGACCGCAGCACTGGAGATTACCCTACAATTGTCTCCGACGGTACCATGTGGTTCGGTCGAAATTCTGGAGGTCACAACCATAAAACAATTAGCAGTCATCTGTTTATTGGGCTTTTCTGTTAGTGAAATCATAAACGGACAGTAAACTCGATCTTACTGAATTTGCGATAATACCGACAGCTGGAATTCTGTGGATTGAAGATTATACTTCCATGAAATCTTCAATCATATAAAAAAAATTAATTTTCAGATCTTCTCTTAATTCCTATTTTTAAAGCTTTGTAACTCGTTACTCCGTTCTCACTTGCGCGTACTGTATTGTGTTACTTGCAATTTGTGTGTGTCGTGTTCTTTGTTATTGATTGCTTATCTTTTTACTATTTTAAATTTTAATCCCCACCCACAAATGTCAGTGAACAGAAATGTCAACTAGTTAGTATGTACACATTACAGTACGTATTAATTATTCCGATTATCACGTATATCGTATAGTGAACGGTACTTTACTATGGTGAGTTCGTTGTAACGTGATTTTATTGTACAGTGAATCAACTGTGGGGGGGGGGACACATTGTATTTTTAACTATTTACGTGAAACTTCAGATAATTGGGGCAGCCGCTTAATCGGGCCAAAAGGCATGTGTCCCGATGTGTCCCAAATAACCGGAATGGGGGGCGTGTGTGTGTGTAGTACTATAAAAGTTTGAGTGAAGAGTTGGGCTTACTAATCTGATCATCTTCAAAGTATCTTCCTTCTTCACGCACGCAAATGTATACACTCTTGCTCAATTGGTCTTCCCAAGCTTTGAAACATTATTTAAAGTTGTGTTTTTTAGAGGCTGCTATATGACTGATTTCCCCCCTCCCCTGCAGCCAAGAACTGCTAAACTGTCATTGCTGACCAAATTGTAATGCAGTTTCCACCTAACCTTTCCTTCCATTTTTGACATTGTCTTCGCCTTACTTTCTCAACGTAGTAAGCAGCAATAATGCTTCTTCCCTAGTCACAAATTTGTGGTGCACCATGCCCTCATCGGAAAAAAAGCAATCAGCGTGACTTTTACGTTGGATTTTATTGCTTGGGACTTGTTTGGGCCATGGAGACATTTTTATGTGCCATTCAGATGATTCCACCTTGGTCTATGAGTCGTAGCTGAACATCCAACTCTCATCCCCATTAATCACTTTTCTTAGGAAGCTTGGATTTTGCATAGATCTTTCACACAAAATCACCTGTGATGGCTTTCCTGCAGTCCATCTGATCATCCAACAGCAAGTGTGGAACAAACTTTGCACATGTAGAATGCATCCCTAAATCTTGCATCAGACTGTATTGTACTTAGCCTACAGACAGCCCAACTGTATGGCCAATCTCAACAACAGTCATTTGCTTATCATTTTGCATTTATTCCTTCACTTTCATGACTTTCATCTTTTTGCGGCATTGAAGAGCACCCATTGCAAGGTTAATCTTCCAGTGTTTTCTGTCTGTTTTTAATACCACTTGTAAAGTGCTGTTTTCTTTAAAGCATTATCTCCACAAACTCTGTAATGCTTGTAGCATCTCTGTAGCACTTTTCCAAAGTTTAAAGACTAACTTTATGTTATTGCTGTTCAAACTTCAAAATTCTGCAATCAGTCAGCTGTGACCAGTCAGTCAGTGGTCAAGCCAGTTCCCACTTGCCATGCATGTGATTCTGGGAACTTTTTGAATTTACCACACATCTAATTTAATATTCTGAGGTTAAATGTTAATCCATTACTGTAGTACTGATACTGATATTTTTATTCATGTCAGATTAATTAATTTTATATTTGCCCTTATTGATGATGACTAACATTTAAGTGAAATTTTTAGTGCAATTAACATGTTTTTACAAACTGTTTATTTTACAGTACATTTAACTTCAGTGTACCACTGCTATCATGGCTAGCAATTCTTGTGCTTTGTGTTGTTGGAAGCATTCTGTATTATATTCCTATGAGATACCTCATCATGGCTTGGGGTAAGATTCATATTATCATCATGCCCGATAATGAAATAAAATGTTTCTTAAATATAAAATGAAGCACTGTTTCTATGTGAAAAATTTTTAATTTTTTGTATTTCACATCTGGTATTATAACTTGCTAAACTAACTTATGTTATTGGCTTTATTTCTAGATCATCTGCATGATCCCCAACACCATGCCAAAAATAGCGTTTAGTCCAGATACAAATTCAAATTATTTTAATAGCTCCGTTACTCATTGCTCCTATCTTTAATTTGTGTATATAAGTGTGTTCGTGGGCTAATTTGTAGTGAAGGTTGTATGGGCTAAAAAAAAACTGGTAATAACTCACCTTGGAGAATCCTACTTCCTCCACTTGAGATCAATTGATTTCAGGAACAGAACCCAGAACAACTTACTTTGCTAAGTAAGCTGTTATGGATTTTAGTTCAGGTAGTTAAGTATAACTTCACACCATCCAGACAGAAGCTAAAATGAGTTAAACTTTTGTTTCTGTCTTGATGGCATGAAGCCATGCTCAACAATATAAATGGACATCTTATCCTAACCAGTGGGGCATTATTTTCACCCTCTGTTTTATCAAAAAAATTTTTTGCCACCAGGCTGTTTTTTGGGAGAAACTGAAAAAAGTGGAAATTATTAGTGGCAAGATCAGGTTATATATTAGTGGCTATAGGAAAAATGATCAAGAAGTTCCCATCATTGATGATCTTATGAGGGTTGCACACACTGTATGTGGTCATGGAACATCAATACCCCATGTATCAGTAGCCCAGGCTGCTTTCTGTGAATCAAGCCAGATTCTTTCAAAGGTGTGTGGAATTATGCTACAGCCCTGGTAGCTAGTCATTTTCAAAATACACAAGAAGAATGCCATGCCTTTCCTGCTGAAATTTAAGATACAGCCTGAAACTTCTTTGTTGAAGTGAACCTAGATGCTCCTGTTGCACTGATAATTAATGTCACCTATTGCTAAAAAACTTACAATTGTTAATTTAGTCTTTATTGAACTGCATTTATAAGGTGGTTACTTAATGATCCCTGCCTTATAATAAATTTTTAATATAAATTGCTGAAAATGAGGAATTATAAAAATCTTGGAACGGTTTCTTAACCTTCTGGAGGATGCATGAAAAAATAATGTGAGCAAGCATCTGGTTGATTTCTTCCATTCAATTAAGTTTCAAATAAAGTTCATAAAGTTAATTAAGTTTCAAATAAGGTGTGCAACAAACTTTGCACATGTAGAATGCATCCCTAGATTTCTCCAAAAGAGCAGCAGATAGCAATACATTGCTATCTGCTGCTCTTTTGGAGAAATCTGTGTTCACTTCCCATCTAAAGCAGGAGGAATTTGTCAGGCTTCCTTAATCGGGACTGTAGTCTGCCAATTTCAGGTCCTTATGAGTTATTTTGGATTTTTCCACCCATAAAACACTCATCTGCCCATGAGTATACAGGCAAGTTTCAAATAATCTTGCCCATATTAGGATTAACCAACCAATATGGGAGGGAGGTAAAACGGAGAGATGACTTCGAAAATTAGTAAATACTTTCCAACAGTGGTTGTGAAGATGAATGTATATAACAGTAAACATGTATATAAAAGTAAATGGTATATTAAAAAATATTTTATAAATTAAAAAAAACAAAGAAAAAACATACAAGGATGAATGAAAAAATATTACTATGATACATGTGGTATATTTATAAAAAAAATATATGCATTTTACAAAAGTAACATTTGTGTTACCTTTACTAACTTAAGACATTTTAAACATTTAAATTTTTAAGTCAGTTTTATAGTTTGTCTTAAACCATGTTTCTTGGGATCAACAAATTTTAGCCATTTTGCACTCTTCAGTCACCATATCCATGCAGCTGAACCTTACTTATCTTCACAGAAAAGTTTTTTATTTAATTTATGTATTGAAAAATCTCTTAATTGCTGAGCAAACTGGTGATTCATCAGAGACTGAAGTATCCAGCAACCTGCCAAGTGATGTATATCCTATTTGGGGCCTCAGGACAGAACTGTCAAGTGCATGCTGCTCTGGTTCAAGATTTAGTTTTATTAGCCAACTCCCATTGTCAGGAAAATTATTATTTTTTGTAATATGGATAGGTGGACTAGAACCAGAGCATGTCTGCCAAGAGAAACAATTATGTTAACAGATAGTGAGGTGGGTGAAGAGGGCATTATTATACATGTGGGTACAAATGATATTAAACCCACACAAACTGACCATTTGTTGGATCTTCTCTCTCTGTGAGCACCTGTACATGGTGAGGGAACTTCCCAGTGATGCTGCTGGTCCTACAGATTAGCATTGCTGGGATCGAATGCCCAGTCAGGGTTCCAGAGTACCATTATAGGAATCTGATGTGTTTGCCCGTGTACTGCGACCCATGGAAACTCAAAGGGAGATCCTGATAGTTGAGGGGGCCCAACTGTAACACACCACTTTGATCCCTTTTTTGACAAGACAAGTAGTTCTGGGTTGGCTTGCCAGGATCAATTGGCTAGTGGGTTCACCTGCATGAGTCAACAGTGTTAATGCTGTGCTATCCATCCTATCCTATTCATCAGATAGGGTAGGATGAATAGCCAGCCTGAAATTGCCACCAGCCCAATCCTATCCATCAGACCTTCATGGTCTGATGGATAGGATTGGGCTGGTGGCAATGAAAGTGTGGTGTCTAGACAGCCCTGACATCCCACTTCCAACCACATTTGTTGCTTGCCAGATGGTGGTTGTCCCATTTGGACTCTGTAGTGGGTGGAGAGCCTGGGCAACTGAACCAAAATCAAATCACTATGAACTCTGATAATCTAAATTCTTCTTCTGGGATCCAAACATCGTCCCTACCGGAAAAATGACAATGAAACAGACACCATCACTTCAGCAAAGAGGCCCAAAACTGAAACAGTATCAGGTCTAACACCTAGATAACTGATAATCCATTCCACTAGAGAGAAACCTATAGGGGGAAAATCACCCTTCTTTATTCAGAAGGGGTTGGAAGAGTTTGGCAAGCTGCTTAAATCTTCAAAACATCAATCTTCTGGGTATATCCTCGTTGAAACAAAGTGTGATAAATACTCAGGACAGCTCATCTGATCCACGTTTCCTGGGCAAATGCCAGTTAGGTAACACCTCAAAAGACACCAAACTCATCCTGAGGCATCATCTCAGAATGGGACACTCCTTGGAGTGTCTGAAGAGATCTGTGCAGAGCTAAAATTGCAAGGAGTAACAGCTGCAAAGCAAATGTTTTTGCATAGGGATAGGTTTCTAGTGTTGACCAGAAATCTCATCCTTACTTTCAATTCACTGTCTGCTAATCTATCAAAGTTGTCTATCTGAACAGCACATTATGTCCATATTTTCCAAATGTTCTAAGGGAGCTTCAAGTGCCAGAAATATGGACACTCACAAATAGCCAGCTGTGATGCCCTTGCATGCATTTGTTGTGGTGCAAAGGACCACAAAATTACATTATGTTCAGTTACAAAACCAATCCATGTTAACTGCCAAGGAGAGCACCTTGCATACTCAAGAGAGTGCCACAAGTGGAAGAAAGAAAAAGAAAGCTGAACGTTTCATAACAGGAGGTGAAAAAAGCAGTTAAACCAGTAAATATCAATAAGGCAACACATGCTGAAAAGGTTGTCAAGAAATGGTCCACTGGGACTCGAACAGAAATGACTGTACCACCAAAAGGGTCATTTAAAACCCATTGCCTGCTATTTACTAAACTCTGAAGAACCTGCAAAGAAAACTCTGTTTACCTGCCATTCCAATACTGGTACCTCCTAGTGCTCCAGCATTTTCAAAAATCAAGTGGTAAAGTAACAGAAAACCAAAGCAGCAACCATGTCATATATTGAGAAATTGTGCATGAGAACCTGTCAGGTGTTAGTGATAGGGTAGATACCCTGATGGTATAACAGCTGATAACCAAGTTGTGAATTAATTTCACAATATGCCAAGTGAGGTGAAGTTTAATATGTAGAGTTTATTGCTAAAATGCTTCAGACTACGAGAAGAGTTTATTGCCATATAATTTAATGCAATAGCATAATTTCTATATACAATAAACCAGCCACTCACCAATGAGGATGCAGGGAATAACTTTGATATTATATATTTGGATCTTAGAAAGGCTTTTGATACTGTTGCACATGGAAGACTGCTGCACAAATTGGAGCAGTGTGGCATTGGAGGCAAATTGCTGCTATGGATAAGGGGATGGTTGAGTGGCAGAAGACAGAGAGTGGTAATCAATGGACACTGCTCAACGTGGACTAATGTTATTAGTGGAGTTCCTCAGGGTTCAGTGTTGGGTCCGTTGTTGTTTTCGGTGTTTATGAATGATATTGATGATGGGATATCAAGTTTAATGTCCAAATTTGCAGATGATACAAAGGTTGGCAGGGTTGTTAAGGACACCACTGACGCTATGCTGCTGCAACAGGATCTGGAAAGGTTGAACAGATGGGCTGAGAGGTGGCAAATGAAGTTTAACACTGACAAATGTAAAGTACTACATATGGGAAACAGTAACCCCAGAGCAACGTATCAACTCTGCGGTACCACACTGACAGTGGTGGAGAATGAAAAGGACCTGGGGTAATTGTGCAGGCAGATATGAAGTTCTCTGAGCAGTGCAGATGAGCTGCAAGAGTAGCTCATGGTGTCTTGTCAGTGATATACAGGAATTTTTCTAGCAGGGATAAGGAGGTGATTATTCCCTTGTATAAGGCAATGGTTAGGCCACATCTATACAGGTCTGGAGGCCTCATTTCAAGAAGGATGTAGAGCTGCTGGAACGGGTACAGAGAAGGGCAACAAGATTAGTGAATGGAACAAAGGGTTGCTCTTACGAAGAAAGGCTTAAGTTTTGCAAATTACAGAGTCTGGAGACTAGGCACCGGCAAGGTGATCTGATAGAGGTGTATAAGGCTTTGAATGGTTTGAGCAAACTCAATGCCAATGGGATTCTTCATCTTGCTCAGAATAATCAGCTCAGAGGGCATAAATTCAAATTGAGGAAGGACGGATGTCGGATAGATGTGCGGAAATTTGCCTTTGGCCAGCGGGTGGTTGGTTGGTGGAACCGACTTCCATCACTTGTTGTTGAAGTTGATAGCCTAAACAAATTTAAGGCTCAACTGGTATTTCGAGCGAACGGAGGGGTGAAATGAGAGTGGTGTGGTTTTTTTTTTTTTTTTTTTTTTGGCTGATGCTGAATAAGCTTGCTTTCTTGCATCATATGCCTCTACTAATGCTAATGCTGAGGAGCCAAATATTCCTGAAATGGCCATCTCAGTGATAGTATCATCTGAGATTACAAAACAATCTTCTTTAATGGGGAAGCATTACTTATTCGAGGTAAAATGAGACACTCAACTCACTGTAGGAATTCGCAGTATGATATGTTATGTAATGATGGCACTACACAACTTTGATTGGTTTACTGTATATAGAAAAGTGCTATTGCACTAACTTATGACAGTAAGCTCTTCTCACAGTCTGAGGCTTTTTAGTCCTAAATCCTATATGTATTAAATTTTAATTTCTTATTAAAACAAAGTTACTTATACACAAGTATTGCAACCATTAAGAAATGGTGAAATATTGCAGTTCAACCAAAAAAAAAAAAGAAAAAAAAGCAGCATCTGTTTGGTGCCCCACTACCATGTTTACCACAAGAGTTGCCAACACCTGGGTTTAGTGGCAATCATATATCACCACACCAATATAAGCTGTTATTCATTTCTTTTATATTTAAGATTTACATCTTAAATATAAAGGGGGAAGCATTTAAGATTTACATCTTAAATGTAAATGTAAATTTAAGATGTAAATTTATGAGGTTCACAGAAACATATTCTGCATAGTTATTGATGAATTAATGGGTGTTGGTCTTCCCAGTTGAAGTATTTTTCAATATGTAAAGAGTAATTAGCATTTTATGCTTTTTACTAAAAACTTTTTACTTTATTTCAATTTTTGGCTTATTTAATACACATTCCTCTTTTTGCATATTGAAATATTTCAGATCTAAAGCACTTTTCTACAATTGCAATGAAATATTTAATATTTACATATTTAATATATGTATATACAGAAACATATGCACATGCATAGGTTTGAAATTTCATGCTTATTTTGATGAAAGCTTTATTTTGCTGAAAATTACATGTGAAAAAATCATTTTTAAATTTTCAAAATTTTCATTAAAAATTTTATATAATAATTAATGAAATCCATTAATAAAACGTCATGCAAAACCAAAAATATTTTTCCAAAATAGTCTTCCATTTGTCAGATATAGCATGACCTTTTTTTTACTATAGGGGTTTCAACCATTGCCAGGTAAAGATATATCACAGATAGCTGCTCAAGATGCAAAGACCATGTGGGTGAAATCTTCTCACCTACATTCATGGCTTGATTTTAAAAATAATTATAAATTATTTTGTTAAATACAAATGAATAACATTTTTGATAAATACAGAACAATTATGAAACCAATAAAATGCAAGCAAAATGATCCCAAGAAAAAGCAGAAAGTACACTTCAACATATACACATTTGTTCCCTGCTGTAGCCATTGTTCACTCCATACTCGTTCATTATAACTTTTTTTTTTGACACTTTTCCCTTGAGTTGCACTCAGTTCTCCTGGAAACTGTTCACTCCAAACACACCAAGAGGAGCTAGCCATTAGAAAGTGTCTGGCACCCTGAGAGGCTGTCAATTTTTTTTTTTTTTACTCTTCAATTCAGTTTTCCATTTAACTGCAATTCAGTGCTCTCCTTCAAAGGTATTTTGATTTAAATTGAATTAACCAATACTGTAAACAGCTGAACTGCCAGCCAAATTGGAAATGCTGCAAAGAATTTAAAATTTATGACAAGAAATTTTGAAAGTGCCATATGTTTTTTGTCCTAAAAATTTTTTCATGTTCACAAGTAATTTACGTCTGTATTAACTTTCTGTAACTGTTTGACTAGCACACATTTCCTCTATCTGTGGCTGTAAAATGCTGTGGTCACATGCATGATTTTTTGCATATTACAGGAATATACACTATATATCCTGCTGGTGGTTTATACAGCATAAACAGCAGAAGGATGTATAAAGGTAGTTCTCAACTTTACAAGTTAATTCGTTCCTAGTACGTGCTCTTAAATCGGGAATTTATATCACAGAGACATAAGGTTAAAAATAGGGGTTACATTCACAACAATGAAATTAGTTAGCTAATTAGTTTGTTTAAACAATGATTGATTTATCGAAAGAAATGAAAACAGATTTGCTTGTAAAATCAAGCAAATTATAATAATAGAGAAATTATTTGACTTAATGTTAAAGAATGTTTATTCTTCATCATCATCGACTAAATGCATACTAGTTGGGCACTCATTGGTTTGTTGCACGAGTCGTCTTCAGAAATGTTTCAAGAGGCGTTTGCTTACAAGACAATCTTCTCTTTTAATTATAAATTTCACGATTGCATGCATAAGCATTTTTTTTAATGGCACACACATATTGCAACTAACATGATTCGCGTGGAGTAACAAGTTTACGAAGCTTAAAAAAAAAAAAAAAAAAAAGAATGAAGAGAAGATCCTGAAAATTTGTTTTTTATATGATTGAAGATTTCAGTAAAGGGGAAACACATTTCACCATAATAACATAAAAAACCACACAATTCCAGCTATTGGCATTTTCGCAAATGGAAGAAGATTGAGTTTACGACCCGTTTATAATTGCTTGCAGTAACAGAAAAGCCCAATAAACCTATCCAGAAAGTGCAAATTGTTTTTGTTTTATGGTCGTGACCTCCAGAAATGTGCTTTAGAAAAATATCACAAAGGCGTTTAAAATTGATTCTTATAACGGAACATATGATAACAATGAAAGTGTAGTGCATTTTAATGATTTGAATTGGTAACTAATACAATTTATCAACCAAGCTCACGATCTTTTATATGGCCTTAAGGTCATGCTCGTGACCTTAAAATGACATTTTAGAGAGATAAATGGCTTAGTTATACAACAAAAATTTCAACTTCCGAGACTTTGAAACGAAATACCAAAGTGTTTTTGGGTTCACATTACAATTCAGTCCTCGTATAGCACGATAGTTGTGTTCCTAGAAACCCTCGTGCAATGCAAAATCGTGCAATATGGGAAAAATAGGGTTAGGTGCTGACCACCCAAGATTGAACACACATTTGTAATCAAAACATTACCAAAAACAATAAATAATCGTAATAAAATACGTATTTTATTACGATTATTTATTACGTAATAGTTACAATATTTTATTACAATAAAATACAATATTAATAATTACAATATTTTATTACGTAATAGTCGTAACAAAATACTTACGTATTTTATTACGACTATTATGTAATAAAATATTGCTAATGCTTTTCCTTCTATCATAAGCAAACTTGTTTTTTGTTTGATTTTCTGTCCAAACAGATGACAGCCATTCCATCTCTTCCAATTCTTTGGTTCTTAATCTAATGGATTTTAATTACACTTTGAGTTGTTCCTGCTATGAAAGTTGTTTTTATTTTCTCTGCATTCTTTGTAATTCTCAGCATTACCTCATTTAGGTCTGTAGCATGTGCAATATCACATGGTCTTTCATTTCACTCAAAGCGTTTCACAATTTCATATTTTTTCTTTATCGACAGAAGTGGACTGGCCATAAGCCTTACCGGGGAAACCCTGATGGGCCGGAGGCCGGTGTGATTTTGGCCATAAACCATAGTATGAGGCCACTATAAATTTTCCCGGGTAAGATTTTTTGACCCATTTTGCCTCTGTTTATCGATATTTCTTTTCTTTTTCTCTCTGAATCTGCAGTGTCTTCACCAGGACGCTTCCTTTTCACACCTTTTAAGTATTTTACTCATTTGTAGGCAATAAAGAACAATTACAAAACGAGGAGGCACGCTTGATACACATAAACAAAGCTGCGTGCGTGTAGCAACTGAATAAACAACACCGTAAAGGCAGAGATACGCTATTAACACCTCACATTTTACTAAAGCTCATTTCTAGGGGTTACTACCATAAAACAAAAACAATTTCTAGGCAAAATGATATCTCTTTTGGGGATTACCCTGACTTCTAATCTCTCTTGGCACAAGCACATTACAAATATTGCTTCCTCTGCATCTAAAAAACTTGGTTTTCTCTTTCGCTCTCGGCGTTACTTTTCTTCCAAACAGCTGCTCACTCTGTATAAATCGCAAATCCGCCCTGCCATGGAATATTGTTCCCACATCTGGGGTGGTGCCCCCAAAACCGCTCTCAGGCTTCTTGATTCCATTCAGAAGAGGGCAGCTAGGTTAATTAATTCATCTCTAACAGAGTCTCTCCACTCGCTTTCTCATAGACGCACTGTTTCTGCTGCATGCCTCTTCTACAGATGCTTCCATGGGCACTGTTCTTCTGAATTGGCTTCTATAATGCCTGCTCTCTCTTTCAAAACAGTCCGAACATGTACTGCCACCAGCCAACATCCATTTACTGTCCAACTTCAAACCCACAACCAACTTTTCATCTTCCTCATTTATTCATTCAACTGCCGTTTTCTTTGGAACAACCTTCCTTCATACGTATTTCCTGAAAATTACAATCTACAGAAGTTCAAGTCCAATATCAACAAATATCTTCTTTCGTCTTCTCAACCTCCAACCCAAGCACGGTACTAAGTACTATAGGTTCTAATACCTCTCGTGTTTGCGGTTCTCAAAAAAAAAAAAAAAAAAAAAAAAACTATTGGAATCTGTTATAAACTCAATCTAATTGCATTTGCAATTATATGATAGCTGGAATTGTGTTGGTTTTTACGTTATTATGGTGAAATGTGTTTCCCCTTCACTGATATAAAAAACATAAATACATTTTCAGAATCTTCTCTTCATTCCTATCGTGTTGCGTTCGGTTGGGGTGATTCTGCATTCAACTGCCATTTCTTGTAAACACAAAGGCAAATCGTGTATAAGCGAATTCGGTTCGTGTTATATGAGATGTCGTTCCCCTATTTATAAATCGTGTCTGATTGAATTCGTGTAGTGTAAACACGTGTTATACAAGGACTGACTGTATTTTAATGATATGATGGTGTCTCTGGAACGGATTAATATTGTAAAGTGGGGTAAGCTGTATTGTATAGCTACACACGTGGTTTAGAATGTGGTATCTATGAATGTTTAACGTTCATTTTTTTGAAATTAATGTTCATATTTTCGATTTTGTTGATCTTGATATTTGGGGGGGGGGACTCAAACCTGAGATCTCTTAAAGCGAGAACTGCCTGTACTTTGTTTTACTTCATAATGTTTTTATTTAAAGGATTAAATGTTTCTGCTACATTTAAACCTTTAAATATAAAATGGTGCTCAAAATCAGCTAGGAGCGCTAGTCACACCAACCATTTAAAACAATCCACATTCCATATTTCCTATGAATAAATCTCCCATGCTTAATGTGAATTCTCTTATTACTCTGTTTTTATGACCCCAGTTAAGGGTGATTAATTAGGGGGATGCTTGTGCTTGCAAGTATTCAGATGTCTGTTTAAGTAATTATAATAAAGATCAAATTACCAAAGAGAACCTATTTCTTCGTCTTCTAACTTATGCTTGCTCATTCTATCTGTATGTGGAGCCTCTTGTCATTCTCTTAAATCTTCTGACTAACAGCATATCCTCATTCTCATTTTAGCTCTGCATTCAACTACTTTGCACCACACATTGCATGTTGGCATGCATAAATTGTGAATCAAGGAAAGTTCTCCCCACCCCACACTCAGGCTGCTTTTGATAAGAAATGTGACCACTACCCTTTCTTTTTTACCTATCCTTCCTAAATGAATTATACATGATGTAGTGAAACCTCATCATCCATATTTTCTGGGTAAGGCCATGTTTCCATTAGTCATCCTAACCAGGAGTTTGAATTCATTCATTTTACTAACAGCAATCCTGACATCACTATAAACACACTTAAGACTAAGTGTTATTTTAGTTATTTTAGCTTGTTTCCCTGGCATTAGCTTCCCATTTATTTTAAGCATCACTATCCTCAGCACAGCTTGCCAATATCGACTTATGCACCCCTTCCCCAAAGCTAGCAGTTTCCCTGAACCTCTAAAGCCACTTCATCATTCATTTCACACACATGTATGTATGTGGTGTTGGTTACAATCTTGGTATCCACTTCCACTTATAGTCTGCCAAGCCTTGCTTTTTCTGACAAAATACCAATTAGTAGTGGTTGCCTCAACCACTACTCACTTCATTTGTCCTAATTTCAGGACATATATACACAGGTATATGTCCACTCTGATATTCCATGTCAAAAACTTAGTAATTTGGAATCTACGCTTTTCAATCTTCTCTAACTTAAAATCTCTCTACCACCCTCTGTCAAATTCATCTGATGTATCTATAGTTCTCCCATCTCCACTAATCATTTGGAACTCTCACTTCCTTTCTCTGAAACTTTAATTTCTCCAGCCCAACTTTCCTACCAGTGAGAATTTTTTTGGCAATTTTAACATTCACAATTCCAGCTGACTTCAGTTTTCTAGTCACACAGACCCAGCTGTGTGACTAGAAAACTGCACAGTAATTGCAAAGGCTTTTGCAATTACTGTGTAGATTACACATTTTACCTACCAGAATAGAGACAACCCTATCTGCACATCCACACTCTATACAGTAATTCCTCAATTAATGCACTAAATTTTTTTGATACCAAAAATCAGTTAATGCGGTACAAAAATTTGATTAATGCAGTAGATATTATAATGTAAGTCCATATTTATCAAGCATTTATATAGTCACCACTTTAATTTCTGTGGTGTCTTTTTTTTTTTTCAAGTGTTAATTTAGTCACCGCTTTAATTTCGTATAATCGAAATCTGAAAGAAAATATTTTCTTTGTAAACCTAGAGTTTTCTTATGTATGTATGGTTGTCTGCTAAATTAATTTAGCAGATGCCAGACAACTGCTAACAGTGCATATGTATTTTGTTTTTTCAAGGTAAGGTTGCACCAAGTTCTGAATGTATGCATACAACTCGAAATAGAAGCCATTTCGAGTTGTAATTGCAATGATTGAAATGGAGCGACTGTTGTCTATTTGGACTGAAGATTGTAACCAAAAACAAATCCAGCTAATTACCGATATTATTAAATCAAAAGCATTAAGTGTCTTTTTGTCTTTGAAAGAAAAGGCCACAGAAGATGAAAAAGGGGACAATGAAGAATTCAGTGCTAGTTTCTGGATGGTTTGAGAGGTTTAAAAAAAGAACCAGTTTGCATAATGTTCGAACCACAGGTGAAGCTGCAAGTGCAGATAAAGAGGCAGCTCAAAAATATCCAGACACTTTGAAGGAAATTGTGGAAGAAGGTTATAGTGATCAACAAATATTTAACTTTGATGAAACCAGATTGTTCTGGAAGCGAATGCCTTCTAAGACTTTCTTGGCTAAAACAAAAAAATCACAACCTGGTTGGTTATAAAGTAACCAAATGTAGGCTTACTTTTATTAGGGGGTGATGCTGAGGGAGATTTAAAATTAAAGCCCATGCTCGTTTATTGCACACAGAACCCTAGGGCTCTTAAAGGCTTAAATCAAGGATCACTCCCTGTAATTTGGCAATCTAAGAAGAAAGCAGGGTTAACTAAAGCTCTATTCAAAGAATGGTTCACAGGCTATTTTTGCCCAACAGTTGAAAATCACTGCAAGAAAAAAATCTTGATTTTAAAGCTTTATTAATTTTGGACAATACTCCTGGTCATCCCATTGCTCTTTGATTCCTTGTGTGAAAATATCACAGTGATATTTTTACCACCTAATATAGCTTGCTGCAACCAATGGATGAAGGGCCTATTGCAACTTTTCAAGCAACATCTGGAGAGAATGCAATTTCATTGAGAGAATTCTGGAAAAAGTATAGCATCAAAGATACCATTTGAAAACATTCATCAGTCATGGCTTGAGCTTACATCAAGCAACATGAAAGCCATGTGGAAGCATCTTCTTCCTCACTGTGCATATGAATTTAAAAGCTTTCCAAAAGAAATGGAAAGCGTTGTAGAAATAACTCGCATCGGAAAGGACTTTGGTTTTAATGAGTTAGACAACCAAAATGTTCAAGAATTAATTGAATCCCATTCCGAAGGACTGAGCAATAGTGATCTTCTAAATTTAGATGCCCAACAAGCATATGAAGCTGTCGATTATTGTCAAGGTGATGCAACTCCTACCCACAAGAAAGAGGTCACTTGAAAAGAGTTTGAAATTTTTCACACTATTGAAGTTTTTAAGCAGCAATGCTTAGATGCTAACCCTGATGTAGAATGCAGTAGTCAAATTTGTTGAAAAGTGGAAGAAGCTTTAATTCTTTATTGACAGATGTACGATAAGAGGAAGGAGGAGAATGCACATCAAACTACACAACTTTTTTTTTTTAAAAAGTAGCTTTTTTTTTATTTAACTTTTAATTTTGTTTAATTTTTATTGTGCTTTATAATTATAATTTTTTGAAAAAATTAAAAATACAGTACTGTATATTTTCAAGAATAAATTTTTAAAAAGTCACGGAACCAATTACATTATTTTCCATAGGTAATTAAGTTCAATTAATGCACTTTTGATTAGTGCGGCACTTTTGTGAGATGCATTAAGTGCACTAATCGAGGGATTACTGGTTTTTTTTTTTCTCATGACTCTTCATAGTACACGGTTGAGGTGTGGCTCTAGGTATCTCAGATCACAACTTGGTGATGCTCTCTTCTCCAATGGAGCTGTTCTCTCATTCTCACTCTTGTGTTGTTTGGCATTACAAAATGTAAAATGGGTTGATCTAAGAGATTTCTCTTTTTCCTTGGTCGGATGACTGTTTTAAATTTTCTGATGTCAATGTTTGCTAGATTGTCAGTGAAATTACTCTTGTAGGGTTTAAAGGATTTAATCTTGGTAGAGATTAAATATAAAGGATTTAATCTGTACAAGGCAACACAAAACAAGTTTTCTAAACTTTGGTTTTCCAATAAATGTGCTAAGGCCATTCAAGACAATGTTGCATCCAAATTTCTACGTTTGTTTTCTGCCTACTAAAGTTCACAACGATTGTAAAGCAGTGCATTAATCAATGCAAATTAGATTTTGAACAGGATAAAAGTATAAAAGTTGCTTATTGTCTAAACGGTAGTCAAGCATTCTGGTCTCTTACCAAAGCTATTTGGCTGTAACTTTTACCCATGTATACTGATGGTTCTATTGCACCCTCAGCTAAAGATAAAGCCATACTTGCTAGCTTGCTTCTTTTCTTCTAACTCTTGTATTGACAATCTTGGTAAACCACTTTCTACCATTCCCAGTACACTCCACTCAAATGTTTCCAAAATTTGTCTCAAGGATGTCAAAAGAATATTGAACATTCTTGATGCCAAGAATGCTACAGGTTCTGATGGCATTTCTTCACTTTCTTGTTCTCAAAACCTATTTTGTGTTGCCTTTTACATTTTCTTATTCCACTGGTGTTTTTCCTTCTGCCTGGAAATGTGCTCATATCCAGCCAGTTCCTAAAAAGTATGACAAATCCCTCCCATCCAATTATCATCCCACTGCACTTATCTCTACCATTTTCAAAGTAATTGAGAAATCCATAAACTGCTAACTCCTAAACCAAAGGCAACCCTTTTTTAACTGCTGGCCCTTTTAAAAAACAAATTTTTCTATTGTTGATCCCTTAATCCAAAAAAAAAAAAAAAAATCCATTTTGATGAATGGGTTATAAGAAAAATCTGTTAATAATAGTTAATTATTTATTAAAATATATAAAATAATTAATACATAGCTAGGTAACAATCAGTTCATGATTAGTTACCTCTTACTTGGTTTATCATTGCTATTTTAGTTTTGCAAAAATTGCACCCTGTTACATATCCATTTTAATCATTAGTATTAATTGCTAATGAGACACTTGTGGATGATGGTTTGCAATAAGCTGTGCTGTATCCAGGTTAAAATTTATTTAATTTGATCATTAAGGTCCCCACATTTGTTATGTTCAGCCCATTTCTTTTTTTTTTCCTAAGTAAATTATTGTGGCTGAATCCAGCTTCCACTAGATAAGGATTGGGGAAAGTTAACAAAAATACTTCTGCCATAGTTTGTAATTAAGAATATTTATTTCACATATCTTCATTATTCTAATAGGAGGCCCTTTAGTTTAGAATATAGATTTGGCCTTCCAACCGTTCTAAAATAAATTCAACTTGAGACACATTACACATCAAACATATGTAGAATCCATTCTGGTACAATCATATCATGAAGATCTTGAAATTTAATGTTCAAGTCTTCTTTTAGTTTCTTCAAGTAAGTGTACTATGGCAAATCATCATCCAAAATTGTATCTTTTTCTATAATTGGCAAGTGTGCTAAGTTAGCAAAGTAGCGAATATCTCTTTGATTTAAAGTGGATATAAATAGGTCCATTCTGGATCAAACCTAAGAATAACTGTCCGAACTTTATTATATATTTATACAAAGGGTACTAGGAAAGTTTTGCAATACAGCTTTGTTTATTTAATTTTTTCAAAGTAATTTCCTCTACATTCAATACACCTCTCCATCCTCCGAAACCAATCTTTAAACCAGTTCTGCCAAGTTTCACTAGGGAGTAATCAACACTCGTTATCCCAAGCCCGTAGAAGGTCCTCATCACTGGAAAACCGCCTCCCTTTTAGCTTCATTTTCACATGCGGGAACAGTGCAAAGTCGCAGGGAGCAAGGTCTGGACTGTAGGGAGGGGGCTCGAGAAGTTTCAGTCCTGTCGTGGTCAAATATTCGGTGCAGGCTTTGGCGCGGTGAGCTGGAGCATTATCGTGATGGAGGTACCAGGTGTCCATTCTTGACTTTGGCCGCAGGTTCTTCATAGATCCAATGACTTTAGGCACGCATTGTTCAGTATACCACTTAGCTGTGACTGTCTTCTGCGTGTCCAAAACGACACGTTCCACAATTCCACTCGATTTGAAAAATACAGCTATCATTTTCTTCTTTACAGATCGGGATTTTCTGACAATTACGGGTGTGTCGTCATCATCAAAGACCCAAACTTTGTTTTGAGCCTTGGTCGGCAGATCGTAATAGTACAGCCAAGTCTCGTCACCTGTCACGATGTTGTTCACATACCGAGATTGTCCCTTATCAAACATCTCCCGGCACCAAGTCACACGTCGTGTCATCTGCTCTTCAGTCAGTTGATGCGGCACCCAGAGAGAACAAAGTTTCTTCACGTGCAAATGATCTTGCAGAATCGAACGAATTGCTGGTGCATTTAGGCCCAAAGTAGCATCTATCTGTTGGTAGGTCACTCGCCTGTTTTCGTCAAGCATTTTCCTCATAGCAGTAACGTTTTCCTCCGTAACTGACGTTCGTGGCCTTCCCGGCCTCTCAGAATCCTCCAGAGTGAAATTTCCCCTTTGGAATTCTCTATACCACCTGAATATTGTTGTACGATGTGGACAAGCATCATCTAGTGCAAGAGTCATTTCTTCTAAGCACTGGTCTACGGTTAAACCACGCACGAAATTATACCGCATACTGTCCTTATCTCATTTCATGACCACGATGCCATCGCAAGCACTTTACACTCTCACTACTAATGAATAACTGAGCCCATCGACTTGGCGCGGCGGCTACTATGCACGTATGAACATGTCTCAACATGCAGCAACAAGCAGCTTCCTGTGATTCATTGTTGCGTCATATTGCAAAACTTTCCTAGTACCCTTTGTATATTCATAATTCATATATTTGTTTGTACTCTTATCTGGATGTCATTAAACTTAAAATATATCAGCCAATAAAACACATTTTTTGATTCAATTAATTTTGTTGCTAAGTTTCTTTATTTCAAGAATAGCCAACCAATTTGATAGTCACACACCTTTGTATGTAAAAGCAGCTGCTAGTTGTAATTTCATCATTTTGACCACATAATTGACCAAACAGATGATCATTCAAGGATTTGACCTTTATTTCATTTATTGATTTAATACATTTGTGCAGAACATAATGAAGTTTTCACTTGTGTTTTGCAATGAAATGCTGCATGTGCAGTTCTAATATCAGGAATCTTTTTCTTCAAAAGTCCTAAAACCCCTCTATTTGCCAACTGTTGCTGGTGCTCCATTAAAAGCAGCTGCTAAAATATTAGTAATTGGAATATTGTTTTCTTATAATTTTTTTTTAGCACAAAAAAACATTTCTCCTGTTGTATACATCTTTAACTGTTTTGGCAATTCTTTTGAGCTGTAATAACATGCATAAGCCATAAGGATGCTTAAAGTTCCAAATGTTCCCTCATCCAGTTGTACAGCAAATTTAGTTGTATGCAATTCAGAAACCACAGTTTTTTTTTTTTTTTTTTGATATCTTCAGCCATTTCATCAATACAACGTTGAACTATTTTGTTATTCAGTAGAATGCTTTTTAATATTGGATCCAGATCCATTTTCATGACAGAGCTTATTTCATGTGCTAATGGAAGTGTCAATTTCTCTCCAACTGTGTACATACCCTGCTTTTGCAATTAAGAGTAATATATTATAAGAGGCTTCCAATCCTCCTCCTGCATTTCTACAAACTGAAGGTTTCAAAAACGATTTTAAACATGTTGTAAAATTAACCTTTCTTAAATTTATTTTTAAGACATTTGAAATATGCAAAATCCTTGTCTTTTGCACTAGGATGATCCTTTCCAGGTGGTCTTTCATTTCTGATTGTTTCATAAATCATTCCAAAAAGTTTTCTCTCATAAAAGATGTAGTGGTATTGATTTGTTGCCAGGCAAAGAAATAAATCCCAATGTTAAATAATACTGCAAATATAGACAGGACTTCTTTTTTGAGAGTGACATGGTATAAGGATCTTCCAAAAAACTACATATTATCAAAATGGTAATATTTTAATTATTTGAAATAACTTACAATAGTGTAAGTTACTATGTATGTAAGTTAGTTCGTTAGCATCATTTCTATACACAGTAAACCAAATGAAGTTGTGCAGTGGCATCATTACATAACACCTCATACTGTGAATTCTTACAATGAGTTGCCTGTCTCATTTTACACTTGAATAAGTGTAGTGTAATGCCTTCCCAGTAGAAGTATATTTTATTTATTCTCAGTGGGTACCATGACTGAGATGGCCATTTCAGGGGTATTTGGCCCCTCATTGGTGAGTAGTTGCTTTACTGTGTATAGAAATGATGCTATTACATTAAATTATATGACAGTGAACTCTTCTTGCAGTCTGAGGCATTTTAGCCCTAAATCCTATATGTATTAAACTACACCTCACTTGGCATCTCTCATATTGCAAAATTAATTCACAACTAGGTTGTTAGCTGCTATACCACCGGGGTATCTACCCTTCCACTGACACCTGACACGTTCCCATACACAATTTCTTTAAAAAAAAATAGAAAATTATTAACAGTTAACTGAGGAAAATTATTTTAAATGGGCACCCTATTAGTGCCCCACCATCACTGTTAATAAAAAAAATATTAATATAAATATTTTAAACATTAGGGAGAGACTGATTTTGCTGTAATCTGACTATAAATGATAGTAACATAATTAATTTATACAAATAAGATTGGGAGCTGACATAGTAAACATGTTTACTATGTTATCTCAAAAGAAATGACTGAATATTTAATTTTAAGTTACCATTGTGTTCATTTATGTTTTTTAATATATTTATAAGTAATAGTTTGGAAAATGTAGTGTATTTTATACCAGGAATTTAATAGTGCTATTGCTCTAAAGATGAATAAATTTAAATAAAGAAAAGAATAAATTTAATTTAAATTACTCCATATAAGTGCCAATAATGACACTTTTATAGTTTTACTGGTAATTTTGGTAAAAGATATAGTGAATAAATTATACATTAGTACCAGTAACGTACATTAAAATATGAAAATTTAAGAAAAATATGATAGTTAAAAAAAATAAACTTCAAAATTGGGCATAATCATAGAAATATGGGTCTATTTTTATAGATGCAAAACACATAATAGCCAGTGGTATGATCAACCGTACATATATATAAGTCATTTGGATGTAGCATGTTTTGATTATGATAAATAATAAGTTAATGCCTGTATAACATATCCTCCCTCTATTTCTTGTCCTGTTATAGCACATACATATACTGATGTTGACATAAGACTAATGTGTGTATGTGTACTGTTTCAAATTTCTAAAAATTTATCTTGTAATCATCCAGGACATTAAAGTATTATTACCAGTATTAATAATGATGAGCTAGTATTAAAGATGCTAAAGAATATTTCTTTTAAATTACACTGACCAATGTGATTTTTAACTCCACTGATACAATTTTTATGCACAGATTTCAAAAATAATTCTTAATTTCATATCACATCACAATTTCTACCTGTACAGGTTTTGTTTACCCATAATACATATATCTTACTGTAATTTAGAGAAGTAGATACAACACTTATCTGTTGTTTTAACTGCAGATAATTATTTGTATATGTGCTCATAGATGGCAGTAACGTTGGGGAGGGTTAACGTGTTCAACATCTTGTCTGTCTGCCTTCCAACTCTCTCTTTCAGCAATGGAATGACTTTTGAAGCTTGAGTATGTGTACAGTTTTACCGCTGTATCTGTTGAATATTGTTTGTTTGTTTCTTCTATGTTTTGCTAAACACTTAATGTTTAAACATAAGCAAAGGAAGTGCCTGTTACATTGGCAATTTCTGCTACGTGTGTGGACAGTTTGCAACAATAACCTCTGAGGAAGAAAATGTACATATTCTTTTTACTTTGGTTGCAAGATGTGATCAGGACAAAACCTGCCATGTACTTTTATTATTTCATCATATGGCTAAATGGGAAAATTAAAAATATGCCTTTTGCTATTCCTATGGTGGCAAGAACTGTGCAACTACATTGACAGTTTTTATTTCTGAATGACAGAAATATCAGAAGTGTTCTAAAGCAAGCACAGCATCAAATATCCTAACATATCATTGCAATAAGGCCTGTTCCATATACTGAAGACCTGCCAATTCCAAATTTCCCAAAATGATGAGATAAAGGAAGCTCTGATGAACAAGGATTCTTGTGTTGAACACTTTGTTGGACCACTCACTTCGATAGATTTGGACTACAACCAGAAAATTGTAACACACCTCACTTAATTAAGCAAATATAGTTGAATGACTTGGTCTGACTTAAATTTATATAAATAGCAAGAAGAACTCCTTCATTCTGGGTGATGATAGTGGAAGTTATTTGAAACAGGAAGTAAAATTATAGTACAGTAAACTCGCGATTTAACGGACTAATAGGGGAGAAGGGGTGTACATCAATGCTGAAAGTCCATTAAATCGAATGTAACCTGGGGAGGCATTTTTTATTGTTCTTAATTTAAAAAAAAAAAAAAAAAAAAAGCTAATATAATATATATACAGTACTGTACAATATTAAATTATAATAAATAATATGTAATATTCTTTATTATAATTATGTTGTAAATATAAAATGTTGCAATTTGGCCTTTGATTTATGGATATAAGAAAGTTTGTTTTTTTTATGCTGTAAATTTTACAAACACGTGCTACCGAGACACCTTTTTCTAATTTCTCGATTAGCTCTAATTTCTGTGCCACATTTAAGTTCACACACTTTCTTTTAATTCCTCTATCACTTGATGCCATTTTAAATTGTAAGGATTGCAAAATTATTTAATAAATAAAATCACAATTCAGAAATCACAGAAATGCTCTGTATATAACCTGACCTGACTGCACAATAGCTTGAGGCAGACTGAGACCGAAACAAAGCGAGTTGATACACCTGCAGTTTAGAGTCGCGTTCAGCTCGCAAGTCACTGTCTGCTCATATTTGTAATCTGGGAAACAGCTATTTGAACATGTTTTCAGAAAGAATAAAAAACAATTTCCTGAATTTGATTATAAAAATAAAAGTAAGTAATTATCAAAACAATAATGGAAATAGGTAATTGTTATTAATTTTTAATTAATAGTAACACTGAAGTTTTGTATAACCTAAAAAAATATGGTCGAGATTAATATGTACATTACTGTATTATTATTTGTCCAGTCTGTTAAATCGAGGGTTTACTGTATATAGAAAATGTAACAATGTGTTTTTCGAATATTTTATGGAAAATTGTTTTTCTTTCTTTTTTTTTTTTTATCTGTAAAGATATTAATGGTCTCCTGAATGAACACAATTCTAATGAATGTTATATTTATTTGATGCCTCAGAATTAATTTTAAAAGCAGTTTTGCTGCACAATGGAAATGCATTCCCATCAGTTCTCTACTCCAAGCAACTAGCTTGAACAAACATATGAAGTAGTATAAAATATATTCTACTGGTTCAACATAGTGCTGCATATAGTGCTTGGATTAATTAAGAATTTTAAGGCTCTGGTTAAAGAAGAAAGTGGATTCTGCTACCTAAGGGAAGTGTTTCCCAATTTAATAGATGCAAAATTGAAAGAATTTTTGTTAGGCATCAAATAAAAAAAAAACTCTTCAAAGATGATGCATTTGGAACAAAGCTACAGGATACTGAACAAGCAACTTGGCAATCATTTAAAGTAGTTATGTATAGATTTCCTGGTAGAAGAAAAGAAAATTATCAGTTGCTTGTGTCAGCTTTACTGCAATGTTATAAAGATATGGACTGCTGAATATCTTTGAGAATTCATTTTCTTCATTCCCACCTAGAGATTTTTTCCTCAATTTGGGAGATGTAAGTAATGATTAGCAATGGGAATGCTTCCATCAGGACATGGACATGTCCTGATGGAAGCATTGTGTGTAATGTGTGGAAAAGTGGTACCAACATTACTGAGATCTGCCATGATGGGAAAATATTTCTGGTTTTTTTAGAAGGAAAACAAAAATAGACTATAAGAAAAACTCTCCCAGCAGGAAATATTCCTAAGAAAATAAACATAGTACATCATATATTTGATTAAAGTATTTTTAAATAAATGAATCTCATTTTTAAGATAGCATATATATCATTATGTAATGTTTGAAATTGGTCATTTATTAAGTTACTAAAATTTCTTGGTAACTTGATGAATGACCAGCCATTATTATGAATGAAGTTGGGTCTTAAACAAATTTTTTTTTTTTTTTTTTTTTTTTTTTTTTAGGATTTGTTACGAGAAACTCTTCTTACATATAATTATCAAATGCTCTAAAATGCAAATTTAAGATTAGTGTCTTTTTATTGTCCAGTCATTGAGCATGATGATGGCTTCACGTTTAATCATAGCATTGTGCAGTGCTGATGCTTCACTTGTGTCAAATGTTATTTCCATTTATTGCCATTGCCAAAGTGTGCACATTTTTTGATTCTTGTTTATTTCAAGTATAGCTCAGTGATAATGATGAAGATAACATTCACATATAGGTGTTAATAAACAAGATATAAAAACATGTCTAAAGTGCACACTTCAGCAGTTAAGTAATGGCAATAAACGGAAATAACATAGCATCTGAAAAAATTAATCAGATATATGTTTTCAGTATAAAAAATATTTTCATAGTTGTTATTCATAATAGATTGAAAATAAAGTTGACCTCAAAAAGGAAACAATTTTGAATTATTTCATGCCTTTACTAAAATCATAATAATGGTTGAAATAGTCTGCCAACATGTTTCTAATGTTATATTTTTATCATGCCTGGTAGAGAGTTAAAAATAGGAGAGCTAAAGATTTGCTAAGCAGGTATAGGACAATGTTAAAAATAAACTTACAGGTTGGGATAAATTTAAATTCCTGCAATTCTACCCAGACATGAAAAGAGGAAGTACATGAGGGGTACATTATCAATTTGGCCTTAGAGAGACCTTTTTTACAGGGATGGGATACATGTAAATAGAAGGGGTAAAAGAATACTTGCTGATGCTATCTTGAGGCAGTGTTGGAACAGAAAGTTGCTAGTTGTAGCAGGGGAGCAAACACGACTAATAGATTCACTTCTGTTTGCAGCTGCTGGTAGGTCAAGTGCTTGCACTTCTTCTATTGGGACATGCAGCGGCCTGGAAAGCCAAATGTGGGGGGGGGGGTTTCAAGGCCTGCCAAGGGATCATCATAGGAACAAGTAAATATATGAGCTATGTTAGGTTACTAAGAGCAAAAACTAGTGCATGTATATTTGAACACTAATGCTAGGAGTATAGTAAACAAATGTGATGAATTTGAAGTACTTGCATATGGGCAGCAGTAATCCCAGAGTAACTTATCAGGTGTGTGGTAGACACTCAGGATAGTGGAGAATGAAAAAGACATGGGTGTAATTGTGCAGTCAGACGTGAAATTCTCTGAGCAGTGCAGATATGCTGCCAGGACAGCTCATGGTGTTTTGTCAATGACGTACAGAAACTTTGCTAGCAGGGATAAGGAGGTGATTATCCCCCCTGTAAAAGGCCATGGTTAGGCTGCATCTTGAGTACTGTATAGAGGTCTGGAAGCCTCATTAGGATAATTTTGGGAAGGATGTAGATCTGCTGGAATGGGAGCAGAGAAGGGTTAACCAGATTGGTGAAGGGAACAAATGGTGTTCTTACCTAGAAAGGCTTCAATTCTACAAATTGCAGCATCTTGAGACTAGGCACCTTCAGGGAGATCTCATTGAGGTGTTTAAGGCCTTGAATGGATTGAGTAAGCTAAATGTTAATGGCATTCTTCCTCTTCCTGAGACTACACATGTGAAGGGACATAAATTCAAGTTGAGGAAGGATGATTGCAGGATAGAGTTGCAGAACCACCTGCTGGCTTCAGCCAGCAGGTGGTTGACTATTGGAGCAGGCTTCCAGCTGTTGTTGTGGAAGTGGATGATTTGAACATGTTCAAGGAAGAACTTGACAAATTCTTGGAAGAGTATGCATGGGAGAAATGTGTAAGTTTTCCTTTTTTTTTTTTTTGGCTGATGCTAATATAAGCTTGTTTTCTTTCATTATTTGCCACTATTTACTACTGGTTACGTCATCAAATGCAGACATTGATGATATTGGAAACATGGTGCCATTTAAACATAGGCAGAATTTGAGTACAGTTGTGTACAGAAAGAACAGGAGCATGGTGGAGTTATGCCCTCAGAAGCACATAGAATCAAAAGCAGGGCACACTCAATTGATGTGGATGGCCAGAAAATATTGAGTCAGTTTAGCATGACATCAAGTGTACCACTGGGAAAACAAAAATGAGTCTAGGAATAGTGTGTTAGAGGCCAGAATGATTGTGATTAGTATAACAAACAACTGTACAGAAAAAAATGAGTGGCCAACAAATCAGAATGTCTTCTAATGGGGATCTTAACTTTCCAGACATTGACTAGAATTTTTAGGTAGGTGGTTCACAGAGGAACAGTGCTTTTCCAATATACTGGAAAACTGCTTTCTACATCAACATGGTAGAGGCAACAAGGCAAAGCAATGCTCTTAATCTGATTATCAGCAATGACCTTTCATGCATTAAGAATCTCCAGGTAATAGAACCACTAGGTGAAAGTGATCATACATTGATGTAGGTTTATGTAAAGGTAACTACTGTCAATTATAAAGGGAAGGAATAGTGCTTTCATAGAGATGACTATAATAGCCTTAAATTTTTTTTCAGTGGGACGAACTGATGACATTACCAACTGTAAATACTAAATGGGAAGTAATCTTAGAAGCCCTAAGCTTTTTATATCAACTATGAGATATGGTTCAAGGTTCAGGCCTAAATAGATGTCAGATGAATTGATGAGAGTAGTGGCAAAGAAGAAAAATAAATGGGGCGATTAAATTATCAGAGTAAAATGAAACGTACAGTAAGTATAGATTAACTTACAATCAAGTTTGGGGGGAGGAGTAGGCAAGTTAAGGCAGATTATGAGAAGTCTTAGCTTATGTTAACACTAGATGAAACAGAATGAGCCACTAGCTATGAATGGTGTTACTATTGATGATCCTGTTCAAGTTGCTGAAAAACTAAATAAATATCTTGTATCTACATTCATGCTTGAAGTTTTTAGGAATGAGAATATCAGAAGTATATTAAATTAATGATTTGAGAGCTAATGATTTTGTGATAACTGAGAAGAAAGTGGAAGAGAAATTGTTGAAGTTAAAATTAAATAAAGCACAGGTTCCTGATGGAATCCATCCAGTTGTATTAAAAGCAGTAAGAAAACCTTGGCCATAATTATAAGAGCATTCGTGATTCAGAAGTTCCTATAGATTGGTGATGTGTGGCTCATGTATTCAAAAGGCTTTGGGGGGGGGGGGGTTAACAGGCAAAGTAAGCAATTACAGATCTATAAATGTAGTCAGTAGTTAAAGAAGTATTACAAGATCATCTTGAAGAGCATGCAATACTTCAACCACAGGAATTTACCTATATAGAAATAACAGCATGGATTCGTTAAGGGAGGAGTTTGTCTAATGAATGCAATTAGCTAGTATGTATTTTTTAGTAAAAAAAAAAAAAAAAAAAAAATGGCATACTTTGACTTCAGTAAGGCTTTTGACACTGTTCCACATGAAAGACTGCTTTGGATAAAGAAATGGTTGAGTGGCAGAAGATATATGGTGGTAATAAATGGGCATTGCTCTTCTTGAAAGTCTTAGTGGAAGTTCCTCAAGGTTAGGTCTCTTACTGTTTTCAGTATTTATTAATGACGTTGATGAAGACATATCAAGCTTATTGTCTAAGTTTACAGATGATACAAAGGTTGACATGGTGTGAATGACAGTAATCGAGCCATACTACTGTAACGACTTAGAAAGACAGGCAGATGACTGAGAAGTGACAATTGAGGTTTAACATTGATAAATGCATGGTACTGTGTATGGGCAACAATCACAAAATAACATACCATTTGGGTGGTGCCACACTCAAGGTGGTGTGGCATAAAAGAGACCTGAAGGTAATTGTACAATCTGACAATAAGTTATCTGAGCAGTGCAGACAGGCTATTAGGGCATGGGGTTCTGTCAATGATAAACAGGAATTCTACCATCAGGGACAAGGATGTAGTTATCTCATTGTATAAGGAAATGATTAGGCTACGTATTAAATACTATATACAGGTCAGATATCTTCATTTTAGGAAGGATGTGGCTCTGTTGGAACGGTTTCAGAGAAGAACAACAAAACTGGTCAACTACACAAAAGGGTACTCTTACCATAAAATATTTTAATCTGCAAATTGCAGAGCTTGGAAACTTTGGCACCTACGAGGAGACCCAACTTGAAGTGTATAAACTTTAAATGGATTGAATAAACTAAATGTTAAAGGCATACTTATGTTTTCTCAAAAAACACTAAGAAATCACTGGTCTTGCCATTTGTTTTGAATTGTGCTGACTCACATCTCTGATTGTTATATTATTTGAAGGTCTTCCCATTTCCCATTAGGAAAAAAATTCAAAGGAAGTTGTTTATAAAAGGTAACCATTTTTATATTTTTTTGTAGTAAAAATTTAGTTAAAGCTTTATATAAATACGCACTGTAGGACTGCCTTTTGTTTGTTCTCAGTGTAGTTAATTCACTAAAACTAGAAAAAATTTAATTTCAGGTATTAACAAGTTCACCAAGAAGCTACGGAATCCTGATGTCATACCTAATAATGAATTACTAGACTTCTTATCTCGAGTTCCAGACAATGATGAAAAAGTAGGCAAAAATTACTCTTTCGTTGGTATATTTTATTTTTTGAAAGTTTGCTTCACTTTTTAAAGGAACATCTTGAACTAAAATGTGATGTAGGATATGCTTATTGCCTCTGCAATATTAACTCTCAACTAAAATTTAAGTTTTATATAATATACTGAAGGAAAGTCCATAACCCAAAGTTAAATGGGCAGTTTTTTCCCCTCTCAGATAGGACAATTTCAAAATTGACTTTGGGCTGCATGCATATGAATTCTTTAGAAAGTTTGCATCTCAATAACCAATCAGCAGCATAATGTTCCTTGTTTGTCATATCCATTGTTACATAGGTGAAACTGAACAGGCATAAACTTGACCGAACACCAAGGTTGCACAGTGTACAGAGTCAACTGCAAATTTGCTATGTGATGCAGCTTGGTTTAGTCTTAAATTCCACAGCTCAGCTAGAAATAGCAAACAGTATGGTTGTTGATGAAAAATTATCATTCTCTATTGAACAGCCCTCGTATACTGTCATTGCTTTCATAATGCATTTACGTAATTTTGAATTTTAACAACTGAGATATAACAAATTTAACATTTTTACTGTGATTTATATAATAAGCAATTCATAATTTATATATTTAGTAAACTGATAGCAAACACAAGAAAAATGCAATGACTTTTATTCATGAAACTGAGACTATTTGGTTTATATGTTCATTATTATTGCCTCTCCATTCCTCCAGTATAGATGTCTGCTGTAGTAAGGTTATTTTATTTTTGTTGGTATTGATATTCAAGATAGCTGTCATTCTGCATCTGTTAGGTATGTTACCCTGCTACTTAATGTATGTCTCCTAATTAAAGTGGTGGGAGGAATCTGTTTAAAAACTGAAAGATAAATGTTAATTTTGAGTTTGAAGAAGTACCACAGAAAAACAGAGGCAATCCTTTACTGCAAGACAGAGTGGAGATATAGGTCATTAATTAACCTGACTGATCTCTTTTGAATAGTCTAGACCAGTGGTCTCAAACTGGTGGGCCGCATCCGGCCCCCCTGAAACAATTTTACACGGCCCGCAAATACATTTCAATTATGTATTTGTTGTAAATACGGTGCTTATATTCACTCCCATTTTGTTAAAAAAAAAATTCCGGCCAGTCAGCTGCTTTCAGATCGTGCATTCGGCCCGCATGCAATTTGAGTTTGAGACCACTGGTCTAGACGTCTGAGAGAAGTCTTGGGAGCACTACCTGAGATGTGGAAACAATATTTCCAATGAGATTGGTAAAGTGAGTGGTTTAAAAAAAAAAGTAACACTGTGAGAGCAAAAGAGAAAACCCATTTTTTGCAATGCAGAGGAAGCAATATTTGTGATGCCAACAGTGATTAAGATTCAATGTAATCTCAAAATAGATGTTTGTAATATCATCTTAGATATCTTAGTGTCATCAAAAATAAGCACAGGAGCAAACACAAGATTGTTCAAAATTCAAGATATACAATAGGACTGAGTTTCAGAAGGATTGAAATTAACTAAGTTATCTTTGCCACATTGGAGAATTACTTGGAGATCAGCATTTAAGGTACTGGTAGTGAAAGTTGAAGTTTTGTGCAGGGCAAAATTTCTCAAACTGGAAGGTAGAATGCAATGTGCTACCATCAGCAAAACTATGGATAGGATTTCCAGTTTGTGGAATTAGATCATTAAAGTACAAGAAAAAAAGAGTGGGATGAAAAACTGAACCTTGGGGAACACCAGCATTATTGAAGTTAAAAGGCAGAGCCATCTACCACTCACATACACATAGTAGTGCTCACAGAAAAAAGAAAACTGGATATCCAATTGCAAAAAAACAGTTACAATCCATAAGATGGTAGCTTGTTTAGAAAACCTTTATGCCAAACAACTAAAAAACTTTAGAAATATCAAGAGCAACTGCTTGAGTTTTGCCTAAATTTTCCATTGAACTTGTTCACAGATGGGTAACATAAACAAATACATCACAGTGGATAGATACTAATGGAATCCATATTGGCAATTGATGCTCACATGGTAGGTTTCAAGATAGTTTAGGAGTTCATGGTTAATGGATTTCTCTGTTACTTTGGAAAGATTGGAGGTAAGTGCAATTGTATGATAATTGGATGGGAGAGATTAGTTACCCTTTTTAGGAACTGGATGGATATGAGCAAATTTCCAAGCATTAGAAAGTGTACACGGCTTACTCAGAACACGAGTAAGCCCAGTTAGCACTGGTTTTGAAAACAAGCGGAGAAGTACTATCAGGACCTGGAGCTTTCTTGGCACCAAGGTTGTTCAGAATTCTTGTGATATCCTAATAACAGAAGATTGAGTGGAGTGTACTGTAAATGGTAGGAGGTGCTTTACCAAGATCATCAATACAAGAGTTTGAAGAACAGAAGGATGCTAGAAAATTGGCTATATCTCTAGCTGAGAAGAGGCAATGGAACTATTAGGTTTAAACAGAGGTGAGAATATAGATGAGCAAAAGTTTTCTAATAGTCAATTGATGATCCTGCTCAGGTGGCTAACAAACTAAATGAGTATTTTGCATCTACATTCACACATGAGGAGTAATTCAGGGAGGGGAATGCCAGAGGTGAATTAAACTCTGGCAGTGAGCTAGATGATTTTGTAATAACTAAGAGGAAAGTGGAGGAGAAATTGTTGAAGATAAACATAAAGGCACCCGGTGTGGATGGGATCTATCCAATTATATTAGAGGCAGCAAAGGAAGTAAGTAAACCCTTAGCCATAATTATAAGAGCTTCCCTGGACTTAGGGGAGATACCCATGGACTGGAGATGTGCAAATGTGACCCCAAAAGGGAAAGTCTTGCCTGACCAATTTGATTGGATACTATGATGTGGTCACAAAGGAACTGGATGCAGAGAAAAACTTTGATACTGTTGCACATGGAACAGAGGGTGAAGTGGAAATGGGTGTTTTTTTTTTTTTTTTTTTTGGCTGATGCTGCATAAGCTTGCTTTCTTGCATCAAATGCCTCTACTAATGCTAAGAAGTAATGAAGAATGATCTGGACAGGAATGCATTCATATTGCAGTCACAACATGGAGTGTGAAGGATATCATAAGAGGCAGTCTTTTCTGGCCATTGAAAATGATAATGCAGTAACAAAGGAACTCGATGCAAAAAATTTTTACTTCATATTCTTAGATTTCAAAAAAAGCTTTTAATACTGTTCCATAAAAAAGATCTGTATGAAATAGAGCAGTGCAGCATTAGGGGCAAGTTACTGCTATGGATAAAGGCATAACAGAATGAGGAAAGAGTGATTATGAGTGGGCACTGCCCTCCTCGAACTACTGTTATTAATGGAGTTTCCCAGGGTTCATTGCTGGGCCCAGTGCTTTTGGTTATTAATGATATCAATAAAGGCACATCAGACTTAATGTCGAGGGTTTTCAGATGATACAGAGGTTAGCAGATTGGTAATTAAAGTTATGGTGTTGCAACAAGGTCAAGAAAATTAGGCAGATGCCTTAAAAGTGGCAATTGAAGTTTAACATTGATAAATGCAAGGTTGGGTATCAGTTATCCCATAATAATGTACAAACTGTGTGGTACCATATACTCAGATTTGTGGAGAATGGAAAAGATCTGGGGGTAATTGTGGAGTCAGACATGAAGTTTTCTGAGCACAGCACAGGCTGTTAGACCAGCTCATGTGGCTTTTTCATTTGATAGGGATAAGGAGGTGATTATCTCTTTGTATAAAGCAGTGGTTTGGTCACATCTTGAGTACTGCATACTCAAATCTAAAGCCCCATTTTAGGAAAGATGGGGTCTTGTCAGAACGGGTACAGACAAGAGTAACAAGATTAGTGAGGGTACAAAAGGGTGCTCTGACTAAGAAAGGTTTTAGTTCTGTAAATTGTAGCATCTGGAAACTAGGCACCTGTGAGGAGATCTAACTGAGGTATTTAAGGCTTGGAATGGGTTAACGTAAATGCTGATAGTATCTTTCCTCTTTCTCAGACAACATCTATGGGGGAGGGTATAAATTGAGGAAGGGTGGTTAGAGGACAGATGATTGTTGGAACAGCCTTCATCTACTACTCCTGTTGAAGTGAATAGTGTGAATAAATTCAAGAACTAGATTAATTATTAGAGGTAATGGACAAGTAACGAGATTTTTTTTACTTTTGCTGATACTGTATAAGCTTGCTTTCTTAAATAATTTGTCATTACTAATTAGTTTGGCAACTCTAAGTTCTCACCAAATCATATGAATCACATTCCATTTTTCTACATTATACACTATTATATTTCGTGTACTTTTGCATTCTCCCTCCAGTGGTTGAAGATGCTTTTGTCATCAAAATTTCACCTAAAAATATACACTGTTGTCAAGCGAAATTTAGTTCCCCCCCATCGAGGTTTGACATTCGGTCTACAGCATTAATTTTGTTAGATATGAAGCATAATATTGCTTATCTGATAAAAGTGTGGCATATTTTGCCATGGTTTCATAGGTAACCACTATGCTTTCACTGTCTGCACATTCTCTGCAACATGCTCCTGGTCACATAGCATTAGTAGAGGCATATGATACAAGAAAGCAAGCTTATGCAGCATCAGCCAAAAATAAAATAAAAAACACTCCCATTTCACGCCAAAAACATTTCCGGTCTTTTACATTCTCTACCCTATCAGAATCGTGACCTTAACCCCAACTTGTTCGTTCGAAATACCTGTCCAGCTGAGCCTTAAATTTATTTAGGCTATCAACTTCCACAAAAAGGGATAGAAGTCTGTTCCACCAACCAACTACCCGCTGGCCAAAGGCAAATTTCTGCACATCTATCCTACATCTGTCTTTCCTCAATTTGAATTTATGCCCTCTCAGGTGATTATTCTGAGCAACAGGAAGAATCCCATCAGCATTGAGCATGCTCAACCCATTCAAGGCTTTATACACCACTATCAGATCTTCTTGCCAGTGCCTAGTCTCCAGACACTGTAATTTGCAAAACTTAAGCCTTTCTTCAAAAGAGCAACCCTGTTCCATTCACTAATCTTGTTGCCCTTCTCTGTACTCGTTCCAGCAGCTCTACATCCTTCTTGAAATGAGGCATCCAGACCATTGCCTTATACAAGGGAAAAATCACCTCCTTATCCCTGCTAAAAAAATTTCTGTATATCATTGACAAGACACCATGAGCTACTCTAGCAATTACCCCCACCTCACAATTACCCCCAGGTCCTTTTCATTCTCTACCACTGTCAGTGTTGTACCACAGAGTTGATAGTTACTCCGGGGTTACCGTTTCCCATATGTAGTACTTTACATTTGTCAATGTTAAACTTCATTTGCCACCTCTCAGCCCATCTGCTCAACCTTTCCAGATCCTGTTGCAGCAGCATACTGTCAGTAGTGTCCTTAACAACCCTGCCAACCTTTGTATCGTCTGCAACTTGGACATTAAGCTTGATATACCATCATCAATATCATTAATAAATACAGAAAACAACAATGGACCCAACACTCAACCCTGAGGGACTCCACTAATAATTACATTAGTCCACGACGAGCAGTGTCCATTGATTACCACTCTTTCTTCTTCCCCTCAACCATCCCTTTATCCATAGCAGCAATTTACCTCCAATGCTACACTGCTCCAATTTATGCAGCAGTCTTCTATGTACAACAGTATCAAAAGCCTTTAAGATCCAAATATATAATATCAAGGTTATTCCCTGCATCCAGTTCTTTTGTGACTGCACCATAGTATCAAATCAGTCAGGCAAGACTTTCCCTTTACAAAACCATGCTGTGTCCGAGCTATAACTGAAGTCTTGCCTAGATGATTCTGTAGTGCATTTTTTAACAAATGCCTCCATTAATTTTCCTGGAATAGAAGTTAAACTCACAGGTCTATAATTACTTGTGTCAGCCTTTGATCCTCCTTTGTGAATTGGGGTCACATTTGCACATCTCCAGTGCATGGGTACCTCCCCTGAGTACAAAGAAACTCTCATAATTATGGCTAAGGGTTTGCTTACTTCCTTTGCTGCCTCCTTTAATATAACTGGATAGATCCAATCCACCCTGGGTGCCTTTTTTTGTCTATCCTCAACAATTTCTCCTCCACTTTCCTCTCAGTTATTACAAAATCATCTAGCTCACTCCCAGAGTTTACTTAACCTCTAGCATTCCCTTTCCTGAATAACTCCTCATGTGTGAATGTACATGCAAAATACTCATTTAGTTTGTTAGCCACCTGAGCAGGATCATCCACAGTTGAACCATCAATATCCAGTGGACCAATCTGATTCATCCCTTTCCTTCTCGAGTTTACATAGGTGAAGAACTCTTTTCTGTTTTTGTTTGCATCCTTTGCCAAGGATTTCTCATAATCTGCCTTTGCCTGCCTAATCTCCTTCGTGACTTGGTTACAGACCAGCTTATATCTATCATAGGCTTCCATGTCACCCATTAATTTATATGTATCCCATGCATTTTTCTTCTCTGCCATATGTCTCATTAGTTCATCTTACATCCATTTAAGCCTAAACCTTGAACAATATTTCTTAGTTGATATGTAAAGCCTAGTAGCTTCCAAGATAAGTTCTTTGAATGCTTCCCATTTTGAATTTGCTGTTGGTAACATCATCAGTTCGTCCCACTGTACAGAATTTATACTGTCTCAGACTGTAGTCACCTTTACAAAAGCAAAAACCCTTCCCTTTACCCCTGATGGTAGTTATCTCTTTGAGTAAATCCCACTTCAGCACACTGTGATCACTGCCACCTGGTGGTTCCTTTATCTGCAGGTTCTTAATGCATGAAGAATCATTACTGATAATCAGATCAAGAGTATTACTCCCTATAGTTGCCTCCCGAACATGCTGATGTAGGAAACAATCATCCAATAAATCCACAAAAGCCTTGCTAGTGTGTGAGTGACCAACTTGCAAATTCCAGTCAATATCTGGGAAATTAAAATCCCCCATTATAAGACTCTCTGATTTACTGGCCCAATCTATTTCCCTGTACAGTTTCTTATTATACTCATGAGAGTCATTAGGCCTATAGCACACTCCTGCTCTCAATTTTGACCTCCCAATGCTTATGTCACACCAAACTGACTCGACACTGCACTGTCCATCGATGTCGACTGGCTTCACTTCCTTGGATTTTGTGTGTTTGTTAACTAATAGCATAACTCTACTTCACAATAAAGATTTATTTATTTATTACCACTCCTCCCTTCCTATCCTTTCTGTACACATTCTACTCCCCACATTCCAGTTCTGTATTCCTTATATCTGTGTGACACCACGTCTCTGATATCCCAACAATATCTGCCTTTGACGTTTTGAGCAATACCTCAAATTCATCAAATTTATTTACCAAACTCCTAGCATTGGTGTACACGCAAGTATACATTCACCTGTTCCTATTCTTAGCTACCCTAACACAACCTATGTGTTTACTTGTACTGCAATGACTCCCAGCAGCCTCTGAAATACCCTGCATCTTGTTTTCCAGGCTGCTGCTCATTCCAACAGAAGCAGTGCAAGAATTACTTTCACCTCTGCCATTGGCTACTGTTAATCTATTAGTCCTTGTATCCCTCCAAGCTAGCAGTTTTCCGACCCACCTAACACTGCCTCGATAGCATCAGCAAATGTTCTTGTAACCTTTCTATGTACGTGTAATCCCATCCCTGTAGAAGCAGTCTCTCCTGTTAATAAGTACAGACCAGGCTGAAAAATATTCTACCCCTTGAGCCTTGCACAATCTTTCCAAGGCTGAATTTACCGACAAGGCTTTCATCATATACTTCCTCCTATCGTGTGTGAAATAAGTGAAACTCCACTGCAGAAGCATAGCTCAGATAATGATTTCAGAAGATTAATTTCACTTGGTAACTGATATTACTCAAGCTGATGATTTTTTTTTTTTTTTTTTTTATTAGTGAAAAACATTTTATACTTATCATTCTTTTAATTAAAACCTTTATTTTAATATTATCAAGTGTTCATAACTGAAAGTTTATTAGCTGTTAGTATTGTAAGGTGCATGCTAGGATTTAACAGCATGTTTGAATTTAAGTACATTCCCCTATGGAAATTGCTCTCTCCATGTACACAAGAGGACAGATGATTGACAAACTACTAGACAGCAGGAACTGAATTTAAGTACCTGTTCTCATACCTATGCACATTTATCTACAAGAACCACTACTGCATTTGATATCCCCATCTGTTCCTCAGTTCTCATAATTCTCAACTGGTCTATTTCATATGATACTAATAACAGTGTATATAACATTATCCAGTTTTTTGTGAACTGTTAACAAATGATGTATTGCAAACTACAAGGAAGGTGAAATGGAAATTTTTGTAAAGCAAACTGGGGAAAAATACTATTCTGTTTCTTCTCTATATGAGCTTCATCTAAAGCATTCTTCATTCCACCAGCATAATGTTTACAGTATCAATGGATGCCTTTGGTTTTGCAATATTTAACTTTATATTTTCAGTTTTAAATATTAAACAGTAAATAAAGTAAAATTTCCTACCAAGAGGCAAGAAAAAAAGTAAAATTAAGTATACCAAAATGCACTTGTGCTTCTGCTACTTACAGTCACCAATCAGTAGTATATTAGACAGAAGTGTCCATCCATTCAGACTCGTCGATCTCAAACTGGGCTCGATTAGTCCTCTCGGTCCTGCATCCATCTCCATCAAAGATAGTTGATCAATGCAGTAATAAACCATTGACAGTTCCATTCCAGAGACTTCCCTATTGTCAAGCAGTGGAGAACTTACAAAAATCATATCCAGTTGAGGTGAAGCAATCTCGCCCTCAAGCATGGACACAGATGACACCAACTCAGATCTGCTTGAAACACATGCAGATGATGATATGGAAAAAGGAATGACTCAGGACGCCCAAATTTTTCAAAAAAATAAAAATCAAAACTCGGTGTGTGTGTGTGTGTGTATATATATATATATAAACAAAGCCACTCACAAAAAGCAGACAGACTCATCTTCCACTCACAAAACCAAATAATGGAATTGCAGAGGTTTTCGCAGCAATATTGATGATATCTACGAACTAATTCACCATTACAATCCTACTACCATATGCTTACAAGAAACGAATTTAACTACAAAAATATCAATTTCCGTCAAAAATTATATTTACAAACAAAATCGACCTGATACTAACAGCTCCCAAGAAGGAGTATCCGTACTCGTGGACTCAAAAATCCCCTCCAGGCACATTCCATTGAAACACAATTAGAAGCTTGCCACACGTGTAGTAATTGGTATCACTCTGGCATTGGTCTCAATTTATCTTCCGCCAAACTAATCATATACAATTCACCAACTAGAAAATCTTATTTCTCAATTACCATCTCCTATTTGTTTATTAGGAGATTTTAATGGACATCATCCATTATTGGGTTCTCTGGTCTCAGGTGGACATGGTGAGCTTATTGAAATGTTACTTGACAGATAATCAAACACTTAAATTCTGGATTACCGACTTGGATCCATTTTCCTACTGGGTCAACTACTGAAATAGAGCTCTCAATTTTCTCTCCAATACTCTTCCAACTATAGAGTGGGAAGTACATGACAATCCTCTAAACAGTGACCACTATCGACTGATCTATAGTATTCAAACTACCCATTCCAAAAACAGAAACAAAAACAAAATGGAAATTTTCCAAAGCAAACTGGACAAAATTTACCTGTCATGTATCTTTTTGATGATGACATCAGTCTTTTGCCACTGACACTGTCACCGATCATATCACAATGCAGATACTAACAGCTGCAACAGCCGTCATCATAGTCTCAAATAAGAAACCATCAGCATATAACAATCACTGGTGGAATGGTGATTGTAACAAAGAGAAAAGAGAAACAAACACAGCATGGAACATGCTGTGTTTGTTTCCCACCACTGCCAACCTTATTAACTTCAAGAGACTGAGAGCCAAAGCTCGTCATGTCCGGCGGAAGGTGAAAAAAAGACTTGTGGTTAAAATTTGCCTCCTCAATTAACAGGTACTGATACCCGAATAATCTGGGAAAAAATAAAGAAACTAAATGGTAAATATCATATGTTGCCTTCTACTATTATTAATTGGAATGGGAAGGTGAGATCATCTGCTGAGGGAAATTGCCAATGCCTTAGGAATGGTGTTCTGTGAATTGTCTGCTTCAACTTCATATCAACCATCTTTTCAAAAAATTAAAGCTGAAGCTGAGAAAAGGAAACTCAATTTCAAAATACATGTCCTTTACCCTATAATCAACCACTCACAATATCTGAACTGGAATAAGCTACAATATAATGATTCAACACCTCAATCAGAAATCACTGATCTTCATTGCTAAACTTTTACAATAGGATATTCTCAGAACATATATTCCCTACGTCCTGGACATTCTTATGTAATAGCCATACCTAAACCTGGAAAAGATCATTCTATTCCTAACACTTATAGACCAATTTCTCTAACCAGCTGCTTGAGTAAGACTGGAAAAAATGGTTCACCATCAAGTCACCTGGTACCTCGAATCCCAAAACATAATCGGTAATAATCAGTTTGGCTTTCAGAAGAATAGATCTTCCAAAGCTGAATCCAACATAAATGCATTCATCAGAAATCAACATCTTGTCATGATATGCCTTGATATAGAGAAGACCTTTGATACCACATGGCGTTACAGTATCCTAAAAGATCTCCATTCTATTCATATGAGGGGCCATTTACCATATTTTATTCAAAGCTTCCTTTGGCACAGATCTTTCCAAGTTAGGAACTGACAGATTTTATCTCACACTTACATACAATAAGAACTCCCCCAAGGCTCTGTTCTTAGTGCCACTCTGTTTGCAATATGAATAAACAACATCACAAACAGCATTCCAAACACTGTTGGCTCGTATCTCTATGCAGATGATCTTAACATATCCTGCTTTTCCCAGAATATGAACTATATTGAGAGGCATATACACATATCCATTAATAACATTGAATTATGAATGGCACAAAATGGATACAAAGCGAGTGGTTTCTTACATGTGTTCCTTGAGTGGACCGGGGTTCAAGCCCATGACTAATAAATACGATAAATATTTGTATTGACGATTTATTGTAAAACTCTACTGACCTGGTTGTCATGCCTCAGTATAAACAGAAAATTCTAAAGTCGCAACACAAATAAACTAGGCCCCTTAACCCTGTTTGCATCTGCCCCCCCCCCAAGTACCTTTGCTCGACCCTGAGAACAAGTGTCTTAAACTGAGCATTTTTTGCATCATTTCAAAGTTTATACACATCCATGGACTCCCACTCAACAGACAAGTTCTTCTGCTGAACTACACTGCAAAAATTCAAAACCTTTCCAACCATCCAACATGGCCATATCTACATAATCCAAAATGGGGAAACTTTACATAAAAACAAACCAGTGGGTTGCCAACAAAAAGGATTAATGCAATTCTCTGACTACTTGCATTTGTACATTGTAGTGCCAAAACTGACATGTGCATTCATAGGTGTAGCGGTAGCCCTGCAAACAGTACCATTTCTCATTCTATTCCCATAGAATACAGCTCGTCGTGAGGTACATTCAGAAAGTTCTCTTAATGAAAGACTGTTCTCCAGTGTCATTGTCAAATCACATCTAATGCATTTAATCATAAAATGTCTATGTTAACAAATGGCCCATCAATCTGCTTTCAACCCCCTTCACAGTTGCACAAACCATTACTTCTTTAACTTATTCTGGGAGACCAATCAAATATAAATGAAATTTTTACCTTCCTTAAGTGAATAAATCTTCTTTACCACATCTAATGCAATCCTGAAATCAGGAACATCATAACTGGCAATATCAAAATTTCAACATGTGCAATATAGCCAAAGCACCTTTTGTGCCATGAAACCCCAAATAATGACAACAATAATTTACATATGTTATTGCATAAGAATGTATGAACTGAAATTTTTTCACTGAGGAAAAATTAAGCTTTGTAATGAATTGATATTTAAGTTTGCATTACCATATATATTATGTATCCTTTGAGTAATTTGTTTGCTTTGTTTTTTTTTTTTTTTTTTTCAGATCGAGTACAGAGATCTTAGACCACTACTCATTCCAACTACAGATGTGGACAGAAAAAGAAAAAAGAAAGTCAACTGACTTCTATTTGAAAGAATAGGTCTTTGTAATTTTAAATTGCCATCCATCATTTCCAGCCAGGTGCTTCAGAGGACCACACTTGTTGGTGTACTCAGTTATATGCATTTCATCAGTATTTCAATACAAATGAGGGTATCCCAACTTTAAAAAACTTGTACAGATTTATGTCTTTGATCCTTCAACTTCAATCTCATTCCACTATCAACGAGTTACAAGAAAGAAAATGGGAAAAAAAGTTCCAGATATCCTGTTCTGTGATTTTTCTGAACTAAAATTTTATTCCACTTTGTGATATCTTAAAATTCATCCCCTTTAAAAACTGATATTAGTAGTCATGTTTGAAAACTTGGGTTTTTTTTCTGTGATGTGTTTGAAGTACTTAGCATCCCATTATTCATTTGTTCATCTTTGCCAGTTTCCATTGTGCCTCTTTCTTCCATCCTTCCTTTGGTAACAGTATAATCTAGTCAATAGTGGTTTAGTGCAAGTGTAGGTTAATATCTACGTAGTGATGGTAGTTTATTACCATTAAAGACATAAGTCATGTTAAGTGTACAAAGTTATTTTTATACTTCTACAAAAGTTGTAGCCATGAATGACTGGTAAGAGAAGGTGATAAAGAGATTCTTATAGAAACTAGGCAATAATGTTCCATTTTATTTTGTCTTTTGCTACTGAAATGATATCCTGTTGGATGCAGCAAAAATGCATTTCTAAAATGGTCTGTATGTATGTATATATATGTATATTTTCTTGTGACGTTAATTTTAATTATGTACTCTTTACTGTATAAATATTTTTAGATTGTTCACTTGGCTGCATGTGATTTCCTGAGCAGCAAAGTTCAAGACGTTTATTTTTATTTGGTTTTGAAAGTTTCATTAAAAGAAATAATAAAATATACGTGAATTTGGTAATAGTAATCATGTACTTGATCCGACTTTTATGTTAAATGTTGTGTTAATTTTTACTTTTGATTGTGTAAGATGTAAATAATTTACGTTTTGGTAGTATTAAATTTAGTCAAACTAGTCCGTTAATTTTAGAATTTTAATTCTTTCTTTAATTAAATGTTTCTAGTGTTGATTTAGTAGCATATAACATCACTCTTAGTGGTATCATGGTATGTTACCAAGTACTACCTCAAACTCTCAGCTACAAAGTTCTAATATATTTGTTTCCTGAGAATATTTCAAAGAGAAGTTCAGAGTTTTCCAGTGTGAATTAAAGGAGAAATTTTCTGTATTAGTTATTTTTATTGCTATGAAGCTATCAGTTCATAGCAATAGAAGCATCAGTTCATCTTTCAGCCTTGTATAATTTTTAAGAAAATATTTGCAAAATTTAAAGAAATCAGTTACCAGTGTATTTTCAAACAGTTTTTGGGTATCATAAATAATTCAGAATAAAATATTCAGTATCATACTTATATCTGTAATGTGTAAAACTTGAATGTTAAAGAAACCATAATTTAACTTTTATACAGATTTTCATCTTATGTAAAATATAAGTACTGATACACTTATGTTACTCATCAGAATATAAATGTCTACTTCTCATAATAAATGACTATTCTAAACAGACCACAGAAAAATATTTTAACTAGCAAAATCATTGAATTCATTTATTACAATACTCATCTCCAAACACTCTTAAAAAAGATTCAGAAGTGCTAAATATTTATATTATGCATAATTGAAGTAATTTTTAAATTTATTAAAGTAATCTTATTATACAGAATATAGTACCAAAATTTTTCATATTAATGTTTAAATATTAAATGTAAATAGGTGTACATATAATGTATATATGCCTGCATGACACTATTCAAAAAAAAGTTTTGGCTATTTAAATGAAATGGTAATAAATATATTGAATTTAAAATTTTGCATACTTACATATTGTAGTTTTTGAATTTCTTTAGTTTGTGTTGTGCATTTATTTTTCTGGAATTTTAGATTACTTTTCAATATCAGAAAAAAGAGTGGTCATGTTCCTTTCATTCAGTTCAAAGAATTGGCAGCTTATTCAAATATATAAAGAGGACAATTAAAGTTTATATTTCCATGTAGCTTATGTTATTATTTTAGAAACACACACACTTTTATCATAACTGTACTGATGTACAAAAATTTATTTAATCCTTATGTTGTAATATGTTTTTTGGTTATGATTAACTTAATGCTCATTTAATCTCCCTTGTAAGAAATCAGGCTGTATACACATTTTAACTTGTATGTTGGGTGGAGGGAAGAACTCCCTATGTACCGAAGCCAACAAATGTGTAGACAGAAATGTTCATGCAGATGGAGAATAAATCGCTGTTCAGTAAAATCAATTCCCATTACAGTGACCACCACAGGGGTGGATAAACTGAACTTCTGTGCCAAAATTTCATTATAGTGGGTATAGATGAACAAACCTCATCTTTTAGGGGACTGATTCTTCTACTTCATAGAAGTAGACAGTGAAACTCTGGAGCCTTCTCCTTACATCCTATTTGGTCTTACCTTTTTAACCCTTCTTTTGTAAATTATTATAAGTTGAAACCAACTGAATAGAAACGGGGAATCAGTGAAGAACTCAATACAGAAATGCAGTGTCCCACTGGACAACTAAATGGATGCAGAAACAGTGAAGCCACCTGCTGCAGGTTCTGAAGGAATTTATTATTTATTCCCCTGTTAGCTGGTATCATTCTAATGTATTAGCTTTCTTGAACCCAGGATCCAATAAATAACCAACCCATTATACTAACTAGTTGTTTGGGAAAAAAATAATTAATGCCAGACTGACATGGTTCCTAGAAACTGATATATTTTATATCAAAATCAGTATGGCTTTCAAAGAGTGAAAAAGCACTCAGTGCATTTTCTAGGAAAGAGCATTTAATGATAATATATCTTGATATCAAAAAACCTTTCAATACATCCTGCCAATATTCTTCAAGCTCTGTAAGAAGGTTTGGAAGGTAACCTTTGTGGTTACTTTCTAAAACTTATATGGAACTTTTTGAGTAACAGATTCTGTCTATACTTAGCACCACACACTTTGCCATCAGGATAAATTCAATAACTAAATATACTACTGATGCAGTCAAAACATAACTGTATTCATATCTTACCATCTCATACCATTCTCAAAATATGCATCTAATTGAAAGATGGCTTCAAGACACCATTAACAGGCTTGTTTATTGGACCAAAAATAATGGCTATTGACTCTCAAAGCAGAAAACAACTGATATCCATTTTTGTTGTTAATATAATTTAAAACTTTATTCTCAATAAGTTAATTTTCAACATGGTATTAGATTTCTTCATCTAATCATTCTAATGTATAAACAATTATTTTCTGGAGCATATTCAGCATGTCCTGTTTCTAACATCTGGAGCATATTCAGCATGTCCTAATTCTAACAAGGTAATTTCTGTTTTGTCATGGGGGGTGAGATCATTACATGCTGCTACACCATGACAGCATCTCTGTTCACCAATCTGACCACTAATGGATTTATAAGCTGTATATGCCTCAGCTAGACAAACCACATTAAATTGACTTGACCCTATATACCACAATGCTGTATGAATTGAACTGGGGGCTTTCATACAACACCAGTATAGTCGTTATATAGAAGCTGACAAACTAAATGAGTATTTTGCATCTACATACACATGCGGAATTCTGTAGGGAAGTGGAGGGGAGAAGCTTATCATACTGTAACAGGGAGCTAACTGATTTTGTAATAACTGAGAGCAAAATGGAGGAGAAATTGTTGAATTTAAACATCAGAAAGGCACCTGGAGTGAATGGGATCTATCCAGTTATATTAAAGGAGGCAGCAAAGGAAACCCTTAGCATAATTAGGGCTAAGCAAACCCTTAGCCATAATTATGAGCATCCTTGGACTTGGAAAGACCCCACGGATGTAATGTGCAAATGTATCTCCAATTCACAAAGGAGCAATTACTTGTCACAAAGGGTGACAAGTAATTGCAGACCTGTTAGTTTAACTTCTGTTCCAAGGAAAATAATGGAGTCACTGGTTAGAGAAGCATTGCAGGGTCATCTAGACAAGACTGCAATTATAGTTCAGACAACAGGTTTGTTAAGGGAAAGTCTTGTGTGACCAATTTGATATATAATTGGATTTCAGGAATTCTTTTTATACTGTTGCATGTGGAAGACTGCTGTACAAATTGGAGCAGTATTGCATTAAGAGCAACTTGCTGCTATGGATAAAGGATAAGTTGAGTGGAAAAGACAAGAGTGGTAATTAATGGACACTTCTCTTAGTAGACTGTTATTAATGAAGTCCCCCACCGTTTGGACCATTGTTCTTTTCTATATTAATCAATGATATTGATGAAGGTATATCAGGCTTAACCCCAAGTTTGCAGAAGATAAAATAAATTTTCTGTTTATTCTCCGGGACAACCAAACGGTCAAGAGTTTACAAGATGCACAGAATAAAAGAAATAGCACCGTATTCAGCAGTCACAGGCTTGAATCCCGGTCACTCAACGCACGTGTACTTGTGCACCTGACCACTAGGCTACGGCGGCGGGTTGCAGGGTTGTTAATGTGCAACAGGATCTAGAAAAGTTGAGCAGATGGGCTTGAGAGGTGGCAACTGAACTTTAACATTGACAAATGTAAAGTACTGCATATGGGTAACAGTAACTGCAGAATAATGTACCAACTGTACAGTACTACTCTCAGGGTAGTGGAGAATGAAAAGGTGCTGGCAGAAATTGTGTAGTCAGATATGAAGTCTTCTGAGCAGTGAGGTGGCAAAAGTAGCTCATGGGGTGTTTTGTCAATGATATACAGGAATTTTGTTAGCAGGGATAAGGAGGTGATTATCCCCTTGTATAAGGCAATGGTCAAGTCACATCTTGAGTACATACAGTGCTGAAGGCCTCATTGCAGGAAGGATGTAGAGCTGCTAGAACGAGTACAGAGAAGGGTGAGATTGGTGAGGGGAACAAAGGGTTGAGTTCTGCAAATTGCAGTGTCTGGAAACTAGGCACCTGTGTGAGGTGATCTGATTAGGTGTATAAAGCCTGGAATGGTTTGAGCAAGCTCAATGCTAATGAGATTCTTGCTCAGATTAAGCACCTGAGGGAGCATAAATTCAAATTAAGGAAAGTCAGTTGTAGAATAGATGTGCAGAAACTTGCCTTTAGCCAATGGGTGGTTAATTGCTGGTTCCATCTGTTGTGGAAGTTGAAGGCAGAACTAGACAAACTTTTGGAGCAAATGGATGTGTGAAATGGGAGTTTTATTTTTGGCTAATGCCAAAAATAAAGTTTATATAAGCTTCCATCATATGCCTCTCCTAATGCTAATTTTTTCCTGGACAGAAACAGGATTTTCCAAGATGATAATGGACCATGTCATCGTGCATACAATGTGCAGGAGTGGTCCTAGGAACACAGTGAAGTTATTACCCATCATGATTAGCCTCCAAATTTGCCTAACCTCAATTCAGTTGAACACCTGTGGGATGTTTTTGAACTCAGTGAACAGATGGACATGCATCTGTTCACTGAGGATTGTCACTCAGAAAATTGCTTGTCACTTAGGGGCCCAATGCCCCTAAGTGACAAGCAATTTTCTCTGCAATATATACCCTTTCCAAATGATAGTTCCCATTCTTTTCTAGTGACTTTTTCTCTTTTGTTCACTGCAAGTGGTTCTTTACTTAAAGCATTACAGTAGGAAGTCAGAAAGGAAATCTACCCTTCTTTATTTAGTGTGTGTGTATATATATATAAAAAAATTACTAACAAACCTACTACCAGAACTACTTGGTCACTGGTGGCACCACTCCTGCCTCAACATGGTGGGGCCGGTAACCTGGGAGAAGGAAGTAACTCTACCAGGGCTAAAAGGAGCAACGATGGATTTAAATAATCTTCCACCTTTTGAGCAAACAAGCTCAAAGTTAGACATACCCAATGAAAATGAAGCCAACAAACCCAAAAGGCTTCCAACAGAGGCACAGTGCCCTACCTACCGAACTTTCTGGTGATGGACAAGTTATCACTATTTACGATCCAAAAATATTTGGAATCTATTGCGGGATCACCAAAAATGAAGAGATTACAATCCAGAGACCTGGTTGAAATTATCTCCAAACATTGAGTGGCTATTAAATACAAAGACATTTGGTGGGCTGCTAGTATCTGTTACTCCCCACGATACCTTAAATTCATCGAAAGGCGTTTTCACAGAGTGGGATCCACTTGCAGTGACTGAGGAGGAACTAGTTCAAGAACTTGGTAACCAAAAGGTAATAGGTGCAAAACATTTAATGATTAAAAAAAGATGGAAATCTGGTTCCAACTCGATCCATCATTTTAACTTTCAGCACTCCTGAGCTATTTAAACCGCCGAATTCGGCCATACATCCCCAATCCTCTTCACTGTTTTAAATGCCAGAAATATGGCCACTCTCAGCATGCGTGCAGAGGGGATGCCATCTGTCCTATATGATTTCTAAGGATCATAAACAAACAAATTGCTCAGCCTCAACTCAATATGTTGTATGTCCCAACTGCGAAGGGAGCTACCCTGCTTTTTCTAAATCGTGATGTGAAAAGAAAATTTAAAGAAAGATACAAAATAGAACACATCCTGAAGCACGTAGACAAATTATGTTGACCATGACTAGGCTATCCTATGCATCTTGCACCACATACTCTTTCAACTGCAGTTCAAACATGAGTCAATACCACTGAACACCTCTCTTAAAGCAACCTTATCAGCTTCCAGAAAAGATATGCTTAAAACCAGTGCAGCAAATAACAATCCAATTAATATCCCAACTGATACTCTAACAGTCTCACATGAGAGTAAAAAATTGGAAACTAACAAAGACAGCAAGAAAGCTGAATCACCAACCAATAGTATGGAAGTAGATGTACATTCAGATGAGGAACCCACACTAGAACTTCATGCAAATGACACTATGGATACTGGATATCCCCCCCCAAAAAAAAGTCCTGCAAACAAAGTCAGATGAATCACTCTGCCAAACCTAAATAATTTATTACATTATACAATGCAACTGTAGAGGACTAAGCACTTATTCTGATGACTTAAGGGATTTACTAGCTCAGTTCAATCCCATAGGTGTATGCCTACAGGAAACATTCTTGTCTACCCCAGTATCCAAAATTCTCAAATTATATCTTGTACAGACGAGATAGAAACTCAGTCTCTTGCATGTGGAATAGCCATTCTTGTTAATTCTGTCATGATATCCAGTTAAGAACAAATCTAGAAGCTGTGGCTGCTCGTATTGCAGTTGGTACGTCAGTCACCCTTGTTTCCGTTTATATTCCACCATCTCTACCTCGACTATCTGTTTACTCAACTCCCAGCTCCAATTTGTCTTCTAGCTGATTTAAATGGACACCATCCTTTGTGGACATCTAATACAATGGACAGAAGAAGCAAATTGATTGAACAATTTATGAATAATCTTAATTTACTAAACTCTGGATCTCCAACATACATCCACCTACCTACAGGATCTACTTCTGCAGTTGACTTGTTTGATTTGCTCTCCATCTTTCCAATCATGACGTGGTTGGTATTATCTGATCCTTTTAATAGTGACTACTTTCCAAATATTTGCACAATACAAACATCAATAACTCAAAATCCTGATCAATGATTCAATTGGAAGTTTAGCAAGGCAAATGGTATGGTTATTCTGCACAAATGCTTTTAGATAGAATATGTCAACAGAAACGTATTGATGATGTAACTACTTACATCACCAATCATATTCTGACTGTGGCAAATGCTTTTATTCCAAAATCCAATTCGTGTCATGCTTACCGAAATCACTGGTGGAATGGTGAGTGCTCTAATGCCAAACGAGAAAAACCGTGAATGGAATATTTCTAGAAGTGTCCTACTACCAGTAATTTACTTTCTTATAAAAGGCCTAAGGCAAATTAGAAGGAAAGTGAAACAATTTGTAGATTGTTTTTGCAAAAAATGGTTATAAACCATAACAAAACACTGATCATCTGGAGAAGGTTACAGGTGCTAAATGGCAAATTTGTTCGACTGCCCTTTCCGATACTTCACTGGAAAGGGAATTGACATCCACACCTGAAGAAGTTGCTAATGTGCTAGAATCTGTTGCCACATCCGCTTCTCGCTCCTATGCTTCCTCCTTCCAGAGCGTTGCCTCTGTAGCCAGGTGGGAAGGAGCAGCAGTGCGTTCACTCTTCTTGATTAGACTGGGGGTTCGAGCCCATCACCACCAAATACGCAGGTTGCAGAAAGGTCAGGGAATGACCACCGCATATTCCCTTAGTTGCTAATGCTCCTAAAAACCAAAATAACATAACATCCTTCCAGAGCATTAAAGATGGTGCAGAATGGTATAAAATTAACTTCTCTATGCACTGCTCCTTTCTGTACAACCAACCCTTTACACTAACAGAACTGAAAGAATCATTAAATAGATCTCCAAACAGTGCTTCAGGCACAGATGGTGTTCATTACATTATGCAGAAGCATTTACATGACTTGGGTACCCTGTTGATTTTCTACAATCAGATCTTTGAAATGCCTATCCTTCTTCCTAGTGCCATTCGTTCATTATGGCCATACTAAAACCAGGCAAAGATCCTTCCCTGGTTCAAAATTATAGGCCAATCTCTCACAAGCTGCATAGGAAAAATTTTCAAAAGGACGGGTCCTACAAGATCACATCCTGGAGGGCACCTCCGTGGGCAGGAGCAGCAGTGAGTAGCACACACTTCTTGATTAGACCGGGGTTTGAGCCCATGACCACCAAATACGGGGAATGCGGAAAAGTCAGGGAATGACCACTGCATATCCCCCAGAGCAATATGGCCTTAGTTGCTAATGCTCCAAAAAATAACAATGAATTGAACATCCTGGATGTCACAATTTCCTTCCAGACTATCAATATGGATTTTGGAAAAATAGATCGATGCTAGATGTGCTTATAAAAGCTGAATCTCATATTCACAATGCCTTTGTCATGAAACAGCATCTAGTAATGGTCAACTTAGTTCTTGAAAAGGCATTCGACACTACTTGGCATCATGGTATTATAAGGGATTTTACCATCTAGGTCGAAGGTGACAGTTGCCTGAAATAATTCAAAATTTCTTGCGGCTTTGGTATTTTCAGGTCCGATATAAAAACGTACTTTATACATCTCATTCAAGAGGAAGGCACACCACAGGGTTCAATACTTAGTCCAACACCATTTGTAATTCAAATTAGCAATATGACACTCCAAAAACAGTTGAAACTTATGTATGCAGATGACCTTACCATTTCCTGTCAGTCTAAAAGTATGAACACCATTGAACGGCAACTCCAACTAGCCATAAACAAAATAGAATCCTGGACTTCACGGAATGGTTATCAACCAGAAAATAAATGCACTGCCGCTCACTTCTGCAAGCTACATGCTCTATATCCTGATCTAAACAAAACTTCAATCCCACTTGTTAATACCATTAGATTCCTTGGACTGATATTGGACAGCAAGCTAAACTTCTAACCTCATGTCACTCATTTAAGAACTACTTGTCTAAAGAATTTGAATATACTTCGATCAGTCTCATCCGTGCCACGTGGAGCAGATGAGTATACCTTACTACACCTGTACAAGTCCCTAATCCGTTCACGCCTGGATTATGGTTCTCCAGTATACAACTCTGCTATGATAAGCAAATTAAAATGGTTGTCATACAGCACAGTGGTGTGAAGACAGCCCTAGGAGCTTTCAGGACTTCTGTCCAAAGTCTTTATATCAAACCACATGATAATCTATCTTAAGAGGCAGTTACATCTTTGTAGGAAAACATTACTGCTCCAATATGCTGCTAAAATCTAGTCTTACCTTGCACCCCAGTTGGGAGTATTTTACTTGGTGGAATTTGTTCTGTGAGAACAAACCAAATGAAAATAGACCTGCTTCACTCAGGATTAAAGAGCTTGTTCCAAATTGGAATATTGGTTAAGTGATATTTTTCAGGACAACTGCTCCTGTTTCACCTTGGACATTAGTTTCTGCCTCTTATGATGTACATTTTCTTCTGTGGGGGGAAAAATGTCATACCTCCTTGCAGTATTAGACAGTTACACTCAGCTCACACTATGAGCTCCCATGCCTGTAAAATCTATACTGACTGCTCAAAAACTGCCACCGTTGGTGCTGCTGCAGTTTTTCCTTCATTTACTGCTACTCTCACTACCATTAGCCTGCAGCGTCTTCACTCCTGAATTATATGCTATCAAGGTAAAATTATTGAGCTATCCATCTCACCTGCCATAATTTAGACTCCCTCAGCGCTGTCTGCCATAAGGAAGAATTTCTCATCTTCCCATCCTATCTTGAAAGGCATTCATTCCCAGTTAATCTCTTACAGCATGTCCAATCAGTCCGATGTTTGCTGGATCCCTGGTCATTCTGGCATTCCAGGAAATGAACGTACTGACATTGCCGCTAAACATCCTCAACCCTCTCTCTCTCATCCTCAGGTACCTTCCGGCAACTATAAGCCTATCATTCGCAAAGCATGCTATGACAACTGGTCACATCTGGAAAAGTAAGACCAACAATAAACTTTACCAGATAAAACAAGAACCAAAGCTCTGGCTTCCGATGAAACAGACGAGAAAGTGGTATTGGCAAGACAGAATTGGACACACCCATCATACACATCTCTTCTTACTATTGGGAGAAAACCTACTTCAATGTTCATCCTGTCTGATGCAATTTATGGTCAGTCATTTTTCTGGTTGACTGTCCCTTATATTCAACCATTTGCTCTAATGCTTTTCAATCTCTCTCTCCACATTGAACATCTCCCATGATTTATCTGGCTTCATAGGAAATGACACAAACATAGAACCTTTGATGTACCTAAAATATATTGACCTGTAGAGAAGCATATAATTTATCTCTATAGCTATATGTTGCTTGTAAATAAACAATGGGACACAATTTGGCCTCGGTAGCCCTCGTGTCGTTAAGCCCAATACCAACAACCAGTGCTTAGGCGAATACTGACAGTTCTCTGGGAATGGTGGCCTGTTATTTGGTTTTTAGGAGCATTAGCAACTAAGGCCATATTGCTCCGGGATATGCAATGGTCATTCCCTGACCTTCCCGCATCCTCCGTATTTGGTGGTGACGGGCTCGAACCCCGGCCTAATCAAGAAGCGTGTGCTTCGCACTGCTGCTCCTTCCCACCTGGCTACGGAGGTGCCTCGGAATGGTGGCCAAACGCTGTATTAGGTTGGTTATCATAATTCAGTGATCAGTCACTTTATATAAAGTAAGAATATGCTAGTCACATTGTTTTCCTTTTCTTATTTATTTTGGCATTAAAAATGTTTTTACTGGCTTAACTCCAAAAATTTTGTAATAAAATCTGTCATGCAAAAAGCATTACAAAAATTATTCCAGTTTAATTTATCTTCTACTGGACCAAATTTAATGAAATTTGCAGAGCTTCATCTTAACTCTATACTAGAGGCAAACTTTTAAATCTCTGAAAATTGCAGTTTTCCAGGATAGTGAAAAATATGAACATGTGATCAAGGAAATTTTCTCATGTAATAAACGGGATAATGTAGATATATAGTTGGAAAGCTAATGAATTTAGAAACAGAAATATTAAGATTTTAAGATACAAAAACGCTTTCAGAAATTGGGAAATACGTTAATTCAAAAACACACCTGGTTTCAAGTCACCTGGTGTTTTCAGGTTGAATGTAATTTTTTTCTTTACAATTAAACTGAGGCTGGAAAAGAGTTCTGCGCATTTATGAAAGCATTCTTCAACTTGGACATGTCATCAGATCTTTCAATAAATACTACACATAAAGGAACAACTATAGATGGTGTATTCAGTTGTGAACTAAATATACCACCATGAATCTCTTCAATGTAAATATATCCTATTTTAGTCATCACAGACTAATTCTTTCAGTAACCGATATGTAATTATTATTAATAAAGTAAAATCATTGTTATATTATCCATGAATTTTAAAGCCTGCCAATGACTCTTAAATGAAAATCACATTATGTGCCTGGTACATAATTTTTTTTCTTTTTTAAAATAAAACAAGTATTTTTCAGTTAATAGTAAACTATAATGCAAACTTGAATAGAAAGTTGGAGAGGGTGCACAAAATCTCACACAGGGTTCTGATAGACCCAGGGCCAGTTCTAGTTATGCAAATGAGTCAGGCTTTTACCAATTGAGAAACAAGTTTTAAAAGATTTTTTTTTTTTTTTTATATATAATTTGTTTGTCCACCTGGGCAAAGGGCTTTAGTTTTCTATTTTTAAAAATTAACTATTCCTCCTACCTGTTATCCTTACAATGGCTAAAAATAAGTTGAGCAGTTTGAAGAGGAGAATTCTTTATTTTGAAAACATTTATTCACAGTGCATTTTACATACATAAATCTTTCGTGCTAGGCAAAACTGAATCTCTTATCTCCACCAAACTACTGAAAACTTTAACTTTACCAGTCACACTAGACTGAAGTATTCAAGAATACGAACTTAGAAAAATGAAACTTATCCTCTTTTATGCATATACTCTTTGCTCAATAAAATACACAGAATCTAATTCCAGGTAGAGTATTCAAGAGAATCTATTTCACAGAATCTTAATTCAAAGTAAGCATTCATTAAACCATAATGCTTGAGATAGTCTAGCATTCTGGTCTCTTGCAAAAGTTATTGGCTGAAACTTTTGCCCGTTCTATTGTCACCTCAAATAAGATAAAGCCGATCTTCTAGCATCCTACTTTTCTTCTAACCCTTGTATTATGATCTTATTAAACCACATCCTACATTCTCAGTCAAAAGGATTTTGAACAGTCTTGAAAATTTTGCAAAAGGGATGTGGGAGTAAAGCAAAGATGTCTGCTTAGTCCTTCGTTATTTACATCAGCATTGGAACCACTACTGGAAAGTTGGGAGGTGCATTATGGCCACAGAAGCAGATGCACCAACAAATTACTACTACTGGAAAGAATATACAGAACTGAGGCCATTTGGAGATACAGTTGCCAAAGCCGACAGTGCAATGTAAATGTATAGTGAATGCGGATGTTACTGCTGCTCTCAGTACGAATTACGTGGTGGAGGAATGTGTGACCATTTAGGTCTTTTCGTAAGAAGTCAGGGTTAAATATAAATGTAGATAAAACTAGGAATGGGTACCCAGCCCTTAGCACAGCCAGATGTAGAACTGGACAAATAATTCAATTATTAGTTCTGTTTCGAGGGAGCCTCATGCAACCTGTAGGAAGGCTGACTAAAATACAAGAAAATTTAAAAGAATGGGAAGTGAGACAATTTTCTTCCTATAATTTTATAGTGTTTTATGACAAACTACAGCTAAACAATGCGACAATTTTATGTTCCAATATATCAGTTTTTATGGGGAGGGAAGTGGCAAAAGATAGCACAGAAATTTTTATTCTTACCCTGGAAAGATGAGGGAATAAGTACAGTCAGTCCTCGTATAACACATGTTTACACTGCACGAATTCGATCATACACGATTTATAAATAGGGGAACGATATATTATGTAACACGAACCAAGTTCGCCTTTGTGTTTACAAGAAATGGTAGTCGAATGCAGAATCACTCCAACCGAACGCAACATGATAGGAATGAAGAGAAGATTCTGAAAATATATATATATACAGGGTGTTTCAGTTAAACGTTTCAGAACTTCTAAGAGGGGTAGGGTACATCCTGACAACTCGAAATCATATAGCAATGTGGGGTCGGAAATGCTTTCCTGAAGCGGTGTTGTACACAGAAGCACCATAAAAAGAAAAGAGACCGTAAGTGAGAAATCGTTTTAATAATACATGAAAAGAAGCAAAAGGTACATGGATTAAAGTAAGTGTTCGAAGTTTCTTCCACGGGCTACAATGCACGCCTCACATCTCCGACGCATGGACATCCGAACATTCTGGAATACTCCAGGTGAATTTCGAATTTCTTGAACGAGAACGCCAAGTTAGTAGGATGGATGATTACACGAACGCAGAGTTAGCCGATATGCATTTGGCGTACGGGGCTGCAAATTGTAGTGGGCCAGCCGCACAGCGTTTGTACGCGGAACGATATCCGACGAGGTGTATTCCCAGTCATAATTTCTTTGCAAGACTGCACCAGAGGTTAGTTGAGAGAGGTTCATTTGAAAGAGCTGACAGGGACAGGGTAAGAACAGCACAGACTCCAGCCGTCGAACAGAATGTGCTGCAGCATGTACAGGGGAATCCAAGAACGAGTACACGAAGTCTAGCAAACGCAGTCGGGGTTTCCCATTGCAGCGTCTGGAGGATTCTCCGAGAACAAGACATACATCCGTTTCACGTGCAGCGTGTCCAGACACAGCAACCGGAGGATTATGCACCTCGTATTGCTTTCGCACAGTGGTACCTTGGAAAATGTGCTACAAATCCCCTTTTTCCTGCTGAAGTGTTGTTTTCCGATGAGGCATCCTTCACAAGGGAAGGAATTTTCAACACGCATAACGACCATATCTGGGCGGTCGAGAACCCGCATGCAATACGTCGTGCAGCACAGATTCGATTTTCGGTCAATGTATGGGCCGGTATTATGGGAGATCACCTCATCGGACCTTACCTGTTACCGTGTCGTCTAACCGGACCTATCTACTTGATCTTTCTGCAGCAAGTATTGCCACAACTTTTGAGAGATGAACAGATTTCTGCATCGACGCAACAGACAATGCGGTTCCAACACGATGGAGCCCCTGCCCATTATAGCGGAGATGTTCGTAACTACCTGGATGTCACATTTGGTCAACAGTGGATCGGACGTGGTGGTCCCGTGCGTTGGCCTGCTCGGTCACCCGACCTATCATGTCTTGATTTTTATTTCTGGGGTCATATGAAATCGCTAGTTTATGACACCCCTGTTGACAATGCTGAGGAGCTGGTTGCAAGAATCGCAGTAGCTGCCAAAGAAATTCGAAATTCGCCTGGAGTATTCCAGAATGTTCGGATGTCCATGCGTCGGAGATGTGAGGCGTGCATTGTAGCCCGTGGAAGAAACTTCGAACACTTACTTTAATCCATGTACCTTTTGCTTCTTTTCATGTATTAAAACGATTTCTCACTTACGGTCTCTTTTCTTTATGGTGCTTCTGTGTACAACACCGCTTCAGGAAAGCATTTCCGACCCCACATTGCTATATGATTTCGAGTTGTTAGGATGTACCCTACCCCTCTTAGAAGTTCTGAAACGTTTAACTGAAACACCCTGTATATATATTTTTATATCAGTGAGGGGAAACACATTTCACCATAATAACGTAAAAACCAACACAATTCCAGCTATCAGTATAATCGCAAATGCAATTAGATCGAGTTTACGACCAGTTTATAATAGATTCCACTAGCAGAAACGCAACTGGATTTTTGTTTTATGGTAGTAACCCCCTAGAAATGTGAGGTGTTAAGTGTATCTCTGCCTTTACGGTGTTGTTTATTCAGTTGCTACACGTGCGCAATTTGTTTATGTGTATCAGGCGTGCCTCCTCGTTTTGTAATTGTGCTTTATTCCTTAAAAATAAGTAAAATATTTAAAAGGTGTGAAAAGGAAGCATCCTGGTGAAGACACTGCAGATTCAGAGAGAAAAAGAAAAGTAATATCGATAAACCTCTGTTTATCGATATTGCTTTTCCCGGGTAAGAATTTTTGGGTCAAAAATTCTTACCTGGGAAAGTTTATGGCCAAAATTTTCCGGCCACCGGGGTTTCCCAGGTAAGGCCAGTCCGCCTCTGTGGATAGAGAAAAATATGAAATTGTGAAACACTTTGAGCGAAATGAAAGACCATGTGATATTGCACGTGCAACATACCTAAATGAAGCAACGCTGAGAATTACAAAGAATGCAGAGAAAATAAAAACAACTTTCATAGCAGAACAACTCAAAGTGTAATTAAAATCCATTAGATTAAGACATAATTGAAAGAGATGGAACAGCTGTCATCTGTTTGGATAGAAAATCAAACAAAAAACAAGTTTGCTTATTATAGAAGTAAAAGCATTAGCAATAATTTATTATGTAATAAAATACGTATTTTATTACGACTATTTATTGTGTTTGGTAATGTTTTGGTTACAAGTGTGTGTTCAATCTTGGGAGGTCGGTACCTAACCCTTTTTTCCTATAGGGCCTGTTGTTTATATTGCACAAGGGTTTCTAGGAACACAACTATCCTGCTATACGAGGACTGACTGTATTCTAAAAATTAAATTGCAGTGTAAGGACTGCTGGAGGTGGCTAATATGGTGCAGTTTAATCATTTAGTAGTGGTGCTTATAAAAGTATTTTATGGGGTTTAATACAGCCCTGATTAAAGGTGGCAATTATCTAGGGCCAAAAGCACAGTTCCTATATACAGTATTATAAAAAAATTTATAATACTGTATATAGTTAAGAAAGATATAGATTCCCTTTAAGGGTGGTTTTTAAAACGTCTCTGCAGGACAATGTTTAACTTAGAAAAGCCAAATTTAGAAACTGTGTGGCTATTTTTTATTAAATTTAAAAATTATCGAACACTACCATTGCATTTTGACTTTTCAGAGGCTACGGAAATACAGTATATACATGTACCAGTGAACATTACTGTCGATTCATGCAGGAAGAGAATTTGTAGGTTTTTGAAAATAAGACAGTTCACGTTTATCATCCCTTGGACAAGATAAAGTTTCACCATATTTTTAATCAGAGACAATGTGTGGAAGCTTCGAAAATGGAAAAGATTTACAACTTTTAGAGGGTGTCTAATCTCATTGAAACAAAATGTCTCTCCATGCAAAGGTTCTACAGTTGGAAAAATGGCATTTAGGGTCTAGCAAGTTTCTTTAAAGGTGCAGAGCCACCACTTCTGTCCAGTTTGGTTCAATATAAGGTACATCTAAAATATTGGTTTTAGAGAGAGGGAAAAAAAAAAAAGAAGCACGATTTTTTTTTTCATAACAAACTTCAGCTTTCTTGATAAAAATTCAGATTTCAGAGTGTTCTCATCAGATCAGTTCTGTTTAATGTCTGAATTAAATTTTTCCATATGATATAGGTTTGAATTTTATAGTTCACCAGTTTGATTTGATAGATCTGGTTCAATGGTTTTCCCCCACATTAATTCAAAGCCTTGAAATGGCCTTCTGGGTGGTGGTATCCACCGAGAATAAATAACATTAGTCTTCGACACTGGGGAAGCATTGCTTATACCAGGTAGTGCAATATCAGGGCAGCTTGTTGTGAAAGCATTTGCAATATGAGATATAACAAAAACAATGCCATTTCACCTACTTCGGTGATTTACTACAAACTAACATGATGCTGTGCACTAACCTGTCGATATATGGAAGTTATTGAATAACTTTCTTGCTACTATCTTTAATGAGAGAAATCCAATGGATAAATATATCACGTGAGAAGTATTCCATATTCTTTGCCAGTTAATGTTCAAATTATTTATAAAAAGTAGGGATAACTCATACTCTTTTAATTAAAATCAGTACATTAATGAAAGCAAATCTGACTCACAAATTTGCTTATTAAACTACTGAAGTTTAAAAGACAAACCATAGACATTTTTTCCTCCTTCAGTACACAAAAACCAACAGCTCTATAACAAAAAACAAAACTAATAACAAAGTTCCACTGGTTTTTTTTTTTTTAGTTTCGAAGTAATTTGTCATCTAGCAACAGGTAGCAGTGATTTTGCAAAATGCTCACACTTTTGAAAAGTTGATGTGTGTGTGTGTGATAAGAATTGCAAGGTAAGGAGTAGAAAGAAAAGAGAAATGAAGAGTTGTATTGCCTTATCATATATAAAGAGAAAATATCAAATGACAAGGAAATAATCAGTATATCTGATAAGGATATGTTCAGAACATGTTCTATTTTAATAGGGATAGATTCCAAGTAAGATGAATACATATCATTACAATATGTATTAGCTCCATAAATCGCATTTACAATTTTAGACACCTGAGATAGAAAATCAGTTTAGGCCCTTTATAGTTTTGGGTATTTTAGATTTAAATTGAGTGTGGTTCTGGCTAGCACCTCATTTGCCTGTTTACAATTACAGCCCTACATAAGACAAGTAACTCTGAATGAGGCACTTTATGGTGAAAACAATCAGAAGACTGACAATGTCCAAGAATAGATAATTAATCTGATGAATTATTCAGATTAATGTGCCAAAAATTAAGTCAAATTGGAGCAGGAATGTACAGGACATAGACCCTATATGAAATTTGTAGATAAAAGGATGAATGTATGCACTGAAATTATTGAAGCCTGCAATTTCAAACATCTTGGCTAAAAGGTTACTAACCAAGATGAATTGGTAAATACAATGATAAGATTTATTAACACAATTTTTGAGAATTAATTTGAGAAGCACAATTTAATACTTGAACAGTTCACAAAGTGTGAACTCTTGTCTTGAAATTATTATGATAAACACACTAGAAATGCAGAAATTAAACAAATTAGTAAGGATAAGCACTAATGTATGAGTATTTTTAAACAGATGACTGTAGCACATCAGAACCTACAGAAAAATGGTCTTAGACCTTGTAAATAACAGCTAATATGAATGCAGATAATCTAAATGCCAACTATCCGCTGAGAATAGTGGTCAGGAACAGGTTCATAGTTCAGGGAAGAAGCTAAGAAAACTTCTGCAAAAATATTTGCCTTCTCAGTAGAAGAAAATCCAGATCAAAGAGAATAGGTACATTTTGATTTAATAAAAATTTTGACAAAATCCCAGCAAGGGTTGATATTAGATCCATGTATAAGCATATTCGATGGATATATTGGTTGCACTGAGAAGTGGTTAATTTTTTAACTTCTCATCTGATATTCAAGAAACCTGTAAACCTGTCCGGTCTGATATTCCCTGTCAGAGACTTGGCAATTTGGAATCTCCTCTCTTTGATCTTCTCTGGCTTAAAATCTCTTACCTCATTGTGTCAAATTCATCTGTTGTCTCTACCGTTCTCCCAACTCTACTAATCACTTGGAGCTCTTTGACTTCCTCTCTTTGCAACTTGACTTTCTCCAGTCCAGCTTTCCTAACAGTGAGGTAATTTTCCTTGGTGATTTTAACGTTCACAACTCCAGCTGGCTTCCGTTTCTAGTCACACCGACCCAGCAGGTTGAGATGCTGAGGCTTTTGCAATTACTAATGACCTAGCACAGATTGTTCATTTACCTACAAGAATACCGGACAATCCTAATCATACAGCCAATACGCTTGATCTTTTTCTCACAAACAACCCTTGTCCTTTAGGCACTTCAGATCACAACTTGGTGATTGTCTCTTCTCCAATGGAACCTTTATCTCATGGCTATTCCCAGCCTCGTATTGTTTGGCATTACAAGAATGCAAAATGGGATGACCTGCGAGACTTCTTTTCTTCCTTTCCTTGGTCAGATTACTGTTTCAAAACTTCTGATGTCAACGTTTGCTCAGATCGTGTCAGTGAAATTATTCTTGCAGGAATGGAATCCTTTATCCCACACTCCACTTTAAAATCTCGTCCTTTATCTAAACTTGGTTTTCCAATAAATGTGCTAAGGCTGTCCAAGAGAAGATTGTTGCATATCGTAATTGGCTTGTTTCTAATTCTTCAGTTTCATTTTCTGCCTACACCAAAGCTCGCAACAATTGTAAAGCAGTTATTAATCAGTCCAAACTAGAGTTTGAACAGGCTAAGAGTAGAAAACTTGCTTCTTGCCCTAATGGTAGCTGAGCATTCTGGTCCCTTGCCAAAGCTATTGGCCGCAACTTTTGCCCATCTCTGCTCCCACCTCTGTCAAAACCAGATGGTTCTGTTGTCACTTCAACCAAGGATAAAGCTGACTTGCTAGCATCCCATTTTTCTTCGACCTCACGTATTAATGATCTTGGTAAAACACCTCCCACCATTCCTAACACGCTCCATTCAATGCCTCCTGTCAAAAGGATATCAGAAGGATTTTGACGAATCTTGATGCTAAGAAAGCTCCAGGTCCTGATGGTATTTCTCCACTTGTTCTCAAAACCTGTGCTCCTGAACTTACTCCTATTCTTTGCCGCCTTTTTTCACTTTCTTATTCCAAAGGTGTTTTTCCTTCTGCTTGGAAATTTGCTCATATCCAGCCAGTTCCTAAAAAGGGTGACAAATCCCTCTCATCCAATTATCGTCCCATTGCAATTACTTCTACTCTTTCTAAAGTAATGGAGAAATCGATTAACCGCCAACTCTTAAACCACCTAGAAACCTTCCGTCTGATCAACGATCGCCAGTATGGATTCCGTCAGTGTCGATCCACTGGTGATATTCTGGCTTATGTTACCCATTTATGGACTAATTCAATGGAAAGGTTCGGTGAAACACAAGTAGTTGCTCTTGACATCTCAAAGGCTTTCGATCGTGTTTGGCATAAAGGTCTTCTAAACAAGCTTCCATCTTATGGTTTGCCAACTGTTTTTAGTAATTGGTTATCCAGTTTTCTCTCTGATCACTCACTGAGGGTGATGGTAGATGGCTCTCTGTCTTCTAACTTCTCCACTAATGCCGGTGTCCCCCAAGGTTCAGTTCTTTCCCCCACTGTTTTCCTCTTGAATATCAATGACCTTCTTCCATTGACTGGAAATCCTATCCATAGTTTTGCCGATGATAGCACATTGCATTCAACTTTCCATTTTGAGAAACCTTGTCCTGCTCAATCAGCTTCAACTTCTCGAAAATCTGCTGCCAATTCCTTAAATGCCGATCTTCAGGTAATTCTCCAGTGGGGCAAAGACAACTTAGTTGATTTCAACCCTTCTAAAACTCAGTCTTGTCTTATATCTCGCAAAAAGGATTCTTCTGCTCCTATGCTTATCTTTAGTGACACTCAGATTTCTAGGCAAAATGATATATCTCTTTTGGGGATTACCCTGACTTCTAATCTCTCTTGGCACAAGCACATTACAAATATTGCTTCCTCCGCATCTAAAAAACTTGGTTTTCTCTTTCGCTCTCGGCGTTACTTTTCTTCCAAACAGCTGCTCACTCTGTATAAATCGCAAATCCGCCCTGCCGTGGAATATTGTTTCCACATAATGTGCCCCCAAAACCTCTCTCAGGCTTCTTGATTCCATTCAGAAGAGGGCAGTTAGGTTAATTAATGATTCATCTCTAACAGAGTCTCTCCACTCGCTTTCTCATAGACGCACTGTTTCTGCTGCATGCCTCTTCTACAGATACTTCCATGGGCACTGTTGAATTGGCTTCTATAATTCCCGCTCTCTCTTTCAAAACAGTCCGAACACGTGCCGCCCCCAGCCAACATCCATTTACTGTCCAACTTCAAACCCATAGAACCAACTTTTCATCTTCCTCATTTATTCATTCAACTGCCGTTTTCTGGAACAACCTTCCTATGTATTTCCTGAAAATTACAATTTACAGAAGTTCAAGTCCAATATCAACAAATATCTTCTTTCGTCTTCTCAACCTCCAACCCAAGCGCCGACCGGGCTAGCCGAGTGGGTAAAGTACCTGCCCGGCAACCCAAAGGTCGCGGGTTCGATTCCCGCCTCGGGCTTGGATCAAAGTACTGCAAAAACCTTGGGAGGTGCAATATGGCCACAGAAGCCGATGCGCCAACAACTACCAAATCAAAAAAAAAAAAAAAAAAACCAACCCAAGCACGGTACTAAGTACTATAGGTTCTAATACCTCTAGTGTTTGGGGTTCTCATAAAAAAATAAATAAAATAAAACTGGATACAATTCTTAAATAAAAAAATAAAGTAAGGAATTCTTGGAATGAATCATGGTTATGAGCCTTGTTAAACATACAATGGGGAAATCTGATCTTAATGGAACAAAAAACTGAATTTCATTGTCTGTTACAAAAATAATCCATGTAACAATCGATTGAACTGAACTTGGATACGTGTGATCAGTCAGAATCTGAAAAAACGCTTAAGACAAGTCCAGCCTGAAGATGTGATATATAGCAAGATTCTTGTGTCTTATCAAAAACTAAATCCATTCTGGCTGGTATATGGTCTGATGAGATGACTAAATCTTCCTGAGAAGCCTAAAGGACAATAGGAACCTGTGTAAAACAAATCTGAGTTAAATTATTGCTGAGTCAGATATTGGGAAAGTGAACAGCATTTGATACGGGTTGGCGTACAGAATCAAAAGGTCTAGAAACATTAAAATCACCAATAATAGTAATCATAATGGGGATTACCTTGTTTACATTGGTCACCACAGAGTCATCCATAACATTGTAAAAAACTGACAGTTCATCCAGACCACTTGGAGAACAACATTATGAAAAATTATGCAGGTGGAATAAAATTATGGCAAAACTTATTAGCAAGAATAAGCTCCTGATGGTTCGTTGGGTTTTATTGGCACATTAGCAACTAAGGCTATAATGCACCAAAACCTGGTCATAAAAAATAGCTCCTGAAAGAACTGTTTTTCTTTTATGAAGAAATGCTGCAATTCCTCTTCTACTATAAGTTCTGGTAGTGTAGTAAATGGCATAAAAGGAGGAAAATTAATCTGGGGCAAATGCAGTCATAGGATTTTACAAGACAGAATACAAAAACAGTACTGCATTTAGCAGTCCTGTGAGTTTGAACCACTCAAAGCAAGTGTACATATGCACTTGACCACTTGGCTACGGCTGCCTTAAGGCCTTAAGTTAATACCAAACATGTAAAAATAACTGATATCCTTAACTAAACTTTTGCAAATAGCATATTAAATAAATAATGATTTAGGAAAATAACTACCAACTCTTGAGAGCTGGGTTACATTAACATGGATTTTCAACCATGTTGTGAAAAGGGTCATAAAAATTCCTTCCATCATTGAAAGAATTTGAATTCAGGTCTTTTCCACCCGGTGTGGGGAGTGCAGTGGTAATACCAACTGCACTACCCATAAGGACACATTCCTTGGCCACAGGCAGAGGTCCTAAGTGATTTATGGAAACATCAGAAATTCCTATACCAAAATTACCAGAGATAAGAAAGCTTCGAGGAGAAACCTAATTTCTACCTCCGTTAATGCTGACCACTGGAGTATTCTACAGATCCAAGCTTCACAAAGGGGAGCTAATTCACTCAACTGTTACCCCAGATGGAGAGATGACAAAAACATGGGTAGCATCCATCAATAACATACTATACGTGCTATTCCCGTGTGATGATTAGGCTCTCATGGAAAGTCAGCAACAGATTCTAGCATCAAATGCCACCTATTATCACACTGGAAGAGTCAACATTGGTACTTGGGAAAACAAGGGATAATAAATGCCCAGACCATGCTTTGGTGAAAGTAAACATTTTCAAATGGTTTGCCAGTCAACTTCCAGACTACCTACACAGTCTGTGAGTAGCACAGTGGTATCATCACCATTCTCCACACACAAGGTGGAAAAGGCCCAGGTTCGAATCCCGTCGATGACACAAGGAACTTTAATATGGGCTTTTTTACACATGCTGCCCAAAACTAAACTTATAAGATACTGCTTTATTATTCCCCAAATATTTTTACATCCCCTGGTTCTCTCTTCTATTACTGAAAATATAACTCATCTGCAACTTCTAAGCCATTCTTTATGGACATCAATTAGCTCCCCTTACTGGACACATTGGTCACTATCAAACACCACTTTATTTTTCTCTAAGGCATCAACTCACATTCTCAAAGACTCAACCTTACCTACCAGTACACAGATATGTAATTTAACATTGTCACATTCCCTACATCTAGCATGAAGAAAATCACTACCAGCCACAGAAAATCTTGCATGTATTAAAATTAATAAGAAAAAGGCCATAACTCACAGTTGACCTATCAGTGGCAATTCCCATCAGTCATGGCATCCTTGAACATGTTATTCATACCTTTTCTATTTGAAACATAATTACATTTAAATAAGGATTTAAACACTAAAAATATCAAAATAAGCACTAGTAAATAGTTTCAAAAATGTTCCCCTTAAAAATTAATGAAATTAAGATAAGACATACAATATGAAATTAATACATATGTTAACATCAATTCTTACCCATTCAGTATGACAACTTGCTGGATCTGCTTAAAATCTCTTAATTTCTCTGCATATATTTGGAGTAGTTTCCTCAATCTTATTCAGTTAACACATTACAAAGAACACATAATTGTGTGAGTGAGACACAATGATCCATATTACACATAGAACATAATAGTATCAGAAGTACATCCACAAGTTGAAGTCCTGTCTGGGAATTAAGAAGCAGCCATGAGGAACTGCCAGTTGCAACAGTGGCATACCAGAAAATTCAATCCTGGGTGAGCTTCTGTTACACACACAAACAGCTGAGCTGTACTTTTGTTTCCTATTAACATGAATTTACCAAATGTTTTATACACACTGATGATCAACAACTTAATCCCACATATTAGGGATTCTGAAGACAGAGCAGTCCCCTCTGAAATTACAATGCAACGTTATTTCCACCTAAATGTCGTAATGAAATTCTCTTCTTATAAACTTCTCCCTTAGTTTTCTCTGTAAAGTAGGAAAAAGAAAATGCAGATATGGCAAATTTTAGGCCTCAATTCTATTGTGTAACTAATCAAAACATTTCTGTTGTTTTGGTGTCCACTAAGTGACTTATCTAATATATTATACTCTATTTCCATATGAGTATAGCGATTTTATATAAGTGGGATCTCACAACCAGGCTGTAGTCAGATGACTTTGAAATGAGTTGTGAGGTAATGTGCAGGAACCTGTGCACCGTACATATTTACCTGTATTATTTGCTACTTGCATATGTGAAAATATGGTAAATGTCAGTTGATAAATAGTGGTTGGCATTTCACATACATTCACATCAATATAGTAATGAATAGTTTAATTTACATTTCTTTCATTACACTTGTCAACACAAAATATTATGAAAACAAAAATGCCCAATCTTGACTAATTTCATGCTGCTAAACACGAAAATCACATTTAAATTAGTCAATTTGCTCTTGTTTTCAAATTACAGTTGGAGTCTCATAACAGCAAGCTGCTCTACATTATGAACTATGGCTCTCAGCAAAATACATGGCAACACTGCAGTTTAAGCATCACCACACTCTGCATCATATGATAAGTTGTTGTCGCCTCAAGTGTCTCCAACTCTGTTGCAGTCATCTTCGAATATGGCTAAGTACTGGGTGATTTTGTTCTCAGTTAACAGTTGTTCTCTGAAATTCATACTTTTCGTGCAGTATTTGTCGTGTAAGAGTAACATGCCCTGTAACTGCGTGAATAGCCTGGATGATTTCTGTTTTGTATGTGGGGGAAGTCACATTACCTTCAAGAAAGCATCCCTCAACTCAAGTCATAAAAAAAGCCTACTTCTTTTACTTTGGGCGTAAGGTAGGCGACCAAGACAAAAACTGGGCTACACACACACACACATGCTGCACTACCTGTTCATCAAAACTTAACATGTGGGTGAATTGAAAGGGAAGTTTGCCTTTCGCAGTGCCCATATGGGGGGGAACCAACAAATCATGTCACAGACTGTTACTTCTGTATGGTGCCTCCAATTAGAAAACAGATGACAATGAAGTAAAAGTGGACAGTGAAATACTCCAACATACCATCTGCAATTTGTATCATGTCTCATGGTGAACCACCCTTTCATTTTTCTGTACATTCTGAAGATGAAGACACTGATGAACACCAACTTGATATACACAAAGAAGTACAGCAGCTGTCTACGTCAAAGGATCCACCATTTTGTCCAAACCTTTATCCTTCTGAACCATATGAGATCACAGAAAGTGAGCTTAATGACCCCACCATGGATCTCAAACTGCTAAAGAATAAATAAGGCAGAGCTTTTGGCCCTGTGGCTACAACAGTGGAATCTCTAGATCATTCTGTAAAAGTGACATTTTGTAATTGAAATAAAGACTGATTAATTCTACCAAACAGAAGGTGAACACACTGTTAGTAAGGATGTTGATGATCTAACGGCAGCAATGAAAGTGAGGCAGGTTCCCGAAGAATGGCGGCTATAGGCTGTGTTCTTACACAATGGAAATATTGCTGCCTTCAATACCTCTTGCACATGCGGTCCACAAACAAGAAACTTACGCAGACATGGAGAACATCTTCCTAAGTGTAGACTATCAGAAGTATGAATGGCAGATATGTGGGGATTTAAAAGTAACCACCATTTTATTAGGACAACAAAAGGGTTACACTAAGTATTGTTGCTATCTCTGTGAGTGGGATAGTCGTGCCAAGGATATGCATTACGAGAAGAGGAGTTGACCTCTTCGTTAACGAAAATCATTAACAGCTGGAATGAAGAACAGAGCATTTGAACCTCTGGCAGATACAAATAAAGTTTTGCTTCCACCACTCCACATCAAACTGTGGCTCGTGAAACTGAATGGTCCTGCATTCACATACTTGCAAGAGAAATTCCCAAGACTTAGTACAAAGATTAAGGGAAGCATTTTCATTGGTTCACAAATAAAGAAACTTTTCAAAGAAGAACAGTTCGAACATGTGCTTAGTGATAGTGAGAAATCAGTGTGGAAAGCCTTTTGAAATGTTTCAACTTGATTTCTAGGAAATGTTAAAGCTGGCAACTACAGTCAGCTGTGGGAAGATTTCATTACTTCTTACGAAAAACTGGGGTGCAACGTGTCGTTGAAGATGCATTTCTTGCACTCTCAACTGGATCTCTTCCCACCAAACTGTGGTGTCGTCAGTGGGCATTTCCATCAAGACATCACTGCGATGGAACAAAGATACAAAAGCTAATGGGGTGCCGCCATGTTAGCCAATTATTGTTGGATGGTGAAAAGGAATGCTTCCAAAGCTGAATGCAAGCGAAAGGCAAAAAGGTCCAGTGTTTGATACAGGTATATTTGTAGCTACATCTTACTGCCACATAAATAAAAAATCCCTTGTGTAAATATAAAAAAAAACAAAAAACGTTTTATTGAAAACAAGAGCCAATCTGCCATTTTAAGAACTATTTCCATGTTTGGCACCCCAAAATCTATAAAGTAAACTTACTTTCATGCCTGTAAAAAGAGATATGACCCAAAATTTGTTGTTCAGTATTATTTATGAATTTTTATTTACTTATTTTTTACAAGTTTCTTGATTTTATATTTTGCACGAAAAAGTCTCCAGAATAGTGTTTGAGAGGGATACACTGTTTACAGCTGTTTTTGATAGTAGTTTTAAGCTGTTGTGGCAGATGATGGTCATCAAATAAATCAAGTCAGTAATCCAAACAGATCAGGCCCAAAGATTCAGCTGAATTAACCCTGAAATACATCAATTTTCACTCAAGATAATGATTAAATTAAGATAATGTTAGATTTTTTGAAAAATGCAAGTTTCCAGTGTTATTGGAGAAACCAAATGTATAAATCAAAATAAACATGTCCTGCTGAGGATTCAATCCTTTCAGGGCCTATACTATACAAAAAAAACAAACACTTGCATTCTTCATTTTTTTAATGAATTAACTTTGAAATGCATTACATGCAAATGCTGGGTTTCAATTATAATTCATGAGGGGGACTAAATTATGAGGCCCTAGTGGACGCTTATGATTAAATGCATAAATAACTATTGTTATTTATTCTCAGTGGGCACCACCACCCAGACATGTTTCAGAGCTTGTTGGCTCACTCATCGGTGGGCGGGCAAGTACCCCTAATAATGCAGACGTGCCATCACAGTTGCAAAGTTAATTCCGCAATATGAGATGCAAAACGGTGAAGATAATGATAATATTTTAAAGACTAAATGCACAAGGCATAAGTTATGGGTTGAAATTAACTATATAATATTGGTGTAATACACCATAGTTTACCCATAAATTTAACTAGATAAGTAGTGTAAAGGCACCATTTGATTTTATCTCATATTGTGGCTACCTTCATGAGATACCAGGTATTGCACTACTTCGAATAAATAACGCTTCTCTAGTAGAGGAGATTAATATGATATAAAATCAAATGATGCCTTTACATTACTTATGTAGTTAAATTTATGGGTAAACTATGGTGTATTCACACCGATATTATATAGTTAATTTCAACCCATAAGTTATTATGCCTTGTACATTTAGTCTTTAAAATATTATCATTCACCATTTGGCATCTCTCATATTGTGGAATTAACTTCGCAACTGTGATGGCAAGTCTGCATTATTAGGCTACCTGCCTGCCCGTCGATGAGTGAGCCAACAAGCTCTGAAACACGTATGGGTGGTGGCGGTGTCCACTGAAAATAAATAACAAGTCTCCACTAATAGAGAAGCGTTATTTATTCAAAGTAGTGCAATGCAATACCTGGTATCTCATTGTGAAGGTAACCACAATATGAGATAAAATCAAACGATACCTTTACACTACTTATGTAGTTAAATTTATGGGTAAACTATGGTGTATTTACACTGATATTATATATATATATACACACACACACACACAGGGTGATTCACTACCAGTGCGACAAACTTGCAGGAGGTGTAGGGGGCACAAAGACGAATCGGAATCACATAGCATTGCAGGGTCTGAAATGCCTTCGTCGTGCGGTAGAGGACGTTGAACGGGAGGTCGCGTGAACAGCGATCCCGCTGGAAGTCAGCATTTGCATAACCGGTTCCTGAGGCAGTAGGATGGACGAGTATTCAAACGTTGAACTGGCTGATATTTACCTCGCGTATGGAGCTGTGGACTGTAACAGCCGTGCCGCTCTGCGCTTGTACCAGGAACGTTTCCAGCACAGGCGTGCTGCTCATCATATGATTTTCGCATGTGTGCACAGAAGGTTACGCGAGACTGGTTGTTTCACGAGAAGTACCATGAATCGAGAGCGAACGACGAGGACGCCAGACAATGAGGAGAATGTCCTACGTCTTGCAGAAGGCAATCCAAGTACGAGTACTCAAGCAATAGGCCAACGATTGGGTATTTCCCAATCCACTGTATGGAGGATACTATCAACAAACCAAATGAGTTCATACCATCTGCAGCACGTCCAGTCACTGGAGCCTGCGGATTATCCACTCTGGAGGACTTTTGCTACTTGGTTTCTTCAACAGAAACGGTTCGCAAATGCTGACTTCCTGCGGGATCGCTGTTCACACGACCTCCCATTCAACGTCCTCTACTGCATGACGAAGGCATTTCGGACCCTGCAATGCTATGTGATTCCGATTCGTCTTTGTGCCCCCTACACCTCCTGCAAGTTTGTCGCACTGGTAGTGAATCACCCTGTATGCACAGCATCTAATATGACAAGTAATTTGAGTTTTATATTTTGAATTATCCCAAGGGTATTTTTTAGGGAATAATTATAGTTTTACTATAACTTAAAGAATAATACTTGAATTAAAACCATAACTATTAAAAAAAACTTTTTACTCTTCTGTTAGAATTATTCATTCTAAAAGAAAAAGAAAAGACTACATGAGTAAATGCTGAAATACTTTATTATAAAGCAATTACAGAAGTTACTCCAGCTTTTATTTAAGGTCTTTTTCCCTATGAACAGTTGCTGCTTTTCGTTGTGCCGTTAGCACATTGGACAGTTCATCACGCTTCCGCTTTGCTCGTAGATGGGTTCCAAGCTAAAAATAAAAGTCTTACATTTAATTGGATTGCTTAATACTGCATCACTGATAGATTTGAATTATTTTAAATTTTTATATAGGCCTTATATCAAATATTTTTGCTTGTTTCCATGGTATGCCAAAACCACACACATCCTTTCAACAAACACTAACAGCATATTAGAGATTTGTTCAGGGTTATTCAAAATTTGATTCACAACTTCAGTTTATAACTATTTGTTCTGCAATTACATAAATGAAAGTAATACAGAATTGATGCTGCAGTCTACATTTTTCTTCTCAGCACCTCAATATGGCTGCTCAATTTTAACTTCATGCACAAAACTTTACAGTATCTTTTTTTTGTCAAAAAGTTTTTTTCCCCTTTGTGAGTTTATCTTGACAAGGAAAACTTCCTTTATCCACAATTCAAGATAGCCCAAAAAAAGAAAAGACATTTTCCAACAAGATGACCATCTCCCCACTCAGACTTAATATCTATGTATTTTTTCCTGTGGGAGTTTCTTATGGATATAATTTACTGACAAACTTGAATGAGTTAAAAACCAGAATCACTGTAGTGATTGAAAGAATGATACCCAATATGCTAGTGTGGGAAGACTGACTTACTGAAATGGCTGTAGAATGATTAGTGGCAGTCACACTGAGATAGCGTAAAAAATACTTGGATGTACTGTCAATTCTGTACTAATTTCATTTTTGTAAATACAGAATAGAAAAATTAAAACACGAGGTTGTTAAACTACCTTTGAATAACCCTGTGCATAAAAGTTGCTCTCCCTAATCAAGTTCTGCATTCATTCATGGTTTTATCATCAAGACTTTCAGCAAATCTGTAATAAGTAACTCTACCTGCATATAAAAAAAACCCAAATGACAGCACCACATGTTTATATCAAAATGATCCCACAGTTGCACACTACTGAATTAACACCAACTGTTTATTTACTGTCAAAATTCTGTGACCTTTCAAGGTTGATTTATTGATTTGGTTTTTAATGGTGCATTGGCAGCTAAGGCCATAATGACCTTTCAAGGAAGAATTGATCTTTGGGGGGGGGGGAGGCACAGGGAGCTAAATCCATTACATGTGGCAGACTGGCAACCACAATGGTAGAGTGCACCATAATAAATTCTTTTAGAACACTCTAAGGGATCTGTGCACTTTTTCTGCCCATTTTCTCCAAATGGCATTGTGCAAAGTTCATTGTTTGACCATGTGGGCCAAGTTTAAAATAAAAAATGCCCTCTAAGTCCAAAATGATAAGCATGACTTTCACATTCGCTAGAGATTGTACTGCCTTTTTTTGGGCTTTAGAAAAGGTGTCCTTCCATCGAGAGGGCTGAGCCTGTTTCTAGGTGGTATCAATACACCCACAATTCATCACCAGCTTATGATGGGAGAAACAAAACAAACAAATAAACAAAGGTCAGCAGTAGGGCTCTAAAGACAATCCTGAGAACTCACTGTTCTCTGCAAATCATCAGTGATTACATAATCGACAAACTTGGCTGAAATGCACTGCATTCCCAAATCTTGTATTAAAATTGATTGGCATGTCCCATAAGCATTCCTTCCAGTTTGAGAAACCTTGCCCCACAAGCAGCTGTCCCTATCCACCACCAATTGCAGAGTTCAGGTATTTTTCCAATGGAACAAAGATAATTTAATTAACTTAAACCCTTCTAAAATTCAGTCCTGTCTTATACCTTGCAAAGTCTACTGCTCCTATGCTAATCTTTGATGACACTCAGATTTCTAGACAAGATCACATATCTTTATTAGTGATTACCCTGACTTCTAATCTCTCTCTCTCTTGGCATAAGCACATCACAAATATTGCTTCTTCTGTATCTAAAAAACTATTTACTCTTTTGCTCTCAGCATTACTTTTCTTCTAAACTACTTGCTATGCACAAATCTGAAATCTGCCCTACCATGGAATATTGTTCCCATATCTGGGGGAGTGACCCTCAAACCTCTCTCAGGGTACTAACACTATTCAAAAGAGAGCAGTTGCATTAATTAATAACCTCTTAGGGCTATACTAGACAAGAGGTTGAAGCGCAAGCATAAGCCAGCGTCTCCAAAACAGCAAACTACATGTAGCACTCCTAATGTCAGATCATTTCAAACCAAACAAGGCGCTTATAACATTTCATTGGATATCATCAGCAACTTATTTTTTTCTATTCCCAATTTCGAAGAATGACGCATTTATGTAGCGTTGATTGCGAGTAGAAAGAGAAAACAACAATGGTGGCATCATCCAGAAAATTCAAACAGGTTAAAGACATGAGTTTTATATTGTTTGAAACACACAGAACTCTCCTGAGTTTTTTTTTTATTTTACAGAATGTGGATAGAGTTTTGATGAACTTCTAATGTTAATGTGGAAAGAACACAAAATTTGATACAGTGATGTGGAAATCAATACATCAATATCGATGTTTGCATCTATGCTTTATGCGCTGTACCGACAGGCCAACTCCCACTAACTGAAATATTTCTGAAATATTGTTTTCTTTGTTTGTAAAATTATTTTATTTCTACCTTATTCTTATTTAGAGATTAAGGTATTCTAAGACTCGGTGTCTTACAGGATTACTTTCGGTAACATAAAGGGTAACTTCCTGTTTGATTTTACCACACGCGACTTCTCAGAATAAAACACCTGTTATTCCATTATTTCCAGATGGAATATTGACAAGAACTTTCCATCCTTTTGAAGTAGAAAACATTATCCACTACCCACACTGTAATGAAATACTTTTCATGCAATAAAGGATTAGTGTTGTTTGATTTTACCAATGCTCATGAGAAGACTTCAGTTTTCAAAGTTTGTAACACAGCTATCAATAGAAATATTTTCTTGAAATTTTGTTAGATCAAATATACATCCAGAAAATATGCTGTCCGATATTGTCCTAAAAACAATTACAATAAAAAAACTTCTTTCTTTCTTTCTTTTTTTTTTTTTAAATAAAATGCACATGCAGTGTTATCAGATTTACACCAGTTTTTCCCGTTTCCAGTGTGGCTACCAATGGATGAATTTCCTTGATTTTGTATTAGCAGATGCAACACAAATTGCAAATACAAAGGATGACCTTTTTGTTTTTCAAAAACAATCCATTGCAATTCTTCCGGTCGTGTTTTTTATGCCAAGAAAACAGTTGCGTGCATTATTTATTATTTTTTTATTATTATATATATATTTTTTTCCTTCTCCTGTATCACGCTGGCAACGACTGTGTACGTTGTGGCTTACTGCATGCTTTGCACTGCTTTCACAATACTTTTCAAAAAAAGAACGACACCGAAGTTGTTTGAAACGAAAGGTTTTCAAAATTTGTTTTGGAAGAAGACAGAGACTGCACGTGATTCTCATTTGTTAACGCCGACATTAGTTAAACTGTTGCAGTGGATATTCTTCAGCAGTTTCCGGCTTTTTACTGTTTTCATCTTATTTAATAATAATAAAGTTCTTTATAGACAAAGTATGTACATTCGTGATTCCGTACACAGATAACCCAGAATCTACCAATAAATTGTCTCTACAAGTGAACAAACTTGTATTTCATTAACTAATGAAACAGTACTAAAATAGAAGTAATATTTACAATAAATATAAGGCTCAAAAGAATCAACAAGCTCAGAACTGAGCTTTTTGCTTCTTCTCATCATTACATAGCTCATCCCAGTTCGGAAACATTTCTTTTCCAATTTCAATACAACACTTTGCCTTTATTTCTTTGCTGGAGTAGTCTTTTAATGAAGGGTTGTACAAGGGAGGCCTCCTTCCACCTCACAAATAACTCCTCTGTGTCAAACGTTGTCTTCCCCAAAGTACAATAAACAAACCAATTAAGGCCAACCACCCATGCACGGGGAGAATGTCTCCTCAGTCTATGCAAACGTCAAGGCGTAATACGTCCGAAGGCATTTTACACCAGCTTACGTTGTCCTACGTGACATTTGAAGTGCTCGTCTAGTTTGCATGCCTTTACCCTCTGCTTCCTGTAACATTGGGCGTTGGAAGGTGAACCCGATGCCACGCTTTAAGCGCTAGTCTAGTATAGCCCTTAGTCTCTACTCTGTCTCAGAAGACATCCTGATTGCGCATGTCTTTCCTATTGATACTTTCATGCGAACTATTCTTCTGAATTGGCATGTGTAATTCCCCCACTCTCTTTCAAACAAGTGACACAGCTAATCAGCATCCATTTGCTGTCCAACTTCGAACTCACAGAATCAACTTTTCTTCTTCCTCATTTATCCCTTCAACTTTATTTTCTAGAATAACCTTCTTTTATACATGTACTTCCTGAAAAGTACAATATACAGAAATTCTAATCTAATTCCAACAAGTAACAGAACCCTAGTTCTCTCAACTATCAACCCATACATGTTACTAAAGTACTATAGCTTCTAAAACCTTTTGTGTTTGGGGTTTTCATTAAAAAGCTTAATCAGCATTACATCACTGTATGCCACTCATTTGAAGAAGCACGGGTTTGCTTTTGTGTTGTTGACTGCAGGAACTTCTAAAGTTGGCTTCAATCAAAGCTGTAGTTGGTTGATTTCAGACAGAAGGTATATGGTCTTCTCCCCCTCCCCAAAGGAATTTCTCATCTGTATTGTGTATTTGTCTGCAGAAGTGTTCATTCATAGGCAAGTTTGCAAGTGTGAGCCAAAAAAAAGAAAAAAAAAAAACTGGAATTGCTCATTTGGGAGGGGGAGAAGCTCATTGGTGTATGGTCTTCTCCCCCTCCCCAATGAATTAATTGTTCCCACTTCTACAGGCAAATACACAATACAGATATTAGAAATTCCTTTGCCCTTATATATGAGGGATGGTCAAAAAGTTTGGAGAACAGAGTATAAAAGACAAAATTATACTCTAGGTACATAATTAGGTACAAAATTATGTTTTCGTTTTATTTTTCAATATATTCACTAAACTTCGATACACTCGTATTTAATCTGCAAAACTTAATCCTTCAAAAAGTTATTCAGGTTGGGAATCAAACCACTCTTTCAAAGCTGCCTTCAGATCTTCATCATCTTTAAAATGAGTTCCACGACAATGAGAATTTAGGTTTCTGAACAAATAATGACAATTTAGGACAATACCTGGGCTGTGGGAGGAAGAATTAATTGTTCCCATAATCGCCATTCATGAATTTTAACCAGTGCAACATACACTATGCATTGTCATGGAAAAGCAAAACTCAAGTGACCCATCTTTCCTTGTCATTTTTCCTGAATTGCAATTTAAGTTTGGCATAATATTCCCTTATTGTGGTTTAGGTACAAGGTAATCAATTAACAATCCATTTGGATCTCAAAAAATTGAGGCTAACATTTTTCCAACCTATGGTTGGGCTCAAAACATTTTCAGGATTGGAGATCTCTTGTGCTTCCACTGCATGCTTTCTTATTTGGATTTGGAATCATAAAAATGTAGCCAAGCTTCATCACAAGTCAGCAAAGAGGCTAAAAATCTATCTGGATTAGCATGAATTAATTTTAAATTCTCTTCTTATGATGCAACACTGATTTTTGTCATTAGTATTAGCAATGGCGACATGGTGCAAGAAAGCCTACTGCTTTATACTGCACCAGCCAAAAATAAATAAATAAATAAAATAAAATAATAAGAAGAAAATTTAAATAATAATAATAAATAACAGAAAAGGAAACAGACAACCTATGCATTTCCTTTCTCCCTTAGCTAATTATCCAGCTGATTATGTAGGTAATAACTTATTCCAGTAATTTATAACTCACTGACTAAAATAAAACTTCCTGCAATCCAGTCTAAACATCTCCCCAGTAACTTAATTTATGGCCCCTTGTTCTAGAATAATTTATAACCGTGAAAATTTCATCCTCATTCATTTTACTTATGCCTCTCAGAGCCTTAAACACCTCAATCAAGTCTTCTCTAAGGTGCTTAGTTTCAAAGCTCTGCAACCCACATATTTGGAGTCTTTCCTCATGTGGATGCCCTTTTGCCAATCTCACCTGTCTTTGGACCCTTTCAAGAAGCACAATATCTTTCTTTAGGTGCAGTCTCCATACTTGAACACAGTATTCCAACTGTGGTCTAACAATAGCCTTATATAATGGGATTATGACGTTCTTATCTCTACTAGCAATTATTCGATAAATCATCAATGGGAGATAATGCGCCTTCCTTGCAACCTGTCTACAATACTCAGAGAACTTTATGTCTGACTGTATCGTAACACCCAAGTCCCTTTCCTCCACTACCTGCTTTAGTTCAACTTTATCAAGTGTATAAGGTATTTGGGGGTTACTGTTCCCCAGGTGTAATACCTTGCACTTTGCTGGATTAAACCCTTCCAAGGAAAAGTCAGAAAAATGTAGTTATGCCATTTTTCTGACCATCCCTGAAGTCTATCTGGGTCAGTCTGAAGAAGGTCTGCTTAGCAGTGATCATTAACTACTCTACCAATCTTTACATCTGCAAATTTAGGCATCATGCCCTCTAATCTTTATTGACGTCATTTATGAAAATCAAAAACAACAGTGGTCCTAATACTGATCCTTGGGAACCCCCATTTCTTACATCAACCCAATCTGAGGAATAATCATTTATCACAACCCTCTGCCTCCTGCCATCTATCTAAGGATCTTCCCTATGATTCCAACCAGTTCCAGCTTATAAAGTAACCACTCATGTGGGACTGAGTCAAATGTCGAAATTATTCTCTAAGTTCAGCTCTTGAGTGACTTTCAAAACAGATAACCAGATTAGTTACATGATTTTCCCTTTACAAAACCATGCTGAGTATCCTTCAGAATTCTATTTCTAAATGTCCTGAATTCCACCCTTGATCATTGTCTCAATGATTTTCCCTACTACTGAAGTTACCCACCGACCGGTAACTTCCCACTTCACTCTTAGAGCTGCCCTTATGTATTGGAGATACACTGGCACTTTTCCAATCCAATGGAATCTCTTCTAAGTCCAGTGATGCTCTCATAATTAGCCTCCATGGTTTAATGCATTCACTTGCTACCTCCCTTAAGGCCAGTAAGCCCCAGGAGACTTACTGGCCGGTAGGGTCCAAAGTTTTTTCATTAAATAAACGTGAAATTTCAACATCAACATATTTTTGAACTTCGATCCCATAATTTCTCATTGACAAAAAGGATTTTCCTTCTGTAAATATCGATGCAAAGTAACTGTTCAGTTCATTTGCAACTTCAGCTGGGGTATCAAATACTACCCCACATCCATTACATAAGGGTTCAATATTGTTTGTCCTCTTTGCATTTATATATGTGAAAAACTCCTTATCCTCACTCTTTCCTCTCTTTGCCAACAATTTCTCATAATCTGCCTTAGCCAGCCTAACCTTTTCTGTGGCAATATTACAGATCAATTTGTAGCTGTTATATGCTTCAATACTTTTTAATGCTCTGTAACTTTTCCATGCCATCTTTTTCTGCTCAAGTAATCTGACAACTTCCTTATTCATCCAACTTGGAATCTTTCTCATGGAGTATTTTTTTAATGGTATATAAACATTCAAATTCAAGGCTTCTGCGATTAATGTTTTATGGAAGTTTCTGGAATCCATCTTGCATAAACTTTGAGCATTCCCAAATGCTCATGTACTATTGTTAAAATGCTACCATGGGAAATTTAGTACAGTTGTCCTTTGCTAGAGCAGTTTGCTCAGTGCTCTTTATATTTTGATGCCCCCATGGTTGCACTCTGCTCCCCCTGGAAGTGCTATTCACTCCAAATGCTTTGGGTGGAATTAGCCATTAGACATTTGGATTAAAAAATAATAATAATAACAAAATTTTTTTACTGTAATGCTTTTCATTTAAATTTTTCAATCAAGTGCAATTCACAGTACTTGCCTTCAAAGGGACGTCTGCTGATTTAACTCAACTTTTTACCGATATTGTAATTAACGAAAAAACTGCATAATTGCTGGCCAAATGAAAATGTTGCAAAGCACCAATTCCAATTTATGAAGAGGAGAAGTTTTAAAAGCTATTTTTTATTACCCCAAAAGTTATTTTTTGTCCATCAATAATTTACGTGTTAATTTTTTACAACTGTTTGTGCTGCCACAAGTTTTCCATGTCCATGAATGGTTGGTTGTCCAATGCTATAGGTGGCAAATATATTTAAACAGTCACTGCACCATCATCACATATGGATGTATTTTTGAAGTTTACTGAAATTTATAAAACTTCTCTTTAAGAAATATTTCCTGACAAGGAGTTGATTTGAACTATAGTGCTCTGCAGCAGTTCTCAGCAATGCTGTTTGCAATTTACATTTTTTATGTGCATTGTGTCCAAGTAATTGATATTAACTTGCTATGTAGGTAGTTTCAACATTTTTTTAAAAATGACTTCAAAGAGATCAAGTGAGTCAACTAGCGCTAACCACATGGAGATGGTAAAAAGCACAGAAAAACTTTTCATTAGAACTAAATTGTCCATTCTAAACAGACAATTCAGATGAGCATTAAATTTGCACTGCATTTAGAGGTTTTGAGAAATTTGCAAATCAACAGTATTGCACTGTTAATGTAAATAACATAAATACAATATACATTATACAAAATACAATTCCATAATTTAAGATAAGATTTCTTGTATTTCATTGAACATATACTGTATTTATGCTTTATTGCATGATTTGTGTATTTAAAGCTTTAAATGTTTCTGCCTTAAAATCAACCAGAAACAGTCAAGCCGACCAGTTAAAATTATAACATATTCCATCAATAAATCCCCCCCCCCAAATGTGGATTCACTTAGTGCTCTATTTTTATGGCTCCAATTAAGAGCACTAAGCAGAGGACCTGCACTTTTAATCTATTCCCTAATTTATCAATACATTTTATATACCATCTCAGAACTTTCTGATCATCCCTCACATTATGATCCAAATGAAATCATTTGTGAGAGAATTTCAGATTCACAGATCCCTAAGTGTAACTTGAGTGTATATTAAAAATTTCAGTCTTAGCATGTAAAAATTAAGCCTTACCCTTTTCTTGATGAACTTCAGTGCTCGTTTGTCCTTTGAGACCCTAAGTAATTCCATTGCCCTCTTTTCATATGGTGCAAATCCGCAAACTTCCCTTACAATGTCTCTAATGAACCGGGCATGTTTAGTTAAGGCCTAGAGTAAAAACAAATCATATAATTAAAAAAAAAGCATCTAATGGCAAGCGTATTGCAGTCTTATCCCCTTCCTCCCAATATAAAGTTTATAAATGTACAAATATTTTGATAATGATGTAAACCTAGCCATTTACAAGTACAAAAGATATTTTTAAAAAATTATCTGCACTATTATAGATTTGTCGCCACTGAATAACAAAACACCTCTATGTGCAAGAATTCCTGGACCTGAAGCATTAATTCATAGTGACAGTGACTAAGTGAACTTCCATGCTGCTTACAAAACACCTCATAATTGTGGTACTTATAATGGCAGATCTGACTTCAAGCAACCCTGTCAAGTTCATTCCATAAATGAATTAGTGGGCTACTTAGTAAGCTAACTGGCTCAGCAAAGGAAGCTATACTTGTTCAAACGTTTCTCAAACCATGTCTGCACATTTTGGATCTAGTAGCAAAGTGCACTTTATTACTGAAAAATGAATTACCACAGAGAGCAACACTAAAAAAGGCTTCCAGATCATGACACTGTTAACCACCATTAATTAATCCTTGATATCACTACCATTAACTACTGTTGTTTTCACAGCACTCAAACCTCAGATCACATGGTGAAAAAAGTATCATTAATTATCAGACCTACAAACCTGCAAATAATTGTTGTTCTTTCTTTCTGCATTAAGCTTGCACCTTGTTACATCCATTCAGTTGTCTATCCTGATGGATCCTCCCACCTTAATCAGGGTCTTCTTTGACTGCTTCTGCCCTGTGGTGTCCAGTCTCTTACTTTTATTTATTTTTACTAACCTTGTTTTCTATTCAGTTGATGCGGTCATTCCATATTAACTCTATTTTTTATGGGTTCAATTTCACATTCATCTCAGTGCTCCTAAATTTTGTCTCTTAATGATTTTTGTCATCTGTAGTTTCATTTATTTGCTTTTTTTTTTGTGTGTGTGTTTCAGCTCTACTTTCACATCCATATCAAAATATTGTACAGTATACGTTTTGATATATACAATATTTTAGTATCACAGTAAAAAGAATTACAATCTTAATATAAAAGGAGACATACAAACCATTAACTTTTTAATAAATTAATCTAATTTAATGAAAGAATCCAATGTTGTTTGCACTGTTTTTGTCCTATATGCATTTTTAACTACAGCACAGATGCTATCAAATGCAATAGTTGTTTCTTTATCAATGTTACTGCAGGTCAACACATTCTCTATTATGTTCAATGCACTTTTTAGCATCTTTTTTAGATGGCAGTGTATGCACTTCTTCACTTTTGCTGATAACAAAAACATCATTGTTTTTTTTTTGGTACCCAGCAGCTCTTCTGGTGTTGGTGTTGCAGTGATAGCAACTTCATAATCGACCTTCAACTCTTGAAATTCACCAACAAAATCTATATGCTCCTTCAAATTCCTCCATTCCTCACTGTCGCTATCACATTCGTCTGCTGGACCATGTTTTTCGATGATGTTCTCTCCAAAGCCACTCTTTCTAAAGCAGTCGATTATTACACTTGATGTAATACTTTCCCCAAGCAATAACAAGATTACGGATAGCATCCAAGACATTCCAATTTGGCTGCAAATTGTTCCCTCCTTCTATGTTGCAGATCAAATACCTTATCAAGCAGGCTCTATATGCTCTCTTGGGGTTATAAATAATGCCATGATCCAGTGGTTGCATTAAACTGGTGGTACTGGGGGATAAAAACAACAGCCACATATTTGTCAACTTAAGTGTCTCAGCTGAATGTGCTGTACAATAGTCTAAATTCATCAAAATGTTCCTTTTTTCTGAAGCTATTCTTCTGTCCAATTTTGATAACCAAGACTGAAAAATTTTGATCGTAAGCCAAGCACTTCTATTGGCCTCAATCACAGGGAAGTTGGTTAACTGCTTTAAAACATCTTGGCTTGGAAAACTTACCAATCACAAGTGGGCGTAGTTTTGTACTGCCATCTGAATTGCATCGTAACAGAACAGTGAGTCTTTGTTTACTTAATTTTCCACCATGACAAGATTCTCCTCGAACAGCAAATGTTTTGTCCGGCAGCAATTTATAAAATAAACCTGTCTCATCAAGATTAAAACTATCCTTTGCCTTCAAGGATGGACCGTACAGAACACAACCAGTCTGTAGCCTTTTCTTTGTTGACTAATCCAGACTCACTGCAAACATTTCATGAAACCAAGTTATTCCTGTCTTTAAATCTTTGAAGCCAGCCACTGCTGCATTTGAAGTCGCTAATCCCATGTTGCTGAGCTAGATAATTTGCCTTTTCTTGCAAAATTGGACCTGATATTGGCAAATTAGAAGCACGCATTTGTTGGTACCACCCGAAAAGTTTTGTTTCAAGCTCCTCGTGTTTTGAAACACAAATTCGTTTCCTGTTTTTCCTCACTGCTCCAGTGTCCAAATCTTTTTCAGTTTTTCAGTATTGTAGATAAAGGGATGTTGTATTCCTTTGTAATGTCTGTTTTGCTTCTTTCCATCCTATCAGGGGCGCCACTGTAGCCAGGTGGGAAGGAGCAGCAGTGCGTAACACACACACTTCTTGATTAGACCAGGGTTCGATCCCGTCACCACCAAATACGGAGGATGCGGAAAGGTCAGGGAATGACCATCGCATATTCCCTGAGCAATATGGCCTTAGTTGCTAATGCTCCTAAAAACCAAATAACAAACAAACAAACAAACATCCTATCAGTCTCTTGTAAATTTCAAGGCTTAATTCTGTTTGTCTATGTTTTTTCACCATAACACTGCTAGATAAGATTTAACATAAACAAATTTTAAATTAATTTAAAGACGCAAGTTCCGAAAAAGACATCAGCTCAGATAAAATGGCACAAAAAATAGATTGCTGTATACGATAGCAAAAGACTCTTTGAACTGGGGTAACAATTGCAATGACTCACTTTGGAAGGGCTCCTCCCCTTCTCTATGTATAAGTACAGTGGACCCTTGCTTTATAGTATTAATCTGTTCCAGAGACACCATCACATCATGAAAATATCGTAATGTGAACCTAATAGCATTGTTTTTCAGTAATTCATTCCAAGACCTCGGAAGTTGAAATTTTTGCTGTATAACTAAACTAAAAGTTGATTTTTATAATGGAAACTGTAAATATTGATTAAAAAAATGATGCACAACACAAAAAATCATTTCAACTAAAGCATGCAAAAACAAAACGCGTGGCCAACACATTTATAAAAGCTTCTATTGGCTGAGAGGAAGGACCACACACAGTCCAGTCGGGGACAATTTATAAGCCCATCCCAACATAAAGTAAAATAAGTAGGTGCTGGTTAACATGATCATTGGTTAGTGGAATCAGTACTTTAATTTAAAAAAACCAATTCAAATAATTAAAATGCACTACACTTTCATCTTTATCATATGTTCAGTTATAAAAATCAATTTTAAATGCCTTTGTGATATTTTTCTAAAGCACATTTCTGGAGGTCACAACCATAAAACAATTTGAAGTTTACAGTTTATTGGGCAATATATTATAAAATTGCACTGTTAGTGCAATTTATTATAAAAGGGTAGTAAACTCAATCTTACTGCGCTTGCGATAATACTGATAGCTGGAATTCTGTGGATTTTTACATTATTATGGTGAAATGTGTTTCTCCTTCCTCTTCAATCATATAAAAAACAAATTTTCAGAATCTTCTCTTCATTCCTACTTTTTAAGCTTCATAAACTTGTTACTCCGTATCTCATTTTCACGCATCGTGTTACTTGAAATTTGTGCCTGCTGTGTTCTTTGTTATTGACTGCTTATCTTTACTGTTTTAAATTTTACAGCCCCCCAAATATGTCAGTGAACAGAAATATCAATTAGTTAGTATGTACATATTACAGTATTAATTAAGCCATGATTAATTAAACGTAAATTTATTTTATTTTGTTATCTGGAAAATATTCTTCCGATTTTCACGTATCATTTAATTTTGTTAATAACTGGTATGGTAATAAAGTGTAAATTTGTGCTTTATACCTTTACTTGTAGCCTATGGATAATATGCCTCCTATTTTTGCTTATTAGAATTGCCGTTTAATAGAATTAAAATTCAATTCACAAACATGATCATAATGACCGGCGCTTACCACGTATAATATAGTGAATGGTATTTTGTTATGGAGGGTCCACCGTAAAGTGATTTGATCATATAGTGAACCAATCATAAAGCAGAGGTCCACCGTACTTTATTTAATTTAGCAATAACTCTTAGGCGTCTTGTGTTGTCTTGCACTTCACATCAGAATTAAATTTGAACATTTCAGAAACAGACCATGTAATAAGTTTAGCTCTCTCAACAGGTCATGCTAATTTAATCTTAATATTATCTAAATTTTGTTTTTCTGAAAAAATTTTGCAAACGATGCTTTGCCAAAATCCTAGAGCTACTGTAATTGTAAAGAACAGAAGGATACCTGGAGTAAATTCATCAACTATATTACAACTAGATTTGACAATTACCAAGGGTTACATAATAGAGAAAAGAAGTTGTTGTTATTTGGTTTTTAGGAGCATTAGCAATTAAGGCCATATTGCTCCGGGAATGTGTGGTCATTCTCTAACCTTTCTGCATCCTCCGTATTTGGTGGTTACGGGCTCGAACCCCAGTCTAATCAAGAAGCATGTGCAACGCACTACTGCTCCTGCCCACGGAGAGAAAAGAAGTGCAACAGGTACAGTGTATATAACAATGAAGATGGAATCTTCATTGAATGCAAAATAGGTGTACTCTTGTAGTAAATGCAGCAGTTGAATCAACAAAATACAGTTAATATTACTGTGAAGACTTGAACCCACCAACCCCGATTTATGTGGTTATTTAATTATTAGTTAACTGACGATTTGCAGTCAGGATTCAAAGTCAAGGCACTAAGTCAGAGATTTAGTTTTTAGAATGCACGCATGGAGAACACAAAGCACCTATGTGTGTACCATGTCTATCTGCCCACACCTAATAGCAACTCCAAGTAGCTGGTTTCATGAAATTTTATATTTGAGCCTTAACCTTGTACTGCACATACAGTTTCAACTTCTCTAATATTGACCACCAGTAATTCCTTTAAATGCTAGTCTGTAGCTAATTCTCCAATGGGCCAAAGAAAACTTAGTTAACTTCAATCCTTTTAAAACTCAGTCCTGTCTTATTTCTTATATACCCGGATAAGAAGTTTTCCAAGGGACTGGACTGGAGGTTTAGAACTTCTTACGATGGAAAAATTCTTAAAAAATGACCTAAGGGTATGAAATATTAACTACACAAATAAAAATGAAAAGATACACATACATAAGTTAAAGGTCATTTTTAAGTACTATTTCAGAATTCATAAATATTTTGCTCTGCCTATGGGAAACATTTTTAAACTGAGGATTTCTAATTGCTTAACATTCTGTTCATTAAACTCATTCTAAATTTGGAAGAATGAACTCCTTTGAAGTTTTAACCTTAAAAGGTGACAATTACAATAAGACAGCAAACAAGCCACTAAATAATTTAGAACTGTTCAAAACCATCAGAACTTAGTGGCAAATGTTTCATGCGGTTGGCACTATCCAATTATGGATATCGATGAAAACAATCGCAACATGTCACCATTATATTAAAATGTTTATACTAAAAAGGTTTTAGCACTGAAAGCCTCTCAAACAAGTTAGTGCCAAGTCATTTCTGTTCGTAGTAAATTACTGACTGAAGTAGGTGAAATGGTATCGATTCTGTTATATCTCATATTGTGAGTGCCTTCACAAGTTGCCCTAGTATTGAGCTACCTCGAATAAGGTAGTTCAATATTATTTAACTGGTGGATTCTCGAATAGGCAACACTTCGCCAGTGGATACCACCACCCTGGGTGGTGGTATCCATCAAGAATAAGTAACATTAGTCTTCTCCACTGGTGAAGCGTTGCTTATTTGAGGTAGTGCAATATCAGGGCAACTCACATTGCACTGAAGGCATTCCATTTACAATATGAGATGTAACAAAAAAGATACCATTTTACCTACTTTGGTAATTTACTACGAACTAAAACAATGCTTGGCACTAACTTGTCCGATTACCAAAATGTTTTATATTTTTTTAATATAAAAATAAAGAATTTCTATGTTTAAAAAAGTATTAAGTGGGAAAACATAACAATACACTGTGTATTCTTTATCACTAACTTTTTACTGGGAAGCTTATTATGCAGGAAAATAATACATCACAATATATCACAAGATAAAAATCAGTATATTTGTGTATATGGTAGATGGGGAGTTGAGCCATCAGGTGTAATAACCATGGAAGAATAGGAAGAACCTGTAAGTAAAAAATCAATTTAACTGAAATAAAAATAAAATGCAATTAATAAGGGCATAATTATTGTAAAAACCTAAAGCCATGGGTCCTAGGACTTTAACTACGTCTTCAAAAGGGTCGGCAGCGAAAATCGTAGGAGCCACGACAACAGGCCAGATCTCTGTTTCTGTTATGATGTACATGTAAATGGTATATGTATACATCACAGAGACCAGAAGGAAGAATAAAAGAATAAATAAAACTATAAAATAAAAATAATGATAAATAAAATCCTGTGGAAAGAGAAGATTGAAATGTAAACTCAAAAAATCAAGAGATGGGGCAAAAACAAGAAAACTTACTGCCTGTATGGACCAGAAGATGTTGAAAGTAAATGGTGATTGAAGGAGAGAGCAATAATTATGCCCTTATTAATTGCATTTTTTTTTTTATTTCAGGTAAACTGATTTTTTACTTACAGGTTCTCCCTATTCTTCCATGGTTATTACACCTGATAGCTCAACTTCCCCTACCATATACACAAATATACTCATTTTTACTTTTTTTGTCTATTATTCATTATGGTTGCTGGTCATTTCTGTGTTTACATCACAGAGACCAGAAGGAAGAATAAAAGATAAATAAAACTATAAAACTAAATAATACCGTAATACCCGGATCCATAACCCTGTCTTATATACATTTTATAAATTTTGCATTAACTCTTATAGCTCATTCCTGTTTGATAAGATTTTCATAATTTCATTGCATCTTTATAATTTTTTATGTGTATGTATGTATATATATAAAAAGTCTAGTGATCCTGTGTTCATCTATGATGATATTCACAATTCTAGACAAGGTCACATATCTCTACTAGAAATACCCTGACCTATAATTTCCCCCGGGAAAAGCTTATCACAAATATCTTTATATATATATATATACAGGGTGTCTCAAAAATATTGGTACAAACGTTTAGGGGAGGTAGGTAACATCTAAAGGAATGTGAATCGCATAGGAACCCATAACCAGAAACGTCACCGTAAGTTGGCACACGGCACTGTTCATCAGTTCGCAAGAGGGAAAATTTCTGGTTTACTCATTCAAGCAGCAGTCGTCACACAAAGAGCATGCATCGATATACGAACTGTGAGCTGGCTGTTGTTGTTGTTGTTTATTGGCGCATTGACAACAGAGATCATAGTGCGCCAGTTCATTTGTTATACAATGTTCTCTTTATATAAATCTTGTTCGAATGTAAAAGGTTAACTGTTTCTGTGGTATTATACTATTATTTACAGCAGATGGTATATGTTGATTGTTTGTACGAATCTAAAAATATCTGACACGTGTTCTTTGTCACCTATAAGATCTTTAAGGGTGGTGTTTTGGTTTCCTTTATATAATGATGAAAAAATTTGGTGTCGATCATTTTCATATGTTGGGCATTCTATAAGTATATGTTTAACTGTTTGGATAGTATGCATACTTGGCATCTTGGGGGTTCTTCTGCACGTAATAGATAACCATTTGTGAAATGTGTATGGCCTATCCGCAATCTGGTCAGAACAACTTCTTCTCTTCTTGATTTCCTTATGCTCGTTTTCCAGTGCTCAACTTTTGGTTTTTTTTTTATTTCATATAATTTATTCCATGTTTGTTTTTGCCAGAGTTCTTGCCATTGGGTTAGACAGCGATTTTTAATGATTGGCTTGTAGTCCTTATGTGGAACTGTGAAATATTGTTCTTGAAGATTAGTGGTTGATTTTGCAATTCTATCTGCTTCTTCATTTCCTTTTATCCCTTTGTGTCCTGGTATCCAGCAGAAAAGTATCTCTTGTTTTTTATTTGTGAAGCCTGTTAGTATCTGTTTAATTTGCCAGAGTACTGGATGGGTTATATTGCTTGTGTTTTGTATGGTTTGGATTACACTTAATGAATCACAGTATATTACTGTTCTCAAGTGGTAGGTGGTTCTGAAATGCTCCAGGGCTATCTGAACTGCTACTAATTCTGCAGTGTAGACACTGCATTCTTTTGGGAGTTGCCGTGACAATGTAGCATCTGGGAATACTGCTGCTGCTGCTCCTACATGGTTCTCTGATTTTGATCCGTCTGTATATATTGGTATGTGATTGGGATATTGCATTCTATGTGCTGCATGCAGTTGTTGAAAGTTGCTGTCTGATAAAGTATTTTTATTTCAGTTTTGTGTGAGGGGTTCATAAGCTGTGGTATGGTTTATCCATGGTGGATCTATATGTCCTTCTTGGTTTGCAAAATTATCTATTTTGAGATCATGTGTCATCAGTAGCTCCTGTAGTCTGATGCCTAGGGGCTGGTTTGCTCTTTTGCGGTTCCTATATATTTTCCCATTTTGGCGAGAATAAAGTTGTCCAAGTTGGATGGTCTCTTATGGGTCTTATCCTGTAAGCATACAGCAGTGACAACTGTTCTCTCCTCAGGAACAGTGGTGATTCATTAGCCTCTGTATAGAGGCTGTATATAGGGGATGTGCGGAAAGCTCCTGTAGCTATTCGTATTGCACTATGGTGAATCGGATCTAGCCATTTGAGGGCGCTCTTTCTTGCTGATGCATCAACTGGTGCTCCATAATCTATTTTTGACCTTACTAGTGCTTTATACAAGTTGAGCAGAGTGTAAAGGTCTGCCCCCCAAGATGTTGTTGTTAAGACTTTAAGAATATTAAGTTGTTTCATACATTTTATTCGTAGTTCTTTTATATGTTCTACAAAGGTCAACTTGTTGTCTAGAATAAGTCCAAGAAATTTTACACCTTGTTTAACTGATATTGTGTTACCTTGCAATATTAGTTCAGGTTCAGGGTGTAAATTTTTTTCTTTTGATATTCTAAACCCGTTTTTCTGGGCCCAATGACTGACGTTGTTAATTGCACATTGTAGTTGTCTTTCTATTGTTCCCAAGTTCTGTGCTTGATATGAAATACTGAAGTCATCTACATATAGTGCATATGACACTGTAGGTAGTAGTTGTTTTGTGATGCTATTTATTTTTATGGAGAATAGTATGGCACTCAGGACAGATCCTTGGGGAACTCCTTGTTTATATGATTTTGACATGGTGTTTTATACTCTAACTTGAAATGTTCTATTTTTCATGAAATTTTGAATGAATAGTGGTAAATGTCCTCTGAGTCCTGCATCATGGATATCTTGTAATACACAGTGTCTCCATGCTGTGTCATAGGCCTTTTCTATATCAAAAAATACAGTAACCATATGCTTTGAGGTTATAAATGCATCTCTTATATCTGCTTCTATTCGTACAAGGTGATCTAATGTGGATCAATTGTGTCTCAACCCACACTGCATATTGGTGAACCAGTTAGTTGTCTCAAAAAACCAGACTAATCTTTTGTTGATGATCTTCTCTAGTACTTTGCTTAAGCAGCTTGTGAGGGATATCGGATGATAGCCCTCACAAGCTGCTTAAGTCCTTAGGACCCAAGCTGCTGTTTGGGTCCTTCTGATCTTTATTGGGTTTTTGGAAAGCCAATACTATTGCATGATGCCACGCTTCAGGATATTGGTTTTCTAGAAATATGCGGTTGTACAGTTGAAGGAGGTTTTCTATCTCTTTCTGCTTTAGGTGTTTAAGCATATTAGTGTATGTTGTCTGGTCCAACTGCACTTGGTTTTGTTTGTGATACAGCTGGCAGACATGCACCTAGTGTATGATTAGCAGAGGGCCCACACAGTGTGCGCCCCCATGTAGCACAACATCGCTTTGCAATAAATGTGTGGGCAGGTATGGCTGGTGACTGCTTAGTCGGCCCATACCTGTTACCATCCCGCATGAACTCCGCTAAATATCAGATCTAGCTTGAACAAGTTCTACCAGGGTTACTTGACGATGTTCCAGCAAATGTGAGACGCAACATTTGGTTTCAACATGATGGGGCGCCTGTCCATTATGCAAGGTGTGTTCGTGACCATTTGAACAGGCGTTTTGGGCGTCAATGGATTGGCCGTGGTGGACCCATTGCCTGGCCCCCATGCTCACCTGATTTATCGAGCCTTGATTTCTTTTCTGTGGGGGCCCTCAAATCTATCGTGTATGAATTACCTGTGGAGACGGAAATGGATCTCTCTACACTGCTGCTACTGTCAAAGAAACTCCAGGGGTGTTCGACCGTGTCCGCCAATCCACGCTGCTTCGGTGTCACACATGCATCGCATCTCATGGTGGAATCTTCGAGCATCTGTTGTAACATCATGAAATGCATCCATCTCATACTCCATTGTTAATATTATGTCAAATAAATGTTTGCCACTAATTACTGTCATTTCTGCTTCTTGTGCCTCTGCTACTACTTTCCTGTGACGTTTCCGGTTATGGGTTCCTATGCGATTCACATTCCTTTAGATGTTACCTACCTCCCCTAAACGTTTGTACCAATATTTTTGAGACATCCTGTATATATAAACGGGTTTTCTTTTTCGATCTCAACATTACTTTTCTTCTGAATTATCCACTCTGTACAAATCTAAAATCTGTCCATGGATTATTGTTCCCACATTTGGGGCGAAGTTCCCAAAATTTCTCCCAAGTTCCTGGACTCCATTCAAAAGGAAGTCAGATTAATTAATGCTCTGTCTCTTATCAAGTCTCTCTGATTTGTCTTGTATGTTCAGTTCCTGCTGGATGCCTTTTGTATAGATACTTCCATGGGCACAAATCTTATGAATTGCCACTCTTCCAAATCAGAATGAACATGTTACAACCAGTCAGCATCCATTTATTGCCCAACTTCGAACTCCCAGAACCAACTTTTTGCTCTATAATGTAACACTCCAGAAGTCATCTTATCCCGTCTACTTTGCTTTTTTGGCAAAACCTCCTTTACACATATTTTACAAAAATTATAATCTACAGAAATTCGAGTCTAATGTTGACAAACATAAATATTTTATCTTTGAAGCCTTCGACCCATGCATAGTTTTAAGTACTCAATGTTGTAATACCTTTTGTGTTTGGAGTTTCCATTAAAGGGGGGGGGGAAGAGTTACATAAACACGAACATTCATTTACACACAAAATCAACATTTTTATTTGTTTAAATGGTGAAATGCAATGTTTCGCAAGAGTTCCCCCCCCACACACACTTTTATATAAACATCACATCACTAACAGTTGAATCAAGCTGTTATTCAATACAATATGATGCAAGAAAGCAAGCTTTATACAGCATCAGCCAAAAACATTAAAAAAAAAAAAAAAACCCTTTCCATTTTATCTATCCACTTGCTCCAAAAGTTTGCTCAGTTCTTCCTTGAATCTATTTAAGCTATCAACTTCCACAACGACACATGGAAATTTGTTTCAGCAATCAACCGGTGGTTGGCTAAAGGCAAATTTCCATACATCTATTCTCCAACTGTCTTTCCTCAATATGAATTTATGCCACCTTCAAGTGTGCAATCTGAGCAAGAGGAAGAATTTCATTTACATTGAGCTTGCTCAAACCATTCACAGCCTTATACACCTCAATCAGATCACATCACAGTTGCCTAGTCTCCGTGTGCTGCAATTTGCAGAACTTTAGCCCTTCTTGGTAAGAGCATTCCTTAGTTCCACTTACCAATCTCATTGCCCTTCTGTGTACTCATTCAAGCTGCTCTACGTCCTTCCTAAAATGAGGCATCCAGACCTGTATGCAGCACTCAAGGTATGGCCTGACCATTGCCTTACACAAAGGGATAATCACCTCCTTATCCCTGCTAGCAAAGTTCATAACTCAATTCTTATGCTACAAAGATCTTAAAGAATGCACCAAAGTAATAATATTTTTGATACTCTGACTGGCTACTTAGAAAACTTTCATGGAAGTCATGCATTGATCTGTACTGATGGTACTTCATCAATAATAGGGTCCACCAGAGGTTTTTATTTCATCTGTAGAGAAAGAAAACCTGAATGTAATGTTTACTCATTGCTTTCTGCACGGAGGCCCTTACTGTAAGAACACCAGGCAATGAATTGAAATCAGTGTTAGATCAGGCTGTATTAATGGTCAATTACATTAAATCTAAGAACATTAAAAACCAATCTCATTAATCAGCGTTGCAGTACCACAGATGCTAAGCTTGAATTTAACTTTGCATACAGAAGTAAAGTGACTGCCAAGGGGAAAGGTACTGTTTTGCGTCTATGAACTAAAAGACTATATAAAAGCTTTCTTTCAATCAGAAGAAAAGAACAATTTTTAACAATACCTAAGCTGCAGTGTGTGAGGCCAGCTTATCTAGTGGAAATATTCATCAATTCGAACAGTGTGAATACCAGTTTCCGCAGCCCTGGTATTCGAACAGTGTGAATACCAGGGCTGCGGAAACTGCCCATTGAACAAGTGAATAGCTTTAAATATCTAGGAAAGATCTTCACAAATAATAAAGACCAAAGCACAGAAATTAGAAGCGGAATCGGTATGGCCAAAGATGCATTTAAGAATCTTAAGAATTTCCTGTGATACTAAACTGGATTTCCAGAAACGATATTGAATGGCCAAATGCTACACACGGAGCACCCTCCTATATGGATGCGAGACCTGGGTCGTGCAGAAAGCAGGAAACCTTTCAGATGTGGACACTCGGAAGAATGCTCAAATTCCAGGAACAAATCAGATTACCAATGAGAAGGTCCTTAAGAGGACAAGGACCACAAGAACACCACTAAATACAATTGCAAGGAGGAAGACTGCCTAGCTTGGGCATATTATAAGAGGCCCTCAATATGACCTGCAGAGATTAATTCTGCAAGGGAAGATTAAGGACAAATGAGCAAAAGGAAAATGTGGCTTGATAACATCAAAGAATGGACAGGGGGTCTTTTGACACAAGAACTATTTCACAAAGCAAGGGATGGATTTAGCTGGAATTTGTTGGTCTTTACGTTCAAATTGAACACTGAACCTGAAGAAAACCAGTATGCAAGGATGCAATAATAACATCCTTACTTCTACAGACAAGCTAATAGCATTTAAGAAAAACTGCTGATTTGGCTGAACACTGCAAGAAGGAAAAAAATCTTGATGTTTCCATTCTAATACTTTCATCACTAAATATAGTTTTGATTGGGGACGAAACCTTTTTATGTCCACCTCATCTGGCTCAGGTGAGATGAACAGTGACTGAAGAACAATTAGCATCAATTTCATGTGATCAAAGTCTTAAAATAAAACATGCTGAAGTCCCCCTAGATGCATTTTGGATTTCAATCAAAGATGATTATCCTGAAATTTTTAATTGTGCCTAGAGAATTTTATTGCTATTCTCTACTACTTATTGTTGTTAATTTGGATTCTCAACATTAATGAACATTAAATCCAATAAAAAAACCGACATACATTAAAGACACATGAGAGTAAGTGTATCTGAAATTGCTCAAAAGCATCAAGCTCTTTTTTTTTTTTTTTTAATGAAAACCCCAAACACGAAAGGTATCAAAACCTATAGTACTTAGTACCGTGCATGGGTTGAAGGAGAAGTATGGGGGGAGGGGGGTGTGCCGGAAACTTTGCTCTAGAGACTAAACATGGGTTTCACCACTTCAAGCCTCCAATAAGCAAAGTGGTGGTATTTCACCAGTTGATGAAAGTGATGTCACATTAGAATATTAAAGTAAAAATTTATAATTTGTATATTTGGCAACTGAATAAAAAATCTTTGGCTTGGGTGTGCTATGAGCTCAAAAAGGTTAATTATGAAGGAATCACTGGACTTGGGATTCATTTCCTTGGACCAAAGAAATGCCAATGTATCTCCAATACAAAGGCAGCTCTAAGAGCAAAGTGCATAACAACAGACTGGGCAGAATGACTTCAGTTGTGGTTGGGAAAATCTTGAAGGGAAAGGGAAAATAATTTTTAACTAACCTGATTAACTATTTTGAGAGTGACTCTTGATGTGGATGTAGGAACATTTTGACAGTTTATTTGGATTTTAAAAGGCTTTTGACTCAGTCCCTCATTAGAGGTTACTATATAAGCTGAAATGGGCAGGAATCACAGGATGGCTACAGGACAGGAGGCAGAGAGTTGTCATTAATGGATATTTCTCTGATTGGTGCAATGCCAGAAGTAGGGTTTCCCTAGGGCTCAATATGAAAATTATCAAAGTGATATTAGTGTTCATTTTATTTATTTATAATACAATGTGTGGAACACATCTTTGAATAAAAAGACCTGACAATAACAAATAAGTAAAATGGCAAGAACAATATCAAATTATAGCTGTATAACAGTTTATAAGTAAAAGCAAACATAATAAGCATTTGTTAAAACTAGTTTTCAAAAAGTTACTACCACATTTTAATGTTTACCATGAAACTTACCCCCTTTCTCCTAGAAGGTCTGGGTTTAGTAACATTTTTAGTAACCTTATGACCTTTTTGGCCTTTAAGCCCAACACACATCTCATATCTTGGTGCCATTTCTAGAAAATAAAGTTAAAATTATAATTTTAATAATGAAATTTAAAGGTTTCTGGAGTTAACTTATAAGCATGGTTCAAAACTTGTGATATGATCATAAAAAAAGAAAGTTTTTTTTTTTCCACGAGAACCTACAGTACTATAAGTACTATGTGTTTTACAGATATTTAAGTCTAGTGTCAACAAAATACTTGTTGACACTAGACTTAAATATCTGTAAAACAAGCAGAAAAAATGAACTGCAATTTTTGGGAATGCATGTGAAGAAAGATTATTATTCCAAAAACAGAAGTAGAAGAGATAAATGAGAAAGGGGAAAAATAATATGAGTATGGAATTGAACAGTTGATGGATATCGACTAGTTTGGTCCTTGATGCTGTCGTATACATTCTCTCAGATATGCCAGACAAGTCCTGCTTGCTAAATAGGAGCCTAAAACGCTGATGGAACTAATATTTGAGTGACACTAAGTCAAGTGGACCCAATTTCAGCGAAGTCCGGATGGTCTGTTACAGCCAAATCCTCTGCTTGCACCTTCACAATGGTGGGACTGTTAGTAATCCTTGGTATAACCCCCATGTGCATGCACACTGTGAGTGACCACCCAGGTGTAAACTGAAGTAAGCAGGGGTCAAGGCGTGTCACCCACACCGCACAGAGGAATGCCACCCCTCTGTGTTACCAGGCAATACTAGGTGATAGATGACTCTCATCAACCAGTGCAATACCAACACTTTTGCTTATTGGAGGCTTGAAGTGGTGGAACCCATGTCTAGTCTCCAGAGCAAAGTTACGGTCAACCCTTCCCCAACTCTTCCATCATGCAGTATGACTGATGTCTTTTGAGGTTATGATGATCACCATGGCAAGATCCAAACTTCCTTACATTTTGAGGGTACAGCTCTAAATCGGTGTTTGCAGGTCGGCCACTAGTTAGTATACCAGACCGAACCTATTGGTAACTCTCTAGGAGGCTTCCGGATCAGCTATTGTATAATCTCTCTACCTCTACTCTGCCAGATAGTGATTGGAGGGAGTTCAAGCAGTGTGTATGCGGGAGGCATTGTCGAGGCCACATTATGTCAAGGATCTGGATATATTCTTACCATGTGTATGTCACATCCAAAATTTTTTTACTTCATACAGCATGTCCCCTCCTCACTTTTTCTTACCATTGAATATACAATGAATTGTCAAACTACTAGAGCAAACTTGTCTGTGAAAAGATCCAAACCACCCAAACACTTTTCTAATCTCAATGATGTCCATTTCCACTTACAGTCTACCAAATCTCATGTACTTTTTCTGACAGAATCTCAGTTATCGGATGATTCAACCACTGCTCAATCTCAGTTGCCCAAATTATTCACTATATGACTGCTTTCGCCTCAAAGGTGGTACTTGTGCTGATGTCCATTCCAATATTCCCTGTCAAGACTGTACAAAGGGTACTAGGAAAGTTTTGCAATACAGCTTTGTTTATTTAATTTTTTCAAAGTAATTTCCTCTACATTCAATACACCTCTCCATCCTCCGAAACCAATCTTTAAACCAGTTCTGCTAAGTTTCACTAGGGAGTAAAGCACACTCGTTGTCCCAAGCCCGTAGAAGGTCCTCATCACTGGAAAACCGCCTCCCTTTTAGCTTCATTTTCACATGCGGGAACAGTGCAAAGTCGCAGGGAGCAAGGTCTGGACTGTAGGGAGGGTGCTCGAGAAGTTTCAGTCCTGTCGTGGTCAAATATTCTGTGCAGGCTTTGGTGCGGTGAGCTGGAGCGTTATCGTGATGGAGGTACCAGGTGTCCATTCTTGACTTTGGCCGCAGGTTCTTCATAGATCCAATGACTTTAGGCAGGCATTGTTCAGTATACCACTTAGCTGTGACTGTCTTCTGCGTGTCCAAAACGACACGTTCCACAATTCCACTCGATTTGAAAAATACAGCTATCATTTTCTTCTTTACAGATCGGGATTTTCTGACAATTACGGGTGTGTCGTCATCATCAAAGACCCAAACTTTGTTTTGAGCCTTGGTCGGCAGATCGTAATAGTACAGCCAAGTCTCGTCACCTGTCACGATGTTGTTCACATACCGAGATTGTCCCTTATCAAACTTTTTTAACATCTCCCGGCACCAAGTCACACGTCGTGTCATCTGCTCTTCAGTCAGTTGATGCGGCACCCAGAGAGAACAAAGTTTCTTCACGTGCAAATGAGCTTGCAGAATCGAACGAATTGCTGGTGCATTTAGGCTCAAAGTATCCTCTATCTGTTGGTAGGTCACTCGCCTGTTTTCGTCAAGCATTTTCCTCACAGCAGTAACGTTTTCCTCCGTAACTGAAGTTCGTGGCCTTCCCGGCCTCTCAGAATCCTCCAGAGTGAAATTTCCCCTTTGGAATTCTCTATACCACCTGAATATCGTTGTACGAAGTGGACAATCATCATCTAGTGCAAGAGTCATTTCTTCTAAGCACTGGTCTATGGTTAAACCACGCACGAAATTATACCGCAAAACTGTCCTTATCTCATTTTGTGACCACGATGCCATCGCAAGCACTTTACACTCTCACTACTAATGAATAACTGAGCCCATCGACTTGGCACGGCGGCTACTATGCATGTATGAACATGTCTCAACATGCAGCAACAAGCAGCTTCCTGTGATTCATTGTTGCATCATATTGCAAAACTTTCCTAGTACCCTTTGTAATTTGTAATCTCCACTTTTCGATCTTCTTTGGCTTAAAATCTCTCTATCTCATTCTGTCAAATTCTTCTGTTGTCCCTACAGTTCTCCCAACTCCACTAATCACTTGGAACTCTTTGACTTACTCTCTCCGCAACTTGACTTTCTCCAGTCCAACCTTTCAAACAGTGAAGTAATTTTCCTTGGTGATTTTAATGTTCACAACTCCAGCTGGCTTCCATTTTCTAGTCACACAGACCCAACTGGACGAGATGCTGAGGCTTTTGGAATTACTAATGACCTCGCACAGATTGTTCATTTAACAACAAGAATACTGGACAATCCTAACCATACAGCCAACCCGCTTGACCTTTTTCCTAAAAACAACCCTTCTAAGTACATAGTCGAAGTGAGTGGTCCTTTAGGTACCTCAGATCGTAACTTGGTGATTGTGTCTTCTCCAATGGAGGCTTTATCTCATGGCTGTTCCCAACCTCATGTTGTTTGGCACTACAAGAATGCAAAATGTGATGATCTGCAAGATTTCTTTTCTTCTTTTCCTTGGTCGGATTACTGATTCAAAACTTCTGACTTCAACGTTTGCTCAGATCGTTTACAAATGTTGATCATTTGCTCAGAAATTATTCTTGTAGGAATGGAAATCCTTTATTCCACACTCCACTTTAAAATCCCATCCTTTATCTAAACCTTGGTTTTCCAATAAATGTGCTAAGGCTGTTCAAGAGAAGAATGATGCATATCATAATTGGCTTGTTTCCAATTCTTCAGTTTCATTTTCTGCCTGCACCAAAGCTCACAACACTTGTAAAGCAGTTATTAATCAGTCCAAACAACATTTTGAACAGGCTAAGAGTAGAAAACTTGCTTCTTGTTCTAATGGCAGCTGAGCATTCTGGTCTCTTGTCAAAGCTACTGGCCACAACTTTTGCCTATCTCTACTCCCACCACAGCCAAAACCAGATGGTTCTATTGTCATTTCAGGAAGGATAAAGCTGACCTGCTGGCATCCCATTTTTCTTCCAACTCATGTATTAATGATCTTGGTAAAGCACCTCCCAGCATGCTCCATTCAATGCCTCCTGTGGTCTTCCATCAAAAGGATATCAGAAGGATTTTGATGAATCTTGATGCTAAGAAAGCTCCAGGTCCTGATGGTATTTCTCCACTTGTTCTCAAAACCTGCACTCCTGAACCTACTCCTGTTCTTTGCTGCCTTTTTTCACTTTCTTATTCCAAAGGTGTTTTTCCTTCTGCTTGGAAATTTGCTCATATCCACCAAGCTTGAAGGACAGGGGACAGGATGGATGCCCTCGAAGGAACTAAATTGAGGGGCCCATCAAGCTCTCAGCTGCCCACATCAACGACAGAGCTTGCACTTGGTCGTCGCGCAACACAGCGGCAACCCCCAAGGCAGAATGCCCTGGTCCCAAAGGAACTAGTAGTTGTTGGTGACTCTATTGTCAGGGAAACGGGGAACATGCTTTGTAAAAAGAATAGGTGGAACAGGACCAGGGTATGTCTGCCAGGGGCAAAGGTTGATGACGTTGTAGAGCAGATATCTTTTAAGGGCACAAAAGGTGATATAGTTGTACACGTTGGCACTAATGATATCAAGAGTAGGAGACCGGCAGAATTGCTTATGTACAGGTCACTGTTGAAAAAAAGCCGTGAAATAGGGTTGAATCTGAAAGTGTCTGCAATTCTGCCCAGACACGATAGGAGGGAGTATATGATGAGAGCCCTGTCGATCAATTCGGCCCTGGAAAGATTGTGCAAGGCTCAAGGGGTAGAATTTTTTCAGCCTGGACTGTACTTGTTAAAAGGAGAGATTGCTTCTACAAGGATGGGATACACTTAAATAGAAAGGGTGCAAGAATATTTGCTGATGCTATCGAGGCAGTGTTAGGTGGGTCGGAAAACTGCCAGCTTGGGGGGAGACAAAGACGAATAGATTAACAGTAGCCACTGGCAGAGGGGAAAGAGATTCTTGCACTGCTTCTATTGGAATGAGCAGAAGCCTGAAAAACAAGATGCAGAATATTTCAGAGACTGCCGGGAGTCACTGCGGTACAAGTAAACACATGGGTTGTGTTAGGGTAGCTAAGAATAGAAATAGGTGCATGTATACTTGCGTGTACACCAATGCTAGGAGTTTAGTAAATAAATTTGATGAATTTGAGGTATTGCTCAAAACATCAAAGGCAGATATTGTTGGGATATCAGAGACGTGGTGTCACACAGTTATAAGGAATGCAGAACTGGAATTTGGGGAGTACAACAGCTACAGAAAGGATAGACTGGATAGGAAGGGAGGAGGGGTTATGCTATTAGTTAAGAAATACATAAAATCCAAGGAAGTGAAGCCAGTGGACATCGCTGGACAGTGCAGTGTCGAATGCCGAATTTAATGTCGAATATGAAGTTTTCTGAGCAATGCAGACAGGCTGCCAGGGCAGGTCATGGGATTTTGTCAATGATATATAGGAATTTTGCTAGCAGGGAAAAGGAGGTAATTGTACTTCTGTATATGGCAATGGCCAAGCCACGCCTTGAGTACTACGTACAGATCTGGAGGCCTCATTTTAGGAAGGATGTAGATTTGCTTGAGCGTGTACAGAGAAAGGCAACAAGATTGGTGAGCGGAATGAAAGGATCCTCATACGAAGAGAGGCTTAAATTCTGCAAATTGCAGCGGCTGGAGACTAGGCACCTGCGCGGTGATCTCATTGAGGCCTTGAATGGATTGAGCATGCTGAATTCTGATGGGATTCTTCCACTTGTTCAGATTACAAACCTAAGGTGGTATAAATTCAAATTGAGGAAAGACAGATGTAGAATAGATGCGCGTATATTTACCTTTAGCCAGTGGGTGGTTAATTGCTGGAACAAACTTCTATCTCTTGTTGTGGAAGTTGATAGGTTAAATAAATTTAAGGAGGAACTGGACAAACATTTAAAGGAATTGTTTTGTAAATTTTTTTTTGGCTGATGCTGCATAAGCTCATACACTTACTTTTTTGCATCACATGCCACTACTACTACTTGTTAGCTGGGTTACACTGTGACATATGAAGGTTGGCATAGTATTTAACCACAGTAATCAGGGTATACTACTACAAGATCTAGAAACATTAGGCAGGTGGGCTGGAAAGTGGTAATTTAAGTTTAATATTGACAAATGCAAGATATTTCACATGGGGTGCCGTAATCCCAGATTAATTTATCGGCTCTACAGTACCCACACTCAAAGTAGTGGAGAATGAAAAAGACCTGGGGTTACTTGAGCAGTCAGGATGGCTGATGGGGTTTTGTCAATGATATACATGAATTTTGCTGGGAGGGATAAGGTGATTATCCCATTATATAATGCAGTAATCAGACTACATCTTGGGTACTGCATACAGGTCTGGAGGCTTCATTTTAGGAAGAATGAGGATCTGTTGGAATGGGTGTTCTTTACACCCATTCCAACAGATCCTCATTCAGGAATAGGAAGTTTTCTGATAGCAAGATTGGGGGAAACAAAAGAGCACTTACCAGGAAAGGCTCCAGTCTTGCAAATTGTAGCATACAGAGATTAGGCACATGAAAGGAAATCCGAGAGAGAGAGGTTTTAATGGCCTTGAAAGAATTGACTAAGCTCAATGCCGATGGAATCCTTCCTCTTGCTCGGACTACACACGAGAGAAACTCACACCTGGTGTTTAGAGCTGGCCAGTTTGAATAAATTCAAGGAAGAATTAAATAACCTCTTAGAGAGGATGGCCAGGTGAAATGCAGTGTTGGCTTGCCTTTGTTTTTTTTTTTGTTGTCGCTATATAAGCAAGCTTTTATGCAAAATTTCCACTACTAAAAAAAAAAAAAAAAAAAATTTCTACTACTACTACTAATAATTAATAAAATACTGATTCCAAAGGTAGGAATAATTATGTCTGAAGATAATGTTTACAATGCTTAAAATGCTAGTTAAATTATACTTCGTAAATATCTAGGAAACTGTGTATTTACATAAAAGGCTAAAATCAACCTGCTTATATTGCTACCTTTAGAGTATAACATATTCTTTGCTTAAGCATGAGGGCAGATGACCTTGTGTTTGAAGGCCTCCCTACTTTCCACTGCTTTATCAGAAGCTCTCAGAATTTTACAGGTAGGAGATAACCTGTTTAATTTGTAATTAGAAAAGAAATTGGAATCTAGTAAAGCAATTACTAAATAGAATAATGGTGCTTCATACAGCGACTAATAAAATTCAACATGTTTATATATAAAAAAAACCAAGTTTAAAGCAATGAACTGTTCAGTTTAGTAATGCTGCTTTAAGTTGGTATAGTTCAATGTGTAGTGAGTTGCCACTTAAAACTGGAAAATTGTGTATTTACTAATTTATGTAGATTTGTTTGCTGTGAACATATGTAAACATGGAATTGACAATATTTTCTTTGTGGTTTCAAAGAATGTTTCTATTGCTTCATGATCTATGTTAGTCATAATGATTCTTTGAAACACCAATATCGAAAGAAGACCAATGTGTACACAAGGCAATTTGGTTACTTGATGTAATTTCCAAAACAAATTATTTCACTTTCAGTGGAGAGCAAAATAACAATCTCAAAAATCCAGCCCCATCTTTATTGGTAATTTGTCGCATTCAGAGTGCCAATGGCGCCAAGGTGTAAAGGCAATCTTTTTTCATGTCTGTATTTTTTTCTTTAAGATCCAGACATGTACCACCACATTTAAAGTTAAACAGGTTTTTATTTTTGTTTTTTTGTTTTTCAAGGAAGAAGTATTAGAAATTACTTAGAAGCTTAAATCAAATATAACGGGGAAGCCAGACAAATATAGTTCTGGAAATTTCACAAGCCATATTAACAACATTTATTCAAGTAATATATCAACAGAAATTCAGAAAATGTGGTAACTTCGATTTCCAATTCCTTACCTGATTATTGCTGAAATTTAATGGATTGATTAAAAGCGATTTTAATTACACAAATACACACAAACGAACACCAAACCTGCCATACACAGCCTTCGACAGAATATGGGATATATACAAGCACGACACCTGCAATGCGAAAAGCAATAAATATATATATACTTTTTTTCTTTTAGAATAATTTGACTTAAATATCTTTTAGTGCTAATTTATCAATTTACCATTCCTACACTGATAATTTATATTTATAAAATTATATATATATATACACAGGAAGCCCTTTCAATCCTGAAAGAGTTAGCATTATGAAGTTTTCTGAGCAACGCAGATATCTGCCAGAGCAGGTCATGTGGTTTTGTCAATGATATACAGGAATTTTGCTAGCACGGAAAAGGAGGTGATTGTCCCTCTATAAAAGGCAATGGTCAGGCCACGCATTGAGTACTGCATACAGGTCTGGAGGCCTCATTTTAGGAAGGATGTAGATTGGTTTGAGCATGTACAGAGAAGGGCAACAAGGTCTATGAGGGGAATGAAGGGATCCTCTTACCAAGTGAGGCTTAAGTTCAGCAAATTGCAGCGACTAGAGACTAGGCACCAGCGAGGTGTTCTGATTGAGGTGTATAAGGTCTTGAATGGTTTGAGCACGCTGAATTCTTATGAAATTCTTCCACTTGATCAGGTTACGAACAAAATCCGCAGGTAAGTATCTGGTAAGTATGGGCTTGGCACACCTAGGGTCCTGAGATGGATATCATCTTTCTTCTTTTTCTTGCTGATTCCCTTCTACTTCTCTCTCTATCTCATTCTTGGTAATTCGGAAATTTTTTTGGCTGGTGCGACATAAGCCTCAAACTTCCTTGCACCATATGGCTAATAATAAGTGGAAGACTTTTGTCTTCAAATTGTTCTAAATCCACTAGAAATCTTACTAATAAGACTTTTGTGGATTTATTGGATGATTGTTTTCTGCAGCGGCATGTCCGATATGCAAACAGAGAGGGTAATACTCTTGATATGGTGATCAGCAGTGATCATTCGTATATCCGAATTGATTGACAAGGCTCTCATGAGGGCTCACATCTGGTGAGTATGGGCTTGGCAAACCTAGGGTCCTGAGATGGATATCAACATTCTTCTCTTTCTTGGTGATTCCCTTCTGTGTAACCTGTTAATTTATACGTAGCCCATTCATTCTTCTTCTCTGCCACATGTCTCATTAGTTCATCTGTCCTCCATTTGGTTTAAACCTTGAACAATATTTCTTTGTTGGTATGAAAAGCCTAATGGCTTCCAAGATTAGTTCTTTGAATGCTTTCTATTTTGAATTTGCTGTTGGTAACATCATCAGTTGGTCCTATCGTATAGAATTTAAATACTGTCTCAGACCACCGTAGTCACCTTTACGAAAGTAAAAACCCTTCCTTTTGCACTTGATGGTAGTTGCTTCTTTGAGTAGGTCCCACTTCAGCACACTGTGATCACTGCCACCTGGTGGTTCCTTTATTTGCAGATTCTTGATGCATGAAGAATCTCTACTGATAATCCGATCAATAGTATTACTCCCTCTAATTGCCTCCTGAACATGCTGCTGTAGAAAACAATCATCCAATAAATCCACAAAAGCCTTGCTAGTGTGTGAGTGACCAACCCACGAATTCTAGTCAATATCTGGGAAATTAAAATACCCCATTATAGGACACTCTAATTTACTCTCCCACTCTGTTTCTCTGTACAGTTGTTTGTTGTGCTCATCAGAGCCGTTGGGCCTATAACACACTCTTACTCTCAGTTTAGCTTTCTCAGTGCTTATGTCATACCAAATTGACTTGCCACTGCTTTGTCCATCCATGTCGACTGGCTGTACTTCCTTGGATTTTATGTGTTTCTTAACTAATAGCATAGCCCCTCCTCCCTTCTTATCCTGTCTATCCTTCCTGTACACATTATACTCCAGAAATTCCATTTCTGCATTCCTTATATATGTATGACACAACATCTCTGATATCCCAACAATATCGGCCTTTGATGTTTTGACCAATACCTCCAATTCATCAAATTTATTTACCAACTGCTAGCACTGGTGTACAGGAAAATATACATTCACCTGTTCCCATTCTTAGCTACCCTAACAGAGCCCATGTATTTACTCATTCCGCAATGACTCCCAATAATCACTGAAATCCCCTGCTCCTTGTTTTCCATGCTGGTGATTCCAGTGTAAGCAATGCAAGAATCCCTTTTACCTCTGCCAGCGGCTATTGTTAATCTATTAGTCTGTGTATCCCCCCAAGCTAGCAGTTTTCCGACCCACCTAATATTAACTCGATAGCATCAGCAAATATTCTTGCACCATTTCTATTTAAGTGTATCTCATCTGTGTAGAAGCAATCTCTCCCTGTTAACAAGCACAAACGAGCTGAAAAAAATTCAACCCCTTGAGCCTTGCACAATCTCTCCCGCACCGAATTGATTGACAAGGCTCTCATGAGGGCTCACATCTGGTGAGTATGGGCTTGGCAAACCTAGGGTCCTAAGCTGGATATCATCATTCTTCTCTTTCTTAGTGATTCCCTTCTCTCTCTCTCTCTCTCTCTCTCTCTCTCTCTCTCTCTCTCTCTCTCTCTCTCTCCTCCCCCCCTCTCCCTCCCTATTTCTCAGGGTAACATGGGAATTTTTTTTTTTTTGGCTGGTGCAGCATAAGCCTCAGGCTTCCTTGCACCATATGGCTAATAATAATAATAATAATAATAATACTAAGAATTTTCAGATAAATTAACCACTACGCGGCAGTAATCACAGTGTACTGATGTGGGATTTACTTAAAGATATAATTACCATCAGGGGTAAAGGAAAGCGTTTTTGCTTCCTTAAAGGTGACTACAGTGGTCTCAGACAGTTTTTAAATTCTGTACAGTGGGATCAACTGAAGATGTTACCAACAGTAAATTCTAAGTGGGAAGCATTCAAGGAATTAATCATTGAAGCTACTAAACGTTTCATACCTATTAAGAAATATTGTTCAAGGTTTCGGCCGAAATGGTTATCAAATGAAATAATGAGACTCGTGACAGAAAAGAAAAATGCATGGGACGCATATAAATTATCAAGCGACTCAGAAGCCTATGGCAGATATAAGTTAGTCTGTAATCAGGTCACAAAGGAGGTTAGGCAGGCGAAGGCAGATTACGAGAAATCTTTGGCAAAAGATGCTAAGAAAAACAGCAAGGATTTCTTTACTTATAAAAACTAAAAGGAAGTGGTATGAATCTGATTGGTCTACTTGATATCCATGGTTTGACTGTTGATGATCCTGCTCAGATAGCAAACAAACTGAATGAGTATTTTGCACCTACATTCACACATGACGAGTTATTAAGGTTTGAAAAAGCCACAAGATTATCAATTTGTAGCAGGGTGCTTAATGATTTTGGAACAACTGAGAACAAAGTGGAGGAGAAATTGTTGAAGTTAAACAAAAGAAAGGCACCTGGGGTGGGCGAGATGTATTGAGTTATATTAAAGGAGGTGGAAAAGGAAGTAAGCAAACCCTTAGCCATAATTATGAGAGCATCCTTCGACACAGGGGAGGTCCCCACGGACTGCAAGTGTGCAAATCTATCTCCAATTCACAAAGGGGGATCGAAGGGTGACACGAATAATTACAGACCAGTTAGTTTAACTTCTGTTGCGGGTAAAATAATGGAGTCACTGGTTAAAGATGCATTGCAGGATCATCCAGAAAAGACTGCAGAAATAATTCAGACACAGCATGGATTTGTCAAGGGAAAGTCTTGTCTGACAAATTTTATAGGATATTATGATGTGGTTACAAAGGAATTGGATGCAAAAAATAATTTTGATATCATAGATTTCGATTTCAGGAAAGCTTTTGACACTGAGGCGAATGGAAGAGTATAGTACAAATTGGAGTAGAATGGTATTATGGGTAAGTTGCTACAATGGATAAAAGGATGGTTATGTGGGAGAAGACAGAGGGCGGTAATCAGTGGGTGCTGCTCTTCGTGGACTAATGTTATTAGTGGAGTCCTACAGGGTTCGGTGTTGTGTCCACTGTTGTTTTCAATATTTATCAATGATAATGATGAAGGTATATCAGGCTTACTGCCGAAGTTTGCAGATGATACAAAGGTTGGCAGGGTTGTTAATGACAGTAATGGCAGTGTGCTACTGCAACAGGATCTAGAAAATTTGGAGAGATGGGTTAAGAAGTGGAAACTGAAGTTTAACCTTGACAAAAGCAAAGTACTGCATATAGGTAGAAGTAACCACAGACAAACGTGCCAACTGTGTGGTACTACACTTAAGGTGGTAGAAAATGAAAATACATGGGAGTAATTGTACACTCAGATATGAAGTTTTCTGAGCAATGCAGACAGGCTGCCAGGGCAGGTCATGGGATTTTGTCAATGATATATAGAAATTTTGCTAGCAGGGAAAAGGAGGTGACTCTTCCTCTGTATAAGGCAATGGTCAGACCACACCTTGAACACCTTGAGTACTGCGCACAGGTCTCGTGGCCTCATTTTAGGAAGGATGTATATTTGCTTGAGCGTGTACAGAGAAGGGCAACAAGATTGGTGAGAGGAATAAAGGGATCCTCTTACCAAGAGAGGCTTAAGTTCTGCAAACTACAGTGGCTGGAGACTAGCCACGTTGATCTGACTGAGATGTATAAAGCTTGAATGGGTTGAACACGCTGAATTCTGAAGGGATCCTTCCACTTGTTCAGATTACGAACCTAAGGGGGCCTAAATTCAAATTAAAAAAAGACAGATGCAGAATAGATGTGCGGAAATTTTCCTTTAGCCAGCAGGTGATTAATTGCTGGAACAAACTTTCATCTGTCGTTGTGGTAGTTGATAGGTTAAATAAATTCAAGGAGGAACTGGACAAACATTTAGAGGGAATGGTTGTGTGAATTTATTTTTATTTTTTTTTTATTGGCTGATGCTACATAAATTGACACTCTTGTTTTCCTGCATCACATGCCACAGATACTATTACTATTAGTCTCGTAGTAAGAACTACTGGGTAGTATTAGTACAGTCGAATATCTTAGTATGACCCCCCCCCGCTACATAGGGGAATGAGAAAGACGGTTCGTAAATCAAGAGGACATTATATAGAAAACATCAGCAAAAAAACAAAAAAAAAAGTTTCAATATGTAAAGCAATGATTATATTGCATCGCATTACATATGATGAATGAATATAATATAATGTAATTCAGAATGTGTACAACAGACTTAAAATAGTTGCTGTTGTATCGTTTTAGACGCATCAGCAACTTAGACTTTATTGAACCGTAATAATATGTCTGAAAATTGGGTGAGTACTGTTCGTCGATTTGCTGTTTATTGGACGAAAATCCCAAATTATTTGGAGGAAAAACCGTGTAACCCTTGCCGGAGATCGACTAACGATGTGCAGAAGTCCTATAAAAATTCCTTCCCAAAACAGACATAAACAACAAAATGAAGATGGTATATATACTGTATACATTGCATTAATTATGCAGTGTATGAAGTTTAATTTTTAAATTACAAATGCATAGTAGCACATACACTCTGTATATTTTCCAGCATCCAGGAGGAATGATCAGAAGTATAGTACATGCAAATTATTAGACCAATGCGAAATACAGGTTCAATCGGTCTGAAACATTGGATTTTGAACTGCACGATAGAGATCGTGCGTTTCAATCCAACGCGTGTGTGATGCAGTTAACAGGCTTCTCTCTGGAAGGAACCAACTTCACAATCAAGGAGACTGTGCAGAATACCGACATATTACTTTCGACACTAATGTTAATGACTTCGACAGAGGGCGGATTAGCTGCCTTCAAGAGGCTGAATGATCGTTTCGACTTGAACGCTATTAGTGGAGTCTCCCAATTCGGTCCATTGTTGTTTTCTATAGTCTGCGCGGTAGCAGAGTGATATCATTACTGTCTTCCGCACACTGGGTCTAAAAAGCTTAGTATAGAATCCTGTCGATGACGCGAGGATCTTTAATGGGCATTTTCCAATCCGTGGCTGAGTTAGCCAGTCTCAGGTGTGGGATGTAGAAACGTTTGGCAGATAGGCTGAGGAATGGGATTCAAGTTTAACATTGACAAATGCAATGTACTGCATATGAGTAGCAGTAATCGCAGAGTAACATACAAACTGTGCAGTAATATACTCAGGTTAGTCGATAATGAAAATATCTCGGGAAATTGTACACATCGTATACGATGGAGACCAATATCCTAAAAGACGTTCCGATACGCCCGGATAATAGGGGATGTAGGCGGTAGCGATAAATTCCTTGACGCGAGGAGGGTTAGATTGCATAATAAATTTGTGAGCCCGAAGTACACACTTACCTGGAACATGAAGCGTATAGCCGCAATTTGAAAGCCCTACCCAAATTTTAGAAATCTCCAATTGTCTTTCGCCAGTCGAACTAGAGTGCATACAAGCGCGAGCAGTGCTACGCAAATGAACAGGGGCGTGTGCAGACCCATAATTGGTAAATTGGCCTGCGCACATTGGCTTCCTAAAAACGGAAGTTAGTAAACGCGAATCCACGCGTTGGACTAACACATCCAAAAAATGATGTGTCAATCGTAAACTGAATAATGAGCTACAGTGAATTGAAATATTGCAGAAGTCGAAATTCCGATCCCCAGGAGAAAATTGCAAAGAAATTGTCAACATAACGACACCAGAGAGTGATAGGAATAGATAAGTTCAAGAAAATCGGACTCTCAAGTTCCCTCATGGCTATATTGGCCACGATAGGACTAACAGGGACACCCATAGCTGTGCCCAGTATATAGACAAACAGAGAGCCATTGAACATATCAGGATTCCCATTACAACTTATTGAGAGCGGTACAAATAGCATCTGTATAGAGCGAGATTCTTCTCCCAATGTGGTATCCCTGCTCAAAAAATTATTTAAAAACAAAAATATAAATTTCCCAATGAAATGAAATTTGAACATCTCTTACTAAAGTACAATGTGTTAAATAAAGAGATCCAACGAATGAGATATACATGTACTGTGATGTGTGCGAACGCTGCATTTTGATTCGCCATGAGCTGAACGCTAGAACTAGTTCTATTAACTGTGAGTCTGAATCTGATTCAGATACTCCACCGAATTTTTTTTTTTTTTTTGTCATTCCTATATGTATCATATTTATAATATGTACATGTGAGTTTATGACCGAACTCTACTATTTAGATTAATTAATTTATTTCTTACTGTTTCTTCTAAGGTAAAAATTAATTTTTATGGGATTAAATATATAAATTTCAATTTACATAATTTCAATATTTAAAAATTAAAAGAAGAAATTTTCATTAAATACAAAATGAGCGAAAAAGCGCAAGCAAACAACATTAAATAGATTTCTTGATAAAAAAAAAAAAAAAAAAACTGAAAGCACCTGCACGATTTTTAGAACTGCATGTTATATTACAAAACATGATCGACCATATTGAGTTGTTACACCTTCAAGAATTGAATGGCACTATTAGGGCTTACGGTTCACGTTCAAGATTAAGTGTTACTAATATAATAGAACATGTTGCAAGCCAAATGAAATAAAAAAAATTGTGCCAACAAATTGTGTACATACGTGGCAACTTACCAATTCTCAATGATGAGTCTACCACTCTAAGCAAGAAATCTACTCTGATTATTTATTTAAAATGTGAAACCAATAAAATGAAAGATCCACATTACTTGTTTTTTAATTTAATCGAATTGCCAGATCAAACAGCTTTCAGAATAACAGAAAGTCTCTTAAAATGTTTTGAAAAATACGGATTTGACGACAATTAGCATTAGCAGGGCACATGATGCAAGAAAAGCAAACTTATAGCATTAGCCAAAAAAAAAAAAAAAAAAAAACACACACACACACACACACACACACCCTTCTCACTTCACCCACTCGCTCCAAATGTTTGCTATTTTGCTGTTCGCATATTCAAAATGTGCTATTTTGAATTCATAACCGGACGTAATAATCATGAGTTCACTTATGAAAGCCTTTTATTTTATCAGTAATTATGTAGTTAATTTAGAACTTTCTAAAAGACTTGATTGTTCTCGTTTATGCTAACATTATGAAAACTCTAAAACAATGGAAGGTTATTAGATAATTCGTTTAATAATCATTTTTCATATATATGAACAGGATGCTGAATTAACATAAAAACGTATGAACTTAAGCAGGTTCTATAGACTCGAAGTAGTCATGCCTACTGCCCGTAAGTTTCGAGCAGATGTTCTGTCAAGGAGCAGAGAAAGAGAAATAGTTCTTTTACACACGATTATACTAGAAATATGTAGGAAGGAAAAACGCCTTGAGAACTTTGGAGCGTTGGATGAGTCACCTCTCGGCAGATAATATCGTGTCTAGAGAGGGTGGTCAAAAGCTTTTTCTGACGAATGGGAAAATCCCGATTTTATTTTCATTGCTACAAGAGAAGGCATAAATATGATGCGCGCTTTTGTGTAAAAAAGTAGTTGTTGGAAGTTCTCCTCAGTAACAGTTTTGTTCTATTCTCAGTCCGACTTGACTGAAGAAGTCGCAGGAGCCCGTTATCAGCCTCCGGCCGAATCCCCCAATTCTCTAATGTATGGTATGCTATCGGGAAAAAGTATTAACTAAACTTAACATAGTAAAACGTGAATCTTTAAATATGCGTCTAGTTTCAGCTTAAAGCTATTGATGATGGTATATCCATTTTAATGTCCAAGTTTGCAGACAATACGAAGGTTGGCAGTGTTGTTAAGGACACTAATTACAGTACGCTGCTGCAACAGGATCTAGAAATATTTAGCAGATGGGCTGAGAGGTGGCAAGTGAAGTTTAACCTTGACAAATGTAAAACACTCATATGGGAAGCAGTAACCCCAGAGTGACATTTCAAATCTGTGGTACAAAACTGGTAGTGATAGAGAACGAAAAGGAACTGGGGTAATTGTGCCGCCAGATATGAAGTTTTCTGAGCAGTGCAGACAGGCACTATGAGCTACTCTTGCAGTAGCTCATAGTGACAAGGCACTATGAGCTACTGCAAGAGTAGCTCATAGTGCCTTGTCAATGATTTACAGAAATTTTTCTAGCAGTGATAAGAAGGTAATTATCCCCTTGTATAAGGTAATGGTCAGACCTCACCTTGAGTACTGTATACAGGCCTCATTTTAAGAAGGATGTAGAGCTGTTGGAACGAGTACAGGGAACAAGATTAGTGAATGGGTGTTGCTCTTACGAAGAAAGGCTTGATTTTTACAAATTATAATCTATGGAGACTAGTCACCTGATACATGATCTGATTACCATTAGCATTAATAGTGGCATATGATGCAAGAAAGCAAGCTTATTCAGCATTAGCCAGAAAAAAAAAAAAAAAAAACCACTCCCATTACACCCTTCCATTCGTTTGAAATACGTGTCCAGCTGAGCCTTAAATTTGTTAAGGCTATCAACTTCAACAACAATTAATGGAAATCTGTTCCACCAAACAACTACCCGCTAGCTAAAGGCAAATTTCCGCACATCTATCCTACATCTGTCTTTAATCAATTTGAATTTATGCCCTCTGAGGTGATTATTCTGAGCAAGAGGAAGAATCCCATCGGCATTGAGCATGCTCACACCACTCAAGGTTTTATACACCTCTATCAGATCACCTCGCCAGTGCCTAGTCTCCAGACACTGTAATTTGCAAAGCTTAAGCCTTTCTTTGTAAGAGCCTGACCATTGCCTTATACAAGAGAATAATCACCTCCCTATCTCTGCTAGAAAAATTGCTGTATATCATTGACAAGACACCATGAGCTACCTTGCTGCTCGTCTGCACTGCTCAGAGACCTTCATATCTCCCTGCACAATTACTCCCAGGTCCTTTTCATTCTCTACCACTGTCAGTGCAGTACCGCAGAGTTGATACGTTGCTCTGGGGTTACTGTTTCCCATATGTAGTACTTTACATTTGTCAATGTTAAACTTCATTTGCTACGCCTCAGCCCTCCCGCTCAACCCCTCCAGATCCTTTTGCAGCAGCATAGCATCAGTAGAGTATTTATCAACCCTTGTATCATCTGCAAACTTGGATATTAAGCTTGATATACCATCATCAATATCATTTATAAATACAGAAAACAACAACAACGGACCTAACACTGAACCCTGAAGAACTCCACTAATAACATTAACAAAACCATGCTGTGTCTGAGCTATAACTGAATTCTTGTCTAGATGATCCTACAGTCCTTCTTTAACCAGTGCCTCCATTAATTTTCCTGGAACAGAAGTTAAACTAACAGGTCTATAATTACTTGTGTCAGCCTTTGATGCTCTTTTGTGAATTGCAGTTACCTTTGGACATTTCCAGTCTATGGGTACCTCCCCTGAGTCCAAAGAAACTCTTATAATTATGGCTAGGGGTTTGCTTACTTCCTTTGCTGCCTCCTTTAATATAACTGGACAGATCCCATTCAACCCAGGTGCCTTTTTTATGTTTATCCTCGACAATTTCTCTTCCACTTTCCTTTCAGTTATTACAAAATCATCTAGCTTACGGCCAATGCCAATGTTTACTTCACCTACGACATTCCCCTTCCTGAATAACTCCTCATGTGTGAAAGTAGATGCAAAATACTCATTTAGTTTGTTAGCCACCTGAGCAGGATCCTCAAGTGTTGAACCATCAATATCTAGTGGACCAATCTGATTTATCCCTTTCCATCTTGAGTTTAAATAAGTAAAGAACTCTTTTCTGTTTTTCTTTGCATCCTTTGCCAAGGATTTCTCATAATCTGCCTTTGCCTGCCTAATCTCCTTTGTGACTTGGTGACAGACCAACTTATATCTATCATAGTCTTCCATGTCACCCATTAATTTGTATGTATCCCATGCATTTTTCTGCTCTGTCATATGTCTGATTAGTTCATCTGACATCCATTTAGGCCTGAACCTTGAACAATATTTCTTAGTTGGTATTTAAAGCCTGGTAGCTTGGAAGATTAGTTCTTTGAATGCTTCCCATTTTGAATTTGCTGTTGATTACACCATCAGTTGGTCCCACTGTATAGAATTTAAATACTGTCTCAGACCATCATAGTCGCCTTTACGAAAGCAAAAACCGTTCCCTTTGCCTCTGATGGTAGTTACCTCCTTGAGTAAATCCCACTTCAGCACACTGTGATCACTGCCACCTAGTGGTTCCTCTATCTGCAGATTCTTAATGCATGAACAATCACTACTGATAATGAGATCAAGAGTATTGCTCCCTCTAGTTGCCTCCAGAATATGCTGATGTAGAAAACAATCATGCAATAAATCCACAAAAACCTTGCTAGTGTGTGAGTGACCAAACCACAAATTCCAGTCAATATCTTGAGATTGAGGTGTATAAAACCTTGAATGGATTGAGCATGCTCAATGCTGATGGGATTCTTCCTCTTGCTCTGAATAATCACTTGGGAGGGCATAAATTCAAATTGAGGAAAGGCAGATGTAGGATAGGTTTGAGGAAGTTTGCCTTTAGCCAGCGGGTAGTTGGTTGGTGGAACAGACTTCCATCCTTTGTTGTGAAAGTTGATAGCCTAAAGAAATTCAAAGCTGATCTGGACAGATATTTGAAAAAAACGGAGGGGTTAAATGGGAGCGATTTTTTTTTTTTTTGGCTGATTTAAGCTTGTTTTCTTGCATCATATGCCTCTATTAATGCTAAATATTCTAATCTTTGACTTATTTATTTTTGCAAATTAAAGAAGCATAGGTAACTATTTGTAGTTAATCGACGAGTATTCCGGTAATATCTGTTTTTTCGAATACACCTCTGTCTGTAGGTGTATTACAAGAAGAAACAATGGGCAGTAACGGAATACCAGGTTTGTGGAAATTTGGAAGTCCATAAAATTGCGGAAGTCGACAACATGTCGCATATAGCTTCCAAACGACGTTCTTGGTAATCTTATTAACTAAAAATTAAGTGTTTTTTTTTTTTTTTTGATTTGCTGTTTGTCCAACAATACAACTATGCTGAAACCGTGTAACTGAGCAACATTTTTTAAGAAAAAAAAAAAAAAAATTCGAACTCACGTCTATCCCACCCGGTGCAGGAAGGATGGTTGCTATATCAATGGTGCTGCCCACGAGGGCAATAGGTTGTCCAGGACCTTTGTTGGTAATACCATGGATATAATCTACGTCCTAGACAACGGGATGAAAAATTTGTTTTTATAGGAATTTAGGCGCAGCAGCAACCTCGGCTATATTGCGCCGTACATAGTATATCTTTTAATGAACGGGTTAGAGCCATTGCATCATGTTTTGTTTCTAGCGAACTGCCGAAGTAGATAATTGGCATCGTTTGTCATGTTACATTGAATGGGTAACCAGGTTACCTTGAATGAGTTGAACACGCTGAATTCTGATGGGATCCTTCCACCTGTTCAGATTACGAATCTAAGGGGGCATAAATTCAAATTAAGAAAAGACAGATGTAGAATAGATGTGCGGAAATTTGCCTTTCGCCAGCTGGTGGTTAATTGCTGGAACAAACTTCCATCTGTCGTTGTGGAAGTTGATAGGTTAAATAAATTTAAGGAGGAACTGGACAGGCATTTGGAGGGAATGGTTTTAATTATTATTATTTTTTTTTTGGCTAACGCTGCATAACCTCATACACTTGCATCACATGCCACTACTACTACTACTACTACCCGCCCAGCGAGGGGAGGCCAGCAGCCTTGAAACGGTGCCTTTTAGGGGGGTGATATCTGCGAGAAGAAGTAACATTAATCGGCTCCATTGGTGAAGCGTTACTTATTCGAAGTAGCTCAATACCATGACAACCCATTGTGACGGTATTCACAATATGAGATACAATTAAAACGATGTCAATTGTCTACTTCGACAGTTCACTACGAAGCATTTTCCCCCTTTTTATTTCATTTTATATTTTATTTATTTTTATTTTATTTAATCATTTTTTATTTAATTTTATTTTTGATTATTTAATCATTTTTATTTAATTTTATTTTTGATTATTTAATCATTTTTTATTTAATTTATTTTTTATTATTTATCATTATTTATTATTTATTTTTTTATGGTCCTAGCCACCGAAATATCAGGAAACTAGGTGGCAGGACCTGCCAGAGTAAATAATATCTAAACTACTGGGTACCTGGTCTGCCTCTACTGGGCAGAGTGTGGACAACTTGGGTCCCATTAGGAGCCCAGCGGCTAAATGACCAGAGGAACAATGGTACATGACGCTACACATATGCATAATCTATACACTTTTAAACCTCTGGCATTGAGTTCGAGCCCCTCACCACCAAATACGGAGCTTGCAGAAAGGTCAGGGAATGACCACCGCATATCCCGGAGCAATATAGCTTTTGTTGCCAATGCTCCTAAAAAACAAATAACAACAACTCTGGCATTGACAGTGTTCTGTTTCACACCCGCAATGTATACTACGCGGCGATGGGGGAAACCCCCGGTGCCGTTTGACACTAAACACACTCTACACTACGAAGAACTCTGGTGAGGTATGTCACCACTGATCGGTCTGGGGTCGCCTTCTCTATAGTCCCCATAGTTCTGTCTGTCTTCTCCACCACTCTAACTAAAACGACAGCGTACGCCCTCTAAATTAACAGCCAAATTACTAGCATTAAAATTGAACCTCACTCTTATTAAACCATTTCGGCTTAATCAAACTGTAGTGCTTATCCCCCTTTTTTTTACTGAAATCTTCGGAAACTAGGTGGCGGGGCCTTCCAGAATACGAAATATAATCTACTGGGTACCTGACCAGCCTCCTCGTGTCAAAGTGTGGGCAACGGTGGGTCCCATTTGTGGCCCAACGGCTAAATGGTCAGAAGATACAACGCACCACGACATTACACTACAGAACAATATCCCCATACTTTTTAAATCTCTGGCCTCCATAGAATACTGTGTTTCACAAACAATGCGGAAATGGGGGTGAACCCCTGGTGCCGTTAGACCCGACATACTTTACACTTTACGAACAAAACATGGTGCAATGAAGCAAACCTGTTCACTAGTGAACCTTATGTGTAGTCTCATGCTTTGTGCAAAATAATCACTATGGCTGTAAATTGCGTGTTTTCTGTAGTCGCTTTGCTGTTTTCTTGAAAGAAAACCGATGTCTCTGCGAGAAAATCCATCCCATCCTCTCCCGAGATCGACTAATTGAGCCATGTGGTGAAAAAGACCATTAAAATTCTTTTCCTGATTAACTGGATTCGAACTGAGGTTTTTTTTTAAAAAAATCAATCGATGACAGATTAACCTGCTGGTGATACAACGACCTCGCTGAAAGTTAATTTCCACTTGCACCACAGAAACTGGTCGTGAAGCAGCATTAACAAAACAGTTTGAATACAATTGGGTATTGAATATATCGTTGTTGACCATTTGTAGCGAGTCCATAATGAATGTGCAGAATATTGAATCGGAAAGAAAGTTGTGACAAGATTTGCATGAATCATCCTTTTTCCTGAAAAATAAATATTCTAAAAATCTGGTAAATTATTTCCTGGTAGACTTAATTAATTTCGCGGATTCTCTGCGGAAGGTTTGATTTATGGTTGTCTGGGATAATCGAATACGTTATCAAAATTGATTACACTCACCTGGAAACGATTTATCCCCAAAATGATTTATTCCGGGAACTCTCTGCAGCAACTGGAACTTCTGGTTATCATACCTTCTATAGGTTTGTTAATAACTTGTAATTTTTTTATTAAATAATTACGGCAATTATGCTAATAATTATAAAATAATAGTTTATAATTTTAAATATAAACGGAGTTTGTCTATACAGTATCTCTTTTTTTATGCAATTCAGCTCCACAAGTACCCAATTGAATTTTTCTGATATCTCCAGTACATTAGCATTAGTAGCGGCAAATAATCCAAGAAAGCAAGTTTATACAGCATTAAAAAAAAAAAAAAAAATTCTAATTTCAATATAGTTAGGGAAGGACATTGGATCTAAGTACGGACCAGCCACAGTTCGTCTCATTCCAAACTTCTTCCTACTATTTCTTCATAAAAATGTTCGGAATCCCAACAACCAATTTCTTTTTTTTTTTTTGTTGTTGTTGGGGCATCAGCTTCTGTGGCCCTAATACACCTCCCAAGGTTTTTGCACTATTCTGATCCAAGCCCGAGGCGAACTCGCAACTTTTGGGTTGCCAGGCAGGCACTTTACCCACCCGGCTAGCCCAACAAACAATAGAAAATGTATGAAAAAGAAAATAGACCAGATACAACTCTCTCCAGTCCACCTGAACCAGAAGCATTATCTGATATTAGGTGTCAATAAGATCCTCAACCAGCCATACACCAATCCTGGTGTACAGAATATGGGAGCAAAGGTCACCCCAGGCTCCCACTACACAAGAATCCCGAATATAGGGATTCTTGTGACTCAACACTATCCTATTGGCTAATGGATTTAATCACTCACCTATAAATTAACTGCTGACAGCACCTCTTCCCTATATGCACATTGGGTTTCTGGGAGCATAGTCAAGAAAAGTCTGTCAGCAGGTAAGAATTTAATCTCATTGTATTTTTGTAGATTTCTTGTAACGGCAATTCAAAACTTAATGCATTAAAATTGCAATTGGAATATTGATAGTTGTAATTGTAATATTGGTAATTACAATTGTAATTGTGGTACTGGCAATTGAAACTGTAATGTTCAAAATTTGTAATCTTTTCCAATTCCCGAACAGCATGGTCATGGTATTGGTAAGATACCCAAAACGTCATTTTAACGTACAGTAATATAGGTGAACAGCCTAATAAACTATATAATTAATTTAACTTGTATAAGAGCCGTATTAACAGCTATGCGCCAGGTTACATAGCCGCCTTGATGCAAACTTCTTATTGCCACCCCTATCACTTCCCACTCATTTTACTTATATCATTTTTTGGGGGAAATTTAAAAAAAATTCCAAAATAATATATAATTTTATTTTCAAACAAAATAACATATATTATGGTACATGAAGTAAATATGTTAAAAATAAAATAAAAAAAACCAAAATACATTTATTTTGCTTTGACTGCAGACAATAAAATAAAACTATCTATAAATTTAAAATAAAAATGTAATAATAAAACAATTACAAAACATTACATAAATTTAACTTGTCTTGCTTTGGCTGTAGCAAAATCAGTCATAATATTTTTTTTATATCTAATGAATCACAAATATCACTTTCTATCGATATTTATTGCCACATTATTTAATTTTTGTTGATGCATTGATGAACGGAGGGAATGTTTCATTAATTTTAATTTCGAAAAAAAAGCTCACCACTAGCTATTAACAAGGGCATTGTTAACCTTATTCTTAATGAAATAAATATATTAGGAATGTATGCCCACTCAGGTTCTTAATATGAGCAAGCGGAAATATCCCCTCAGCATTGAGCTTTCTCAAACCATTCACTGCCTTATACACCTCAATCAGATCACCTCACAGGTGCCTACTGTACAAATGCTGCAACTTGAAGAACTTAAGCCTTTCTTTGTAAGAGCACCCCTTGTTCTTTTTACCAATCTTCTTGCCCTTCTCTGTATTCGTTCTAGTGTTATAGCGCTAATTCTGCCCTTTCCTATGTTTCAAACTTACGGTAAAGTCAACGACTTAATTTTCCGTACCCGTCCTACCTAGATCTCTCTCTCAAAAGCTTCGATATAATAATCACTTTGAGTACCAAATAAAAAGTATAAAGCAGAGTAAATATACTTAAGTAGAAGCGTATATTTTTCTAAAACAAAATGGCAAAATTAGTCTCTATAACTGTAATGGATACGTGTTCAAAGGCCTACAGTTGTTAGCCAGCAACAGCTTTATCAGTTAGCCACTCACAAGTGTAAAGTGAAAGATTTCTGTAAACACCGGATGGACGCGTTCACTTCAAAATGTAAATTAGGGCAAAGGGAGAAGGTAAGGAACAGTGATACTCGTGTGGACTGACAGATACCTCTCAGCCCATACAGACTCTGCATAAATGCGAGCAATAACTCTACCATTACCTAAAAAAGGGAGATGGTAGAGTGGCTCCACGTGTTGCTGGAATATTCGTTAGGTGGCGTGATGAGGCGATGTTAGATACCTCTTTGGACCCAGTATTTTTCCATCACATGCCATCAAGTTTCTTAAGACTTGGTTCCCGTCAATGAGAAAAAAGTTTCGAATAAGCAGTGTGGGCGAGCTGGGAACATAAAAAGCGAATCTTCGCAAGGAGAGAGGAGAAGCACGCACGGAGAGAAGCTGAGGTGACCGTTGCAGAATCCTCCACTGGAAGAAGACTCGAGACGTCGAAGGAAGGACCAGCGAGCCATAGAGCCCAGGGAGATGCCGACTGTTGTTCTGCTGAGCCAACGTCCAGAGCCGGCCGAGGAAATTGAAAAGCCACAGCCATTGACTGATCAACCCAGCGTGATATCCTGAGCTGGTAAGTTAAAATGATATGAGTACAAAAATGATAGTAAACATGATGCCGCTAAAATGGTTCCTCTCTAGTTCCATACAATTTGTGCCTTTTGAAACTTAAAAATGTAAAACCTTAAAGTTTGATCTTATAATTGCTGCAAAATTCTGATAAACATAAAATGTCATAATATGCCTATATGGAAGATGTAAGTTCTTTGGTAAAGTTCTTTCTATTAATAAACCCTGTTATGTTAATTATAGAAGTTTCTCTGCCAAAACCTCACATTCAACCACTAAAGTAGTAGAGCTAAGTGTTAAAGTATGATTAGAAGTTAACTGTGCTGTCGAGTTAATTGCCCACATAATTACTCGATGTTAATCACAACGCAAAAGTCCAAACTGCGGGATGGAGAGGGGGAAGAACCTTCTCCCTATTTATTCTGAGGGTATACGAGACTTTGTCCTATAAAAACCCACTAGACGAAAGCAGAACTAGATACCAGACAGGCGAATATGTTAAGTATGTTAAGGTAAAATAAGATAACCAACCAAAAGAAAAAGGCAAAAACGACCTAACTACATTAAGAATAAAAAAAGTATGAGTAATGCCTAGTCTGGCTATTACTGTACAGCCACACCCTAGAGCTCGGGAAGGCGAAAAGAGTGCGGACAAACAGGGAAGCCTAAGTAAGTGAGCACACCACACACGAAAGGGGTAACACTAGCAACTCGACATCCTTCCTAAAATGAGGCCTCCAGACCTGTACGCAGTACTCAAGGTGTGGTCTGACCATTGCCTTATACTAAGGGATAATCATCTCCTTGTCGGCACCTCCGTAGCTAGGTGGAAAGGAGAAGCAGTGCGTAGCACACGCTTCATGTTAGACCGGGGTTCGAGCCCGTCACCACCAAATACGGAGGATGCGGAAAGGTCAGGGAATGACCACCGCATTTCCCGGAGCAATATGGCCTTAGTTGCTAATGCTCCTAAAAAAAAAAAAAAAAAAAAAAACCAAAACCAAACCTCCTTGTCACTGCTAGAAAATTTCCTATATATCATTGACAAAACTCCATTACCTGCTCTGGCAGCTTGTCTGCACTGATCAGAGAACTTCATATCTGAATGCACAATTACTCCCAGGTATTTTTCATTCTACACCTTCCTGAGTGTAGTGCCACAAAGTTAGCATACGTTTCTCTTGGGTTACTGCTACTCTTTTGCAGTACTTTGCATTTGTCAATTTTAAATTTCAGTTGCCTCTTCTCAGCCCATCTGGCAAACTTTTCTAGATCCTGTTGCTGTAGCATAATGTCTTTAGTGTCATTATCAACGCTGCCAACCTTTATATTATCTGCAAACTTGGACATTAAGCCTGATATACCTTCATCGACATCATTGATAAATATACAAAACAATAATGGGCCCAGCACCGAACACTGGGAGATTCCACTAATAACATTAGTCAACGAAGAGCAGTGTCCATTTTTTACCACTCCCTGACGTCTCCCACGCAACCATCCCTATATCCATTGCAGCATCTTGCCCTTAATAGCATCAAATTTGTCAGAAAAGACTAGGTGATCCTGTATAAAGTTCATGTATAATTCCAAAAAAAAAAAAAAAAAAAAAAAAAAAAAATCAATTGTTTCAAATTATATTTTTGCGGGATCATTCCCCACTAAATTCAAATTACAGTATGTGTAGAGCAAGGTACGAAAGAGGCTCAGGGGTTTATATCTAAATTTTTTTCCTAAAGACCGTTACGTTTTCTTTTCATATTGGTTACGTTGTTGTAGCCTTCCCTACGCATATTTTGAATATTAATGTTGTATTTTTCCAAAATTGCTAAAATTAATCTAGTTAGCCCACTACCAATCATATTTTCAATTTTACAGAAACCTAAAAAAATGTTCCCTAATTTCAATTTTTTGTGTTTCATCATTATAAGTTCCAAAACTTAAAATAATTGTCAATTATTTCTGATGACTGGCATGAGGTGTACAATGTAAAATCAAAGAATGATATTTAGCTTCTGTAACTTATCTAAAATTTTTGTTCTTATATTATTTCCTATTATATTTAAAATATCATTTTGAATTTTGTCTCTTAAATAATGTGGCATGTGAAGTTTTTAATCTGAATACGTTGGTTGGATGTGTTCCGATAAAGTGGAATCAAATTTGGCAATCATTTGTATTAATTGCAAAAAGTTTCCGTTATTGTTATGGAATTATTTTGAATTATTAGCTTAAAGCAAATTTTGTTTTGCCAAAATTTTGAATGCAAAGAACAATTCTCTTTAATACTGATTGCCATCTTATTTTTTTCATAAGTTGCCATCTTATTTTTTCATATAATTGACGAAACCCCATGACTTTGATGATGTGCATATACTATATTTTGTAATTCTAAGTTTTTACGTAAATTAATTAATTTTTAAGTGCATTCAGCAAGCATGTTGCTTTTTTTGTGAGTATTCAAATGTAATGTTTAAATGTTGCCAATCTTTGAATCTGCCGTTTACAAGTAGAACTGAAACAGTACTATTTAAAAATAATTCACAATTATAATAAAAGACAGCATTTCACGAAATCGAATACAGCAACCAATTACGCGAAAACCGATTCTCCGTTTTGTAATTTTTTAGCGTAATATTCAATAGAAAAGTTTCTTTTATTATTATCTTTTGGAAAATCAAATTTTTGTGATTGTTCTGGTTTTTTTTCAACATACATCATTCTTGTTTATTATTTAAAATTTGTCGCCATTTTTTGGGATCACTAAGTGAAATTAGTTGATCTTGTACACCACTATTGTGATCTTCACTTTTCTCTTCATCCGAATTTTCTTCACTTGCACCTAGAGTTTCTTGCTGAATTGGAATGGCAACATTTTAGACAAGTGATAATTCATGTGTTTCAGTTTCTTCATCAATAGCAGTAAAAGCCAGAGGAAATGGAAGTCGATGGACCTGTCTGTGGCTGGATGTCCAGAAAACTGGTAATCGAACTTGTTGCTTTTTTATTTGGTCGCTTTCCATTTTTTTAAAATCCTTTTTCTGTATTCATAAGTAGAGAGTCGTTTAATTCCGTAAGACCTCTGAGAAATATTGAAAAAAAAAGTTTTCCCCGCTAGTGAAGTTTCTGTTTATCATTGACGAAACCCCATGAACTATCCTGGCTTCCTGTCTGTACTGCTCAGAGGATTTGATATCTGACTGCAAAATTACCCCGGGGTCTTTTTCTTCTCCTGTAAGCCGAGTGTAGTACTGCACAGTTGGTATGTTATTCTCGGGTTACTGCTATCCATATTCAGTACTTTGCATTTGTCAATGTTAAACTTTAATTGCCACTTCTCAGCCGATCTGCCTAACCTTTCTATATCTTGTTATTATAACATACTGTCATAACTGCTATTAATCACTCTTATAATCTTTGTGTCATCTGAAAATTTAGATATTGCATTGTACAACCTGATCAGATATCGTGTTAAGTGTATTTGATGTGTTTAGTTATTAATAACTACAGTTTGCTAAATATCCCTTCAGAGAATTTATGGAAATATCGGTCCATAACGCTCATCACCCATCACTAGTTGCTGCAGTGCCTAGTTAAGGTAATGTGACTAGACCCAGAATTAGCTGTTCACCAGCTTTTCTAAATACTGTACTTAGTATTTAGTGTGTCTTACTTATGCAGGCTAGACCTTAGGATTTTGGAAGTAGATGGGATAAAGCAGTGGTCCTGGGAATCATTAAGCTTTAATTGTCATGTAGCATTTCAAATTCCACATTATTTTGATCATGGAAGTATATTGCCTCTGTAGTCTACCTACCCTGCACCTGGTACTGCCATTGGATTTTGGAATTATTGAAAGCCATCGCTTAGAATTCCTTGTTTCATGTGCGTATTTGGGGGGGAAGGGGTTCTGCGCACACACCAGAGAGAAGTAAGATATATTACAGAGGCTGGCACAGAGTATAGAGTATGTTAATACTCTGTGCCAGGTAAAGAGTAGTAAAATGTGTCGCTACTGTTCATTCCCTGTGTTGCAACGATGTTTAGAGTGTTTCTATAAAATACGGATTCTACTTTGGATTATCAATTCTCTGGACTGTGACGACCATTTCAGTGGATGCTGCATCGCTTCCTCTACTTGCATGTTAAATTTTATGATTTTATTTGATGTGGGAAGGCCATTTTACAAGCAAGTGAATATATCGTCGTATCTTCCCTATGGAAACCCACGTGGTCGCTGTAGCGATAGTGTCACTGAGGCAGTGAAACCTGTAAACTGTGAAACTGACTGGGAGTGGAGTTCTCCCAGGAAACTTTTAAACTGGTCACCTCACATACAATGTCTTTATTTTAGATCCTAGCAGTTTATTTTACCTTTTACCATGTTTATCGCCAGTCTCCTTTGTTTGCCAACATATTGTTTCACTTAGCGAACCTACATTTTTCGAGTTGGCATTAAGAAGCTTCCTGCTGATTGGCTATAAATTCTAGCTGTTTTGATCAACTTAAAAAAAAAAAAATAATCAAATAATAATAAATAATAAAATAATAATAAATAAAATAGTAATAATAAACAACAATAAAATTAAATAAAATATGTCAAAAATTGAATCTCAAACGGGAAACAGTACTCCTGTAGTTGTGCTATTGCACCCTTCATGCAGAGAACGGCACACCTCGAGCAACGAGGAATTACTTGAAAACACCTGTCCAAAATCAGCTCTGATCAAACGGCTCAACAACAAACCAGCTAAGTTAGGCACTGATGTTTCCACGCAAGGATCCAAATAATAGTAATATTATTGTTGATGAAGAGGTCGCGAGTGTGGAGACCAAGATGAACAACTCCACCCCTCCAGCTGAGCGAAAATGGCTAAAACCCAAAAAAAAAAGGCAAGAAATCCACTAAAACCTGTTTTCTTTCAGCTGCTCACTGGGAGAACCTGGAAGAAGAACTGAACTCCATGCATTCTTCACTAGATAAGGATTGCTCTCACTTGGAGAAAATTATGAACCTCAGGTCCATGATGGAATGCTGCCTTCGCTGTGAAGGAAGTAGAGTAACCAAGCCAGCTGCCCAAAAAGTTACAGGCTGCTGGGGTACCCTCGAGAAAACGTTACATTACTTAATACTACAGAATTAACAACTAATAGAATCAATGAACAACTGAGGAAAACAAATTATACTCTGACAAAGGCCTTCAGCAGTCCAGCTTGGACCAGCCGTAGCACTCAGAACTCTTTCCTCCCAGATCTGACAGCACAATCAAACCACCAGACTCGGCCAGCACTTCTTCCTACACCTATCTCAGAATCAACTTATGCTGCTATGGTACAGCGGCCAAAAATTAATGCCCATCCTCCCAATCACACTGCCTTACCACCAGCCAGTATTGGCTGCCACCTTATGGACAGTGCACCGAATATCACGGTTAATGATTATCACCAGACCAAGAACCGGGAACCAAGTGAAATGCCACAGCGCCCCCTGTCCCATTCAGATGCGCTGGGGATCCAACCAATGGCAGATAAGCTATTTGCCCCTTCCAATACTAGACAGAATAGAGAACAAAACCTAGTCATCCTTCGCGCGACCCAGGAAGGTTGCTTTACTTCAATCGAGGCTGTCAAGGAGGTTGTTACTACCAACTTGAAACCTCAAATGAAAACCATAAAAATTAAAAGCCTCAGAAAAATCCGAAATTCTGGGATCATCATTGAGACTGCTTCCAAAAAAGATGAAGAAAACATTATCCAAATCCCACAGAGAAATGAACTTGGTCTTAAGGCTGAGATACCCAAACCGAAAGGCCCATCCATGGTAATCTTCGATTTCGAAAAAGGAATTTCCAAAGATGACCTCCTTGAGGAAATATATGACAGGAACCTTGCTGATCATATCACTAGACATGAAATTCAAAGTGAACTTAAAGTCAAGTATTCCACCAAATCCAGATCGGGTACTTATTGCAACTGGGTAGTCTAACTCTCCCCAAAGATATGGAAAATATTATCCCAACAACAACGAATATTTATTGGCCTGAGCTCTCGCCGGTTTAAGGAGCACATACCTACCATCAAGTGCTTTAAATGCCTCCGATTTGGGCACACATCCTATGTCTGTGCCCGACAAGACTTCACCTGTGGCCACTGTGCCGAACGCGGACACACCTACAACAATTGTCCAAACAAAAATCGAGCCCCTAACTGCGTCACTGCAAAGCAGCAAAAATGGATCCCAATCACTCCGTCCTGGATGTCAAATGTCCAATCTATTTAAGGGTATTGAGAACCATCCAGAACAAAACCGACTATGGCTGTACACCATAATCGCCATTCCACCAACGTCCTCAAGATTCTCCAACTGAATGCCCAAAGAGCCAGAAATGTGGTCGATAAAATTAGAATTAAAATGGATGAAAAAGAAATTGATATCCTCTGTGCTCAAGAGCCCTACACCCACGAGGGATGGGTACAGGGCTACCCTCGAGCATCTAGGATCATTGAGACAACCACAGATATTCCATGGGCAGTCATCATTATTAGGAATAGAGAGAGAGAGAGAGAGAGAGAGAGAGAGAGAGAGAGAGAGAGAGAGAGAATCTTTAATGCCCTTCACGGCCAAAAAGCCAGGGGTTTACATTTTTACAGCCTCCCGAAACTTCTGGGAAAATCGAACAATTATTTACAAAAAAAAGGTAATTTTACAAATGAAAACATATTTTGATACAAAGTAGAGAACTCCTTACGAGATTTAAGTTTGATTGAGCTGACTTAACTTCGAGATAAGAGCACCAGCTCAATCAGACAGGAACAGATGCAAGGTACACATCAGTCATTGCTGATTAGTCCTACTAGTCATAATTTTTTTCGGTAAGTCCGGTCAACAGCAAATTTGTTCAGGTCGGCGTCAAGTGCCTGGGTTTGCTTGAACATCTGCTGAGGGAGGAACCTGTCCGAGAGATGGAATCGTGTTGAATGCGAGTAGAGCTCGGGATTGGCCCTAAGGGCAGCAGGGAACCTCCAGCCACAGGTGTCCCAGAATGAAGGTGTTGCGATTATGCCTGTTATCATCTTGACGGTTGCTAGGAGGCATTGGTCGTCGACTAAGGTGGGAAGCCGTAGAATCCCGAGAGAGTTGGCAATCTGCGTGGTACGAATCAGAGCTGGAAGATTGTGCTTCCTGTGGGCCCACTTTAGGAGCCAGAATTCTGTGGCAAAGAGTGGTTTCTTTATTGACGGTGCCGCTGACGCCCAAATTTCAGCAGCATAGAGTAAAGATGGAAAGATAATTGTTCTTATATACCTCACGGTTGTCTTTTTATCTCTGATATGAAGGAGATGCTGTTTTGCTATCCACCGGAGTCTTGAAGCACGTGTGAGGAGCATGTCTATGTGGGCGTTGAATCGAAGTTTGGAGTCGAATACAACGCCCAGACCGTGATGGCTGGACACAATTGGGATGAGGGTGTTGCCGACCGAAGGCTGGAGAGAAGAAGGAGTTTGCTTCAATAAATACACCATGAATTCGGACTTAGCAGGATTGTCCTTGAGCCCAAATTGGCAGAGGAAAGATGTGACTGCAGTGAGAGTGTTGTTAATTTCCGTTTTTACCAGATCAAGGTCTTGACCAGGGGTGATGAGAGTGAGTATCTTGATATCATCTGCATAGCTCAGTAGACATCGAGAATGTGCAACCAGTGGGAAGATAATAGATGAGAACAGAAAGCCGGAAAGGACCCCCTCCTTGTGGGACTCCTGCGGTGACGGATCTAGTAAGGGTGCGATCTCCAGTATGGAGCTTTTAACTCTGTTATTCAGAAGAGAGGAGAGAAAGCATAATATGTTCCCTGTGATCTGGAAGTGGCATTCCAGGAGAGTGAGTAGTTGGTTTACTTGGACGGCATCAAATGCAGCCTCAATGTCTAAGTAAGTAACAGATAGTTCATGCCTTTTCTCGAATGCTGACAAGATAGTATTCGTGGTGGCTAGCAGATTGGTGATCGTTGATCTGTTTGGAAGGGAGTAGTGAATTTGGGCTGGATTACTGGGCAAGATCTGCTTGGTGAGGATGGGGAGTAAAGTCTTCTCCAGGAGCTTTAGCAGGCTGGAGGAGTTGGAGATGGGTCGGAAGTGTTTAGGTTTCGATGGCGACTGAACTTTGGCTAAAGGTTTGATGAGATAGTTTTTCCATTGCTGTGGGAAAATCTGGTTCGAGAGTAACTGGTTGAAGATAATTAAAAGTGGCTGAAAATGTACGGACTTAGGCATTTGAGCACGAATTGGGGAACTCCATCATCACCAGTGGTTGAAGAGGCAGGTAGAGAATTGATGGCGACGATCAGCTGTTGTTTTGTGGTCTGAATGATGTTCAGCACTTCTTGCTGGATGGGTAATACTTTGTGACTGTAATACTACAATTACAGTCACAAAGATCGACTCCTTATGCACCCCCTTTGGTGTTTGTGCGCACATCATCTGCCAACAAGGCTCTCTGCACATAGTCTCGTTGTACTGCCGACCACGAACTAATATTGCACCATATATTGAATATCTCTCTCCAGTCAGTCATAACTCTCTTACCTTCCAGCAAAATCCTAGTAACGATGGATGCCAATTGTAGATCTCGCTTGTGGCATAGCTGGGTGGATGGCCATGTAGTTTCCCAGAATGGACAGCGATTAGAAGATTTCCTTTCATCTTCTCCATTTGAGGTCCTTAACCAACCACATAACCTTTCTACCTTCAATACCCTGTGGGAAAGTAACATTGACGTTACCCTCGCCACATGGTCCATAGCACAAAAGTTCTCATCATGGATGGTTCATGAAGCCTGGACCACCTCAGACCACAGGGCCATCTCCTTCCATCTATCTAGGCAACTTGATAGCACTCCTCCCGTATACCACAATATCATCCGAAACTCCACCAAAACAGCTGATTGGAATGCCTTCAAGGACAATATAAAATAAAAGCTACAAATGGATACATCCCAACTAAACCATCTGGATCCACAGGAGCACCTCTACCTCTTAACAACCGCAATCCAACAAGCATGTGAGAGAACTATGGAAAACGTCAGAAGCACCTAAAAGTAGTCCCTTGGTGGTGCAGGGAACTAGAAAACCTAAGGCGCGAAGTCCACAATGCCCGAAAAGCCTTCCAGAGAGCGAGGCACTCCTGGCCTCGTGCTGAGGTCCAGGCTCTACAGAAAGTATATAGAAGATATCGTAACGACTACACAAGCCTCATTCGGCAGAAAAAGAAAGTGTCTTGGCAGAACCTTGTGACAACTACTGGTAACACAGATCCTTGGGTGGTCGTTTATCGCATTGTTATGATGTAAAAAAAAAAACAGAAAACATTTTCATTGTTAGTTTTTTTTTCTTGCCCTTAAAAGAGGTATTCAGTACCTCAAGACGCCCTTTACTTTTGCTACAGCCCTATCTGTATAATTAAGATAGCCTTCGACGGAGCTTAAACTTTTACTTTCGTTTTCAACCCCCCAGGGGTGTGGTCGCCGTAATACTACACTAATGGGATTTACTAATACTAATACTACACTAGTGGGATTTACTCAAGGAGGTAACTACCATCAGAAGTAAAGGGAAGGGTTTTTGTTTTCGTAAAGGCGACTATGATGGTCTGAGACAGTAGTTAAATTCTATACAGTGGGACCAACTAATGATGTTACAAACAGCAAACTCAAAATGGGAAGCATTCAAGGAAGTAATCTTGGAGGCTACCAGGCTTTACCTACCAACTAAGAAATATTGTTCAAGGTTTAGGCCAGATGAACTAATGAGACATGTGGCAGAGAAGAAAATGCATGGGATACATACAAATTAATGAGTGACATGGAAGCCTATGATAGATATAAGTTGGTCTGTAACCAAGTCACAAAGGAGATTAGGCAGGCAAAGGCAGACTACGAAAAATACTTGGCAAACGATGCAAAGAAAAACAGAAAAGAGTTCTTTACCTATTTAAACTCAAGAAGGAACGGGATGAATCGGATTGGTCCACTGGATATTGATGGTTCAACAGTTGAGGATCCTGCTCAGGTGGCTAACAATCTAAACGAGTATTTTGCATCTACATTCAAGCATGAGAAGTTATTCAGGAAGGAGAATGATGTAGGTAAAGTAAACATTGGCAGTGAGCTGGATGATTTTGTAATAACTGAGAGGAAAGTGGAGGAGAGATTGTTGAGGATAAACATAAAAAAGGCACCTGGGGTGGATGGGATCTATCCAGTTATATTAAAGGAGGCAGCAAAGGAAGTATGCAAACCCCTAGCCATAATTATGAGAGCTTCTTTGGACTCAGGGGAGGTACCCATAGACTGGAGATGTGCAAATGTAACCCCAATTCACAAAGGAGGATCAAAGGCTGACACAAGTAATTATAGACCTGTTAGTTTAACTTCTGTTCCAGGTAAATTAATGGAGGCACTGGTTAAAGAAGCACTGCAGGATCATCTAGACAAGAATTCAGTTATAGCTCAGACGCAGCATGGTTTTGTTAAGGGCAGGTCTTGCCTGACCAATTGGATTGGATACTATGATGTAGTCACAAAAGAAGTGGATGCAGGGAATAACTTTGATATTATATATTTGGATCTTAGAAAGGCTTTTGATACTGTTGCACATGGAACACTGCTGCACAAATTGGAGCAGTGTGGCATTGGAGGCAAATTGCTGCTATGGATAAGGGGATGGTTGAGTGGCAGAAGACAGAGAGTGGTAATCAATGGACAGTGCGCAACGTGGACTAATGTTATTAGTGGAGTTCCTCAGGGTTCAGTGTTGGGTCCGTTGTTGTTTTCGGTGTTTATGAATGATATTGATGATGGGATATCAAGTTTAATGTCCAAGTTTGCAGATGATACAAAGGTTGGCAGGGTTGTTAAGGACACCACTGACGCTATGCTGCTGCAACAGGATCTGGAAAGGTTGAACAGATGGGCTGAGAGGTGGCAAATGAAGTTTAACATTGACAAATGTAAAGTACTACATATGGGAAACAGTAACCCCAGAGCAACGTATCAACTCTGCGGTACTACACTGACAGTGGTGGAGAATGAAAAGGCCCTGGGGGTAATTGTGCAGGCAGATATGAAGTTCTCTGAACAGTGCAGACGAGCTGCAAGAGTAGCTCATGGTGTCTTGTCAATGATATACAGGAATTTTTCTAGCAGGGATAAGGAGGTGATTAGTGAATGGAACAAAGGGTTGCTCTTACGAAGAAAGGCTTAAGTTTTGCAAACTACAGAGTCTGGAGACTAGGCACCGGCGAGGTGATCTGATAGAGGTGTATAAGGCTTTGAATGGTTTGAGCATGCTCAATGCCAATGGGATTCTTCATTTTGCTCAGAATAATCAGCTCAGAGGGCATAAATTCAAATTGAGGAAGGACGGATGTCAGATAGATGTGCGGAAATTTGCCTTTGGCCAGCGGGTGGTTGGTTGGTGGAACCGACTTCCATCACTTGTTGTTGAAGTTGATAGCCTAAACAAATTTAAGGCTCAACTGGACAGGTATTTCGAGCGAACGGAGAGGTGAAATGGGAGTGGTGTGTTTTTTTTTTTTGTTTTTTTTTTGGCTGATGCTGAATAAGCTTGCTTTCTTGCCTCATGTGCCTCTACTAATGCTAAAGTGACGTCACCTGTTCTCCTGTGTAACGGGAGTGTCGAACGCAAGGTCCTAAGAACGGTGTAGATTGTTATAAGAGTAGAATTAGAGTACAAGACACAGCAGGTCTTGAGTAATCAGAACTCTATAAACACATTAATATAACATACCATTTTTGGGTGTTAAATCCCACGAGTTGGTAGTCACAAGTGTAGTGCTTTCCCCCACATTGTTGACGCGTGATATCAGTAAAAGGTCATGAGAAATTTAAGTTCAGGGGAAGCAGAGATATATATATTTTGGGAGGGGTAAGAAGAGACACACATTAACACATTAACTTTGGGTGAGACATGACAGGAAGATGAGAGCAGTGAGAGTCTTCGCCGATTTTTGTCATTGTGTGAAGAAGAAGTAAAATTATAATTAGTAGTAAAAGATGAGAAAAGAACCATAATGACGTCTGGTGCAGAACCCCCCCCCCCCTCCGAGGATGTGCAGAATTATTCGGGTAAGTCAACCCTTATTGTTTAATCACAAACTGTATTAAATTGCGCAAAGCCGAACCTACCATCTGCACACATTTTAATGCATTTATAAGACATCTTTCCTCACATGTATATATATATATATATATACAAAGACAATTGTTATATCATTTTCTTAATACTTAGTTTTGATAGATAATGCGACTTATTAATTTAGTTGTCAAAATACTAATTACATTATTAAGTTAATATAGTACCCTGTCTCGTATTTCAACAGTTATGTGTGTTGACAAACACAAATCATTTTGTACTTGCTAGAGAATTAGTGGAAAAGCCACATGAAGAACATTACAAAACTATAATATTGCTAACAGCAAGATAATGTTTGATTCAGTTAATTTACCTAACAATTACATATCAATTAATTTAAACTATGTACCAGTTCTATTATGCTCATTTGTATACTTAGATGTTTAATAAACCTTGTTTTGTTTGTTACTATTTTGCATGCTGGCCATACCTTCTAGTTACACGCAATTCACTGAACAAACTTTTAGAAGAACCAGTAATTGCGGTCACATGCGGGGTCTCCTTATCTAAGAGGTTCTAGTAGCTCTGGGTGAAAATCACAGCGCGTCTAGATGTTGCAATTTGCTCTTTACTTCTCAGAGTAAATTTAGAACACTAGATTTTTGTCCTAATTTAACTGCTAGAAGATCATTTGAAACCCAGGGTTTTCTGGATTCACATGGTATTGTGCGGTCTTGCTGGAAGGCGAGTGATTCATGAGTACGTTGATAGGCAAGCGCATAATACAATGGAAAACGCTGTGGAACAATGAACAAGCTGCCCAGGGGAGAGATGTTAAATGCAACCCTGACTCCCGATGGCAATCCAACACACACATGGGCTGAATCCATGAATAATATTCTGAATGCCCTACTTCAGACTGATGAGAGTCCCGTCAATGATGAACAAAAGCAAATTAAACAAGACAACCAGGCCTTCTCCAACAATAAAATAGAACCTCCTTTCACCTCTGAGGAAATGAACAAAGCACTTGACAGAAAAAAAAATAAATAAATGCCCTGGTCATGATAATATTGAAGCTGAGGTCATCAAGAAAGCAGCAACACATCTCCCGAACCACCTATTAGCATTGTTCAATAAATGCCTTGCGAAAGGAATTTTCCCTGATTCTTGGAAACAGACGGTGCTTCGACTCATCCTAAAAGGTCCAGATAAAGATCCTACTCTACCCAAATCTTACCACCCCATTGCTCTTCTCCCGGTCTTGGGCAAGGTAATGGAGCGGCGGCTTCAATCCAGATTATCCACCTACTACCAGACAGCCAACTTTGACTCTCCAAAGCAGTATGGCTTTAAGTCAGGATGCTCCACTGAAGACGCTATGAGCAATCTCCTCAACACAGCAAACTCAACCACAGAAAAATATCTACTGGCTATCTCCATTGTCTTTGCTGGTGCCTTCGATTCCATCTGGTGGCCCAGCATTGTCAGGAGATTACGTCAACTCAATATTCCACTCAACCTCTACCGCTGTCTTCAGAACTACCTCTTCAACCGCTCAGTAACAGTTCAAACAAATTTTCAGAAAACTTCCCGACCAGTTGTTAGAGGGTGTCCACAGGGCTCGGCTCAGTTCTTGGGCCCTACTTCTGGAACTTAATACTAGATGAATTTCTTCTTATGGATCTAGGTCCTGTGGACTGCATGGCTTATGCAGATGACCTCATCTTCCTTATCAAATCTGATTCTAGAACTCAGCTTGAGCAAATTGCCTCCCCCTGCCTTAACGATCCTCTAAAATTGGGCAAACAACCACAAGTTATTCATCTCTGGGGAAAAAATGAAGACTATCCTTCTCAAAGGATCCTTGGACATAAGAAGAACGCCCCAAATTAAAATCTCTGGGCAGACATTGCAACTCAAAACAGAACTAAAATGTCTAGGAGTAACCTTCGACTCCCGATTAACATTCTTACCTCATCTTAATTACCTCTCCAACAAAATATGTCGTTATACTGCCATGATCGTAAGAATTAGCAGAGCAGACTGGGGTTTGAAGAGGAGGACTCTCATGCTACTTTACAAAACCATCTTCTTACCAGCTGTGTGCTATGGTGCAGCCATATGGTTCCCTCATGCCATCATTGCACATAATAAAGCAAAGCTACATACAATTCAATGCAATATCCTACTCACCGTGACTAGAGCTTGCCGCACAGTCAGTAATCCTGCCCTGCAGGTCTTAGCAGGTATTCTTCCTCTGGACCTGGAGGTTATTCGTCGCGGCCTTGCATACCGCATAAAGAGAGGAATTCCCACCACCATTCTGGATATAACACTCGATCTAGCTAATGATCCAAAAAACGAAATGAAACAGATTTACTCTAAGCTCTTCCAACATTGGCTAAGATCTTGGGAGCAAACAGCCAAAGGTGAAACAACTAAAAGATTTCTTCCACAAGTTATGATAACTGCACCAAAACCTCCTCCGTGGTACTCACCAGGCCTTCACGTCTCGTTCTTCCTCACTGGTCATGGATCATTTCGGGCCAAGTGCATGCCCTGAGTCTCATCGATTCTCCTCTCTGCACATGCGGTGACAATGAAGACTGGATTCACCTCATGTATAATTTCCCTCTTTATGATTTACCCAGAAGTCTCCTAATTACCAGAACTGGAAATATACCCAGTAGGCAGGAACATCTCTACATAATTCACAAAACTAACTACAAAGCCTTCACTACTTTTGCGCAGAATGTATTTGAAATGCATCAAATTCACCTACAGCAAACTATTCAGCGCACCCCTATCTTATAATGATCCCAAAAGGCAATTCACAGAACATATCCTGAATGGAATCAAAGAAAACACCAACAGGATATTGATCTTTATCCTGACCTAACTGGAATCTCTCGACGTTCACAAAGGAAGCTATCTTAAAAACCCACCAACCCAAAAAGGACTTTTCTACAATACACACAAGAACTCTAAGCAATCCTTGTGCTTCATGAATCCATGTGAAGCCTGGATTCACCTCATGTATAATTGCCCTCTTTATGATTTACCCAGAAGTCTCCTAATTACTAATGTGCCTCCTCTCATCCCCTAAGAGAAGATTATCCAAGTCCTCTACCCAGTGTGGGACACTGTTCATTGCCTACAAGTCACACTTGGCTGAAGAAGATTAAATTGCTGACACTGGGCCCTTGCCCAATGTGAGACCCACTCACTTTCTGGCACCTCTTCTCTTCGAGGTGTAGGACAATATCTGATTTTCCTACTTGTGTTGGAACTCACATAAATACTCCTCTGGGAGTGGGACTGGCATTTGACCTTTCAAATGCAGGGTCATGCTTAGGCAACCTGACTTTGTGGGTCACTTGACCTCACAATCTTTTCTCTTCTTCCTGAGGTAGGGTGAAAGAGGGCGAGGTATGGTGGGCTCCCCCTTTGGGGCAGCCCACCCTACCTTGCCCTCTTTCTTCTGCTTACCTTCTTTCTTCTCCTCAATCTCTCACTCCTTCTCCTATTTCAAAAAAGAAATTTTTTTTGGCCCTCCCTGGGAAGCTCAAGCTAACCCCAGGGTCGGCCAGCCAGAGTTCTCTTCCCACTTACCTGGTCCGGCTCCCAGTGCCAGTGACGGTAACTAGCAGTCTGTGGTGTTCCACAGACCCTGTTGTTCATCATGCTAAGCGGCCAGATGAACAACATAACCCGCACTAAGCAAACATAAATATACAGTAACATATGCTATCTGGCCTTGAAAGTACTGTCTTACTTCACAAGAGATTCAAATGCGGAGTTGTGCGAAAGCACCGGTGCCGCTTGTCAAAAAACACTATGTCACTAATCACAGAGTTTTAACATACTCTGCGTATGACCCTGCTCGGGTAGCTAACAAACTAAATGAATATTTTGCATCGACATTCACACATGAGGAGTTATTCAGCGAGGGGAATGCCAGAGGTGTATTCAACTCTAGCAGTAAGCTAGAGAATCTTGTAATAACTGAGAGCAAAGTGGAGGAGAAATTGTTGAAGATAAACACAAGAAAGGCACCTGGGGTGGATGGGATCTATCCAGTTATATTAAAGGAGGCAGCAAAGGAGGTAAGCAAACCCTTAGCCATAATTATGAGAGCTTCCTTGGACTCAGGGGAGGTACCCATTGACTGGAGATGTGCAAATGTGACCCCAATTCACAAAGGGGGATCAAAGGCTGACACAAGTAATTATAGACCTGTGAGTTTAACTTCTGTTCCCGGAAAATTAATGGAGGCACTGGTGAAAGAAGCACTGCAGGATCATCTAGACAAGACTTCAGTTATAGCTAGGACACAGCATGGTTTTGTTAAGGGGAAGTCTTGCCTGACCAATTTGATTGGATACTATGATGCAGTCACAAAAGAACTGGATGCAGGGAATAACTTTGATATTATATACTTGGATCTTAGAAAGGCTTTGATACTGTTGCACATGGAAGACTGCTGCACAAATTGGAGCAGTGTGGCATTGGAGGCAAGTTGCTGCTATGGATAAAGGGGTGGTTGAGGGGGAGAAGACAGAGAGTGGTAATCAATGGACACTGCTCATCGTGGACTAATGTTATTAGTGGAGTCCCTCAGGGTTCAGTATTGGGGCCTTTATTGTTTTCTGTATTTATAAATGATATTGATGATGGTATATCAGGCTTAATGTCCAAGTTTGCAGACGATACGAAGGTTGGCAGGGTTGTCAAGGACACTACTGACACTATGCTGCTGCAACAGGATTTGGAAAGGTTGAGCAGATGGGCTTCGAGGTGGCAAATGAAGTTTAACATTGACAAATGTAAAGTACTACATATGGGAAACAGCAACCCCAGAGCAACGTATCAACTCTGTGGTACTACACTGACAGTGGTAGAGAATGAAAGGGACCTGGGGGTGGTGGTGCAGGCAGATATGAAGTTCTCTGAGCAGTGCAGACGAGCTGCAAGAGTAGCTCATGGTGTATTGTCAATGATATATAGGAATTTTTCTAGCAGGGATAAGGAGGTGATTATTCCCTTGTATAAGGCAATGGTCAGGCCACACCTAGAGTACTGTATACAGGCCTGGAGGCCTCATTTCAGGAAGGATGTAGAGCTGCTGGAACGAGTACAGAGAAGGGCAACTAGATTGGTGAATGGGACAAAGGGGTTCTCTTACGAAGAAAGGCTTAAGTTTTGCAAATTACAGTGTCTGGAAACTAGGCACCAGCGGGGTGATCTGATAGAGGTGTACAAAGCCTTGAATGGTTTGAGCATGCTCAATGCTGATGGGATTCTTCCTGTAGCTCAGAAAAATCACCTGAGAGGGCATAAATTCAAATTGAGGAAAGACAGATGTAGGATAGATGTGCGGAAATTTGCCTTTAGCCAGCGGGTGGTTGGTGGGTGGAACAGACTTCCATCCCTTGTCGTGGAAGTTGATAGCCTAAATAAGTTTAAGGCTCAGCTGGACAGGTATTTCGAACGAACAGAGGGGTGAAGTGGAAGTGGTTATTTTTATTTATTTATGTTACTTTTTTTTTTTTTTTTTTTTTTTTTTTTTTGGCTGATGCTGCATAAGCTTGCTTTCTTGCATCAAATGCCTCTACTAATGCTAATGCTAATGCTATCCTTTTGAAGATAAAAATATATACTGTATTTACATATGTTCCGGCCTCTTCACATGGTTTTGACTTTTATCATGTCTAAATATCATCTTGATTAGCTATTATTAATAATTGTGTAATAATCCCGGGAACTCACATCTTGTGAGTATGGGCTTGGCACACCCAGGGTCCTGAGCTCGATATTATCATTCTTCTCTTTCTTGGTGATTCCTTTCTACTTCTGACCATTGTTCTCTCTCTCTCTCTCTCTCTCTCTCTCTCTCTCTCTCTCTCTCTCAGGTTAATCCAGAAATTGTTTTTTTTTTTTTTTGGCTGGTTCAGCATAAGCCTTAGCCTTCCTTGCACCATATGGATAATAATAATAATAATAGAAATATGTCGATTTTTTGAAAATTATCTTTAATATTCCAAATCTTTTTAATATAGGGAGTTGTCGGCACAACTTGTTCGTCATTTAGAAATGGCGTCTGTCATGTTTCGCCATGTGATCAGCAATGCATTGAGGCCTTGTTATTTTCATCAATTTATTTCCTTGAAAGGATTCACGCTTAAGGGTATGTTATTTCAATGGTCAAGTTGTTTATTTGAAGTAGTTATATAGCATAAAAAAATGAATTTCTGTTATGATCGCATCCTGCATAAAAGAGAATTCACGTAAATTGGTATTCCCATATAGAAAACTATTGTACCAAGATAAAACAAGCAAACTTCTGTAAATCCATTCATGGTTTATAGGAGGTATATAAAATATGCCTATTTCTGTTTTCAACTCGAACAAAATTTATAATATAAATTGAATGTACATAACTTCAAGTACAGTCAGGACAAGTCCCTTCTCATGAAGGGTGTACCTTTAGGTGAAGCATGTTGTCGTTGCCTAAAGGTGCAGATGCGCAATATTGTCGTTTCATTTGGATGAGTAAAAATTTTTATTGTATAATATTTCCAGTACCACGTTTTTATAAGCGATATTGCGTAATAATATAAAATTATTATTTAGTACCTGTACATAATAGTGGTCTTTGAGAATGAAATGATGAAACCACAACTAAATATAAATTTTGAACCGAACCACACAAATTATTATTAAACTATTTTGTAGTTTACAAACATATACATAAGTAAATCTAAGCAGATGCCATTACAGAATTTTTAGTGTGAGCCTCTGGAACACTTTCGTGAACTACCACTTGGAAACCTCTGAAGTATGGGGATAATGTAAATTCTTATTCATCCAAATGAAAAGAAAATGCATATCTGCAATGATGCCAACCTTCCTCTTTTTATTCCTTCCCATCCTCTCTCTCGTACATTACTTACTGCCATCAAAATGGAAGAACTGTAATAGGTCATGAACATAAGTAGGAGTCAGTTGTGTGCTAGCAGGTTTGTATGCAGGGTTCCAAACAAACATTTTAATGGTGTATAAAGGTGCAAGCAATAGCATGTTTCTTGTATTTCACTACCTTCACTGTGGTACCATCTAATTGATATGTTAATCTGGGATTACTGTTTCCCACATGCAACACCTTTCATTTGTCAATGATAAACCTCAATTGCCATTTTTCAGCCCATCTGGCTAATTTTCCTAGGTCTTATTACAACAAGGCCGTGATACAGCTCGGCTTAAAAGCAAGCGTTTGCTTTCAGCTATGAATTCCAGACTTTTACTTTTTAACCATTATTTATGAATTTTTGGAATGTTGTTATCTCTCAGTATTCCAAAAGTAATGGCACACTGAATGCACTCTTTCAAAATCAGGTGATAATGAATGTATTAATAACCACTCTGCTTTCTATACTCACCCCTCCCTTTATCCATAGCAGTAACTTACAATGAAATTGCTGAGGAATGTGCAGCAGCAGAGATGAATTAGAAGATTTAATAGATTTGATTCTATAGGAATATAACTTCAAGAAAGTTTCCTAAACCCAAAAGTATCTCTGAAATTTTGAATTTTACTACTTCTAGATGTGACAGAAGTACAGGGTTACCATCTTGTTGGGAAATTTGCTATTCTCATTAGATGTAATATCCCTTCCAGACTTGTACCTCTTCAGACTCATAGAGCTAGTGGTAGTATGCATTTTTTTGGGATCACTTTAATTCTGGCTTCTATATACATTACACCAAATTTTTCATGTTCACATACTGATCTTGATTATATAGTGCTCCACTTAGACCTGCACTTTGTATCTGAATCTGAATGGCCATCATCCATTATGGGGATCTCCTTATATGGATACCAGGAATTGCATAATAGAATCAATACTCAGTGATTAGCAACTTACACTGCTAAATACAGGATCACATACCTGGGAAAGGGATAGATCGTCATCAGCCAAAAAAAAAAAAAAAATCACACCATTCCCTCCAAATGCCTGTTCCTCCTTAAATTTATTTAACCTATCAACTTCCACAACGACAGATGGAAGTTTGTTCCAGCAATTAACCACCCGCTTGTACCTCTTCAGACTCATAGAGCTAGTGGTAGTATGCATTTTTTTGGGATCACTTTAATTCTGGCTTCTATATACATTACACCAAATTTTTCATGTTCACATACTGATCTTGATTATATAGTGCTCCACTTAGACCTGCACTTTGTATCTGAATCTGAATGGCCATCATCCATTATGGGGATCTCCTTATACGGATACCAGGAATTGCATAATAGAATCAATACTCAGTGATTAGCAACTTACACTGCTAAATACAGGATCACATACCTGGGAAAAGGATAGATCACAGTGAGTGGCCAGACTCTTTCATAGGAAGTTAGGGGTGTGCGTATCCTGATAAATTTGATTTAGATTCAAATTCCACTTGTGCATAAGTACTACCTCTTTTACGAACCTCTCAATATGTTTGCCCTCTGTCCGAATATGAAGTGGTTGGTGATGAGTGGTAGTAGTAGTAGTAGTGGCATGTGATGCAAGAAAGCAAGTGTATGAGCTTATGCAGCATCAGCCAAAAAAAAAAAAAATCACACCATTCCCTCCAAATGCCTGTCCAGTTCCTCCTTAAATTTATTTAACCTATCAACTTCCACAACGACAGATGGAAGTTTGTTCCAGCAATTAACCACCCGCTGGCTAAAGGCAAATTTCCACACATCTATTCTACATCTGTCTTTTCTTAATTTGAATTTATGCCCCCTTAGGTTCGTAATCTGAACAAGTGGAAGGATCCCATCAGAATTCAGCGTGCTCAATCCATTCAAGGCCATTCAAGTGATACATACAACAGTGATTACTTCCCTATTATCTGTAAAATACAAATGCAATTAATGTCTAACCCACAAGTCACATTACCTGGAACTTTTCTAAAGCAGATTGGAATAATTACAAAAAACTTGTCCAATTTGATGAAACAGTTAGTTCTGAGCAAATCTATTGAAGTTGTTACAGTGCACATCAAGGAACAAATATTAGCAACCGCCATTGCAGTGATACCAAAATTGTGGACTAACAGACCATGAGTCTCCAACCCTTGATGGAATAGATTGCTGCCTTGCCAGATTGCAGGAGGTTAGAAGCTTGGAATGAATTCCACAAATAACCTGCTGTAGATAACTTCATCAGTTACAAGAGACTCAAAGCTGAAGCTCAGTGAATTACTAGAAAAGCTAAACAAGATTGTTGGAAAAAAATTGCTTCTATTATTACCAGAATAAAGATATGTCATCTGTGTACACATATGCCTCCACAGGCACCTCCGTAGCCAGGTGGGAAGGAGCAGCAGTGCGTAGCACACACTTCTTGATTAGGCCGGGGTTCGAGCCCGTCACCACTAAATACAGAGGATGCGGAAAGGTCAGGGAATGACCACCGCATATTCCCGGAGCAATATGGCCTTAGTTGCTAATGCTCCTAAAAACCAAATAAGAACATATGCCTCCACAGTATTTGGGATGTCCTGTATCATGGTATTTATTTTGATGGCAAATAAGGTTGTACTGAGAATAGACCCTCGCAAGTACACCTTGCTACAAATGTGTGTAGAGGAAAACAAGCCCTAGAAATTAAATTGATCCACAGCCAAACTAGAGATGGATACAGGCTTTGAATGGCAAATATTAAAGGAATCAAAGCTGTCCTTCACTGGAGAAATAGTGATCTGTATTCCCTTGCTGAAATAGCAGAAGTCCTAGCTGTTACTTTCTCTATATTTTCCTTAAACTCCCTACTGCTTTTCTACAACCAGATCTTTGGGGAAAATGACTTTCCGTTATCTTGGTGTCTTTCACTTCTCTTGGCCTTTCCAAACCTACAAAAAGATCCCTCTTTGTCAAATAACCATAGGCCAATCTCACCTACTAAATTAAGTAAGACTAGAAAAAAATGATACATTAGAGGCTCACATGGATTTTCGAATCGCAAAACATCACGAATGATTATCAGCATGGTTACACGGAGAACAGATTCACTTTAGATATCTGCACATGAGAGCTGAGGCTAACATTCAAAATGCTTCCGAGAAGCAACATCAGGTAATGGATATCCAGAGATACCATTATCAGATATTTATTGAGAAATTTATTGATACCACAGATATTTATTGACACAGCCTTTGATACCACATGGAAATATGACATACTTCAAAACTTGCACAAAATAGGCTTTAGAGGATACTTACTCCAGCTGATCTAAAACTTCTCCCAATTATATAACTTCTCAATTTTATTTCTACCCCTGGGGCTCACATCTGGTAAGTATGGGCTTGGCGCACCCAGGGTCCTGAGCTGGATATCATCTCTCTCTCTCTCTCTCAGTTGGAAATTTTTTTTTTTTTAGCTGGTGCAGCATAAGCCTTAGACTTCCTTGCACTATATGGCTAGTATAATAATAATTGGGCTCGTTTCCCTCTCTACACATTTGTAGCAAGGTGTACTGCAAGGGTCTGTTCTCAGTACAACATTATTTGCCATCAAAATAAATACCATGATACTGTGGAAGTATATGTGTACACATATGACATATCTTTATCCCGCTGTTCTCAGAACATGAATACCATAGAACACCAGCTGCAACTAGTGATAAATAAGTTGGAAGGCTGGACTCTATGAAATGGTTATAGAATTTCTGACCAAAAGCCTACTTTCATATATATCTACAAAAGACGTGTGCTACACTCTGGCCCTGAACTGCAGATATTAGTATTATTCTAGTTTTATATACCATTAATATTGGACAATAAACTTCAACTTAACTCTGAGGCACATGTAACAAAATATTATTACATGTGCCTCAGTTTTTGCTGCTTGCAAAAACTAAACACCGTTTGATCAGTTTCATCTACATCTTGAGATGGGGATGCAGACAGAGAATCTCTACTATATAGAGCATTAATCAGATCATGGCTAGATTATAGTTCTCCAGTATATTCCTCAGGCAGGAAGAGCATATTACAATGTCTCAATAATGTCCAGCATAGTGCACTTCAATCATAGGTTTTAGAACTTCTCCGGTACAAAGTTGGTATATAAAATCAGATGAACCTCCACTATTTCTCAGCAGGCAAATCCTCTTGTGCATATATGCAGCTAAAATACAGAGCAACATTACAACCACCCATCCCAGCTGGAAATATCTCTACACTCCCCCCCATGGTTTTCTTTTTATGAAACAAGATTTGAACTGCGACCTTTAGCTCTTCAACTTAAAGAACTCTTGCACAAGTGGAATTTGAATCTAAGTAAAATTCATTAGGATACACACATCCCTAACCCCTGTGGAAGAGCCTTACCCCTCACTGTGATCTATCCTGTACCCAATGGGGTAGCAATGCACTACCACATCATAACTTCCAACAGCCGCATGCTGTGCATACTTCAGCGAATCCAGATAAATATAAAATATACACAGATGGTGCCAAATCTGACAATCATGTGGAGGAGCATCTGGTTTACCCTACTTCGAAGAAAGTGTCATTACCTTTTGAATATAGTATACTTACAGCTGAGCTATATGCAATCTATTTAACTTTGGTTAAAATACATTCCTCTTTGTGGCCTGCAGTAATCTATACGGATTCCTTTAGTGCAGCATCAGTTATACAAAATAAGCTGTTTCTCATCCAGTACTAAAAGATATCTAATTTCAACTTTTCTACTTTCTAGAAAACAAAATGGAAATAACTTTTTGCCGAATACCAGGCCACTCTGGTATCCAAGAAATGACCAAGCAGTAGCATAGCTAAACAGACTAGCTCGTTTCTGCCATCTCTCCATCTAGTTCCTTACACAGATTATAAAACACAGTCTGAAAGGCATGCAAACTCAAATGAGCACAGATATGGAGTGCAGGAAAAAGATAACGAACTCCACCAAATAAAACATGAACCGCAAATATGGATCTCAAGTTCCTGGCAAAACCAACAAGAGGAACTTTTTTTAGCACCTTTACATATTGGCCATACACATCTTATCCACTTAATTTGTTCATCTGTGCCCTCCTCAGTGCAATTTATGTCAAACAAAGCTCAGTGTTAAACATATTTTAATTGATTGTCCACTCTTCTCAAATGAAAGAGATTGTGCCTCTAAACACTTTCCAGTTTACAGAACCCTCCAACAATAGAACACATTCTTGAAGATAAAGTAAATGTCAACGAAATTTTCCTGTTTCTTCTGCAAATTCAGCTTATATTCCAGTATCTAATTTGCTGCGATGTACAGATTAATCTTTCTAACAGATGAATTATAGAAAGGCACATTTTGGCCTTAGTTGCCCTAGTGTCATTAATATCTCACAATAATTAACTCCCTTTGTAACTTGATTGCAGCATATTTGTACATACTTACTGTATTCTTCTGTGCCCCCTGATAATTTATAATCAACTCAATCATTTTTCTTCCCTGTTGCTAGTCTCATCAGTTCATATGGTATTCATTTAAGTCAAAACCTTGTGCATTATGCCGCAGTTGGTATGAAAAGCATTAGCATTAGTAAAGGCACACGATGCAAGAAAGCAAGCAAGCTTATATAGCATCAACAAAAAAAAAAAAATGATCTTCTAATTTCACCCATCCACTCGCTCCAAATGTTTGTCTAGTTCTGCCTTGAATCTATTTAAAGCTATCAACTTCTACAATAATGGAGGGAAATTTGTTCCAACAATCAACCACACGCTGGCTAAAGGCAAACTTCCACACATCTATTCTATAACTGTGTTTCCTAAATTTGAATTTATGCCCTCTCAGGCAATTATTCTGAGCAAGAAGAAGAATCCCATCACCATTGATGTAACATTATCACATGGCCCACTAAAAAGAATTTAAAACTTGTCTAAGGCCAGTGTAGTCTCTTTACAAAAACAAAATCCCATCCTATATTAGTACACTGTGATCACTCACTTATTTGTTCTTTTATCTGCAGTGTTCTTAATGCAGCAAATCTTAAGCAAATTAAAAGAACCATAGATTTTTTGATAGATGAGTTTTTGTTAAACTGATAGAGTATGAATATTACACTTTTGAATGACTGATTTTTTATTTTGTCAGGTGTTAGATTCTTGTACAGTGCCCAGTATCTAGGTCTTGACAAATTTTTGGAATATAGAGAGAATACTCAAGCTCAGTTTGGAAATATGAAAGGTAGATTAAAATTTTAATTCTATAAATTTACCTTGCTGTTCTTAACATAAATATTTATGTACAATGTTTTATTTTATGATATTTACTGCATACTGATTTTGGTACAAGTGCTTTATTCTTTATCTTTTCATTCAGTTATACATGAGGTGAAATCCTGGTTATGTGGCATCGTTGATACTGACTGGTAATTATTAGTGGCAAATGATGCAAGATAGCAAGATTATGGTGCAATTTAGTTGAAGCAACGTTTTTGTGCCATAAAACATCTAACAGTAACAACAAAAGCTTATACAACCACATCACCTGTTCAAACCATTAATAATTTGTTTAGGTCTTCTGTAAATTTATTGAAATTGCCCACTTCCACAAAACCTGATGCAAGTTTGTTCCAGCAATCAGCTAGTCACTGGTTGAAAGCAAATTTCACCCAGTGACTAGTTGATTGCTGTTAATAACATTTAACAGCAACTTTATGAATAATATTAGTCCAATAAGAGCAGTGCCTATTGATAACCACTCTGTCTTCTCCCACTCAATTACCCCTTTATCCATAGCATTAACTTGTTCCTAATGCAATATGTATCTATCTTGCAACTATCCTTCCTCAATTTAAATTGTATCCCCTTGTGTGTTATCTAAACAAGAGTAAAGATGTTATGAACATTCAGCTTACTCAGTCCATTCAACACCTTGTTTCTTTGCAAGTGCCTAGGTTCTGCATGCTGCAGTTTGTAGAAACAAACTATTTCACAGTAAGAGTATCCTTTTGTTCCCCTTGCTGATCTTGTTGCTCTTCTCTGCACCTCATCACTAACTACACTTTCAGTAAAACATATGCTTGTCAAGGCGCCTCCGTAGCCAGATGGGAAGGAGCAGCAGTGCATAGCACACGCTTCTTGATTAGACCGGGGTTCGAGCCCGTGACCACCAAATATGGAGGATGCGGAAAGGTCAGGGAATGACCACCGCATATCCCCGGATCAATATGGCCTTAGTTGCTAATGCTGCTAAAAACCAAATAACAACAACAACAACGGATGCAAAATATATGTGCAAGAGAATGTCAGACTTTTTCACTCCAGTCATAACAGAAGACCCTCTTACACTTGCTTCATTCTTGGGTAATAAAATAAATGCCTCAAGCATCCTTACTTTTCTTAAGATGATTAATGTATATCACCTCCTTTAGCTTTTTTTTTTTTGTTAGTTGTTGGTGCATCTGCTTCTGTGGCAATAATGCGTCTCCCAAAGTTTTTGCATTTTACTCTGATCCAAGCCCAAGGCAGGATTCGAACACGCGACCTTTGGGTTGCCAGGCAGGTAGGCACTTTATCCACCTGGCTAGCCCGGTTGGTCCTCTTTTAGCTAGTGAAACATTAATTTTCTAGTCCTATTTTCAAAATTATCCCCACCTGTAAGAAATAGCATACATGCTTACCATATGTATGGTGCACTATGGCCATAGATGCTGATGCTGCAAAAAAATCCCCAAATAAACAAACCAACTCTGCACCTAGTCCAACAGATCCACGTCACTTTATAAAGTGGAGGTTCCAGACCATTGCCTTATACAGTAGGATAATTGCCTCCTTTTATCTGTTGATAAGGTTCCTGTATATCATCTACAGAATCCCATGAGCTGTTCTAGCAGCCTCTCTGCATTGTTCAGAGAGCATGTTTGCCTGTACAATTACCTGGTCTTTTTGGTTTCTGCTACCTTTAGTGTGGTACTACCCAGTTGATATACTGTTCTGGGATTATTGCTATCCATATTCAGTACCTTGCATTTGTTAGTACAAAACTGCAGTTTCCACTTCTCAGCCCATCTGCCTGATTTTTCTAGATCCTGTTGCAGTAGCATATATAAAGCTGCAGGTAGCATTCTTTAATGGTTGAGCTGTTCAATTTGTTCCACTGTATAGAATTGTTGCTGTAATCTTTAAAATACAAATATAACAGAACCAAACTGGGAAATAACTAATCAAATACTGTAATTTGTTGGAAAGAATTAAAGTTTATTTCCAAACAAACTTAATTCTTGTCAATGTCTGTACTAATTAATTCAATTTTACTATTAATAGAGGGAATGGGAACTAATTGCATTATTATACCACTGAAAACACTTGTCATTAATTTTCAAACATTACCCCATTTCTTCTTTCTCCTTTTTTCTTTTGGTTGCTATACAACTTGTGCTCCCCTTCATGTAGTAGCACTAATAACAGTAGTGGTGAAATTTTGTAAGGACTGCAAGTGGTTACAACAATAGAAAATTACCTGCTATGCTAAATTAATTACTTTAAAATAACTATTTTTAAATTAATTTTCTTAGTTTATTTAATGCTTATATTCGAAGATATATTTTACTCACATTAAATGATTCACATTAAAAAAATAAACACAGATAAGGCATATAATATTATATGATAGTTAACATTTTTAGTTCACCTATTTGAATATCTTGCTTTAAATTCTGTATCAGTTCAGAAAAAGAAGATAACAGTTCTTTTTTGAAAAAAAAAAATCGAAAGTGGGAAAGTGCAGTCCATTACAAATCTCTCTCTCTCTCTCATCAAATAATCACCTAAGCATTTATCTATTTTTTTTCCCTCCTATATCTATATTTAGCACCTTGCATTTGTGAATGCTAAACTTCAGTTGCAACTTCTGAGCCCCATCTGCCTAATTTTTCTAGGGCTTGTAATAACATACCCAGATTACTCATTTACCACCCTGGCAACTTTTGTATTGTCTGCAAACTTAAACATTAAGCCTCATATGCCTTCATTGATATCATTAATAAATATTGAAAACTAATCATCCAGAACCTAACTCCCTGTTAATAAACATTAGTCCAAGAAGAGCAGTGCCCATTGATAACCACTCTGTCTTCTCCCACTCAGTTACCCTTTTGTCCATAGTATTAACTTGTTCCTAATGCAATACTGCTCCAATTTGTACCTCAGTATTTTATGTGGAATAGTAACTGCTCGTTTAGTAGAAATTTATCATCCTTATTTTCTAAATTTATAACAGCTGAGTAAAACTTATTTCCGGATATAGTAAAGACTTAAGAATAAATGAAAGTTAAACCTTAAAACTATTTACAAATAAAAGAAAATTTCTGAATTTGATTTCAGCTAGCTTCTTTTAATATTGGAGTTTTCACTCATATAATAACTTGTAATGCTAATTGACTGATGTGTATAGCAGCGGTTAAAAACTACTATATATATATATATATAGTAGTTTTTAACTACTATATATATATAACTATATATATATATAGAAAATTATTTTTAATGTTATGTGTAAATCTTTAATTTAACTTATGCTAATAATGAAAATACCGTGTACCCTGGGAGCGATGTATGTTGAATAAAGGGGGAAGAACGGAAAAGAAAAGTGTAACGTTATAAACAAAGTGCGAATTTTGAAAAAATGCAAAATTTGAAAAGAACGACCAAGGTAGAAATAGCAGATTTTTGAAAAGAACGACCAAAGTAGAAATAGCATTGCAGTATCTTTCATAATTTCTGTGTCTTCTTCAGAGGTCATCCACCTAAATTATGAAAAAGAACAGCAATACTCTTACTTCTGTTTCTGACATGTTCTGTATGTCAAAAAACACGTGTACGCGGACACGTGGTAAAAAATAATTTAGAATATAAATTTTGAATAAATAAAATACAAGTTAAGCAAAAATATTATGCCAAAGTATAACCATACAGAACATGGATGACCTTACAGAAGTAAGTAGCCCGCCAAAAAGAGAAGACAAAGGAAGCGAGTGTCCGAATGACAAGAATGACAATAACTTACCGCTACTTGACCGGTCGACAAAAAAGAAAGAGCCGGAGGCTAACCCGTTTATATATGCGAAGAAACGCTAGCGGCACCTAGCGTTAGACGAATTTTGGTGTATGTATATTTTGTAATTTACGTAAGCGGTGGAGCTATGCTAGGTTAAAGTTAAGTACATGATACTCAAACACCCGGGATAGCAAAGAAATATAATAGCTTACAAAGTAGCAGTAGAGTAGATAAACTTTGTTAAGGCGAAAAATTATGATTGGGTATAGTAAGAAAAATAGTACTCTGATATTGCTTTCGTTACACTAATTGCTCACAGAGCATAAAATGTAGAATTTAGTAAAGCAAAAAGATGATTAAATTAGGGATATGAAGTTGGGCTAGGGTAGTTCGGGGTTGCAAACCCGTTCCTATAGTTAGGACCCTGAACGAATGTCCGAGAGTAGGTGCATCATGTACTTAAGTCAGTTGCGTTAAAGTGTAAGATATATATAAGTTACAATTAACAATTAAATAGATAAATAAATCAAGATATAATTAAAATTAATTAAGATATAATTAAAATTAATTACAAGGTAATTACAAGGTAATACACTATGTTAGACCAATCGGTGGGTACAAGTTTTCCAGACCGTAAGACACCAAAGAGGCCTAGTGTATTGTTTTTACACTATTTACAAACTTGATGCGTATGGGAGTAATTATTAGTTATAAACTAATAATGCTGTTTATATTGATATCTATTAAGTTTTTGTGCCTTAATATGTTAAGGGCTTTATTGATATGATGACGCAGGTATTTAATAGGAAAAAGATTTCTGGTCAGTTTACTGTACAATATTCTGATGTTATCAATAACTGTTGTTTTGTCGCTGCATATCGTTGCTATTCTGATGCATTGTGCTAAGATAACATTAGCATGTACCTGTTTGGAAATATTGGAATTCCATTGTGTATAGTTTACTATGCTAAAGTTGAAAGCTTCACGTTTGTTGTACAAATTGATGGAGGCTATACCGTTTTTTATATTGATGTCTAGATCCAAAAATTGGGCTGCTGTGTCAGAATTGTTAGTTCTTTCTAGTACAAGTTCGCTAGGGTATAGATGTCCATAATCCTGGATGAAATTCGGGCAGTTAATTACTATGAGGTCATCTATATATCTGAATAGTATTAGTTCCTGTGGAAATGAGGTTTCTGACCAGTATAGATATAGGTTGGCTATTATACATGAGGCTGGGCTGCCCATAGGTGTTCCATTGGTTTGTTGATATACTGTATCGCCATCATATATGAAGTTATTGGAAATACATAAATTAAGTATGTTGTTCCAGTAATAGGTGTTGCAGGAAATAAAATTCTTATGTTTATCATAGATATCTTTGAGTACCAATTTGAGATTGGTTTAATTGATACTGGTAAATAGGCTATGGAAATCAAAGGTTTGAATATTATTGACTGTATTACTTTGCAAAAATTTTAATACAGGTTGGTTGTTGCCTATGATTTTGCTGTTATGTATCTTATTCATCAGTGGTTGCAGTAGTCGTTCAAGTGTTTTTCCTGATTTGTGTACATAACTATTTTTGCATGAGGTTATGAATCTGAAGCCTATTGGTTTTTTATGAAATTTAGGAATGAAGTAGATGTAAGGTAAGCTGTAATTACTTAAGTTGAGCTTTAGTTTTTTGTTGAAGGCCATTAGTTTTTTTGTAATGATATTACATGTACTGGAAATAGGTTTGTAGGTATTGCTTGAGTTAAGTTCATTAGTTAAAGTATATGTATAAAAATATTTGCAAATGAATGCAAAATTATTGGCTGCTTTATCTACCGGTGTGATTACGAAGTTTTTGTGAAATTCTAGCAGTTTTTGTTTTAATGTAGTCAAGTTGTAGTATGTGCCCTGATAATAGAAATTTGAACTCTGTAAGGCATATTTATGTTTGAATAGGGCGAATGTATGGCTAATCCACATATGGTATGCTTCTATAGGCGTGTTATTTTTGTAGGCTAGTTGGAAGCAGTAGTTTAACAGGTCTTGATATAGCTGCTTATTGAAGTTGGTTATGTTTATTTTGGTGGGCGGCCTGAATTTGAATCCTTGTGATAGTACATGTCTGAGCATTGGGTCCGTAACTATGTTTAGATTTCCTGTAATGATGTGTCCATAGTCTGGATCAATATATTGCTGCATGTTGGTTTGTTGACAAACGCAGTTATTGGTGTCTGTAATATGTGATGTTAAACTGGTAGCTATAGATTTGTAGTTGCAAGCTAATAATCCAAAGGGTTTATTATACTTATATCTTACTTTAATATGACTGGGACTAGTATTTGGAAGTAGATGATTATGCTGATTTACAATTTTATTGATATTTATGTTATCCATGATATGGTTGAATATTTCAAGGGAACAATCGTTCCCTTGAAAATATTCATTAAACAGAAATTTCGTTATAAAGAAATATGACCTTTTCAACAGCGAAAAATACTATATAAATTCAGAAATATAGTAAAAGCTAGGAAATAAATCAGAAATAAGTGGGAATTAAAAATTTTCCTAACATTTTAAAACAATTAATTTATTAATACATATATATATTATTAAGAAATGACTACGTACACGATGGCCACAATATATTGGTACACTTTTAAGAATTATGTCGTAAAAAATTTGGTTATTTTTTTGTTGTACACTGGGTTCTACTGTACACCATTCATAAAAATGTTCCCATGTGTTTAAACACTGAAATACAGGGTGTCTCAAAAATATTGGTACAAACGTTTAAGGGAGGTAGGTAACGTCTAAAGGAATGTGAATCGCATAGGAACCCATAACCGGAAACGTCACGGGAAAGTAGCAGCAGAGGCACAAGAAGCAGAAATGACACAGGACAGTAATTAGTGGCAAACATTTATTTGACATAATATTAACATTGGAGTACAAGATGGATGCATTTCATGATGTTACAACAGATGCTCGAAGGTTCCACCACGAGACGGGATGCATGCGTGACACCAACGCAGCATGGATTGGTGGACACGGTCGAACATACCTGGAGTTTCTTTGACAATAGCAGCAGCGCAGACGAGATCCATTTCCGTCTCCACAGGCAATTCATACATGATAGATTTCAGGGCCCCCACAAAAAGAAATCAAGGCTCGATAAATCAAGTGAGCGTGGGGGTCAGGCAACAGGTCCAATCCATTGACGCCCAAAATGCCTGTTCAAATGGTCACGAACACACCTTCCATAATGGCCAGGCGCCTCGTCATGTTGAAACCAAATGTTGCATCTCACATTTGCTGGAACATCGTCAAGTAACCCTGGTAGAACTTGTTCAAGAAAGATCCAATATTTAGCGGAGTTCATGCGGGATGGTAACAGGTATGGGCCGACTAAGCAGTCACTGACCATACCTGCCCACACATTTATTGCGAAGCGATGTGCCACATGGGGGTGCACACCGTGTGGGCCCTCTGCTAATCCATACACCAGGTGCATGTCTACGAGTGTGCCTCCGTAGCCAGGTGGGAAGGAGCAGCAGTGCGTAGCACACGCTTCTTGATTAGACCGGGGTTCGAGCCCGTCACCACCAAATACGAAGGATGCGGAAAGGTCACGAAATGACCACCGCATATCCCGGAGCAATATGGCCTTAGTTGCTAATGCTCCTAAAAATCAAATAACAACAACAACAACAGCATGTCTACGAGCTCACAGTTCGTATATCGATGCATGCTCTTCGTGCGGAAACTACTGCTTGAATGAGTAAACCAGAAATATTCCCTCTTGCGAACTGATGAACAGCGCCGTGTACTGACTTATGGCGACGTTTCCAGTTATGGTTTCCTATGCAATTCACATTCCTTTAGGTGTTACCTACCTCCCCTAAACGTTTGTACCAATATTTTTGAGAGACCCTGTATATTTTATTCCCATTGAAGGCCTCGATGCAAAATTTCAAATTCTGCCAACATTCCTTGTTGGAAGGTTTGATATTGTCACCAGTTTTTTAAATTTACTCCAAAATGTTGAAGTCACTTTGATATTCAGCTCCTGTGATCAATATCAACTCCTAAAAATTCGTCAATAACAATTCCTCTACTGATCAAACTTCTTGCTTGGAGTTATTACCAAGATTGCTTGATGTCTTGTAGTAGTTCATTCCGCTCATGGCTGTTAATTCGCGTTTTAGCAAAACCTACTTTTGTGAAACAATTCTTAATCATTGTTTCCATCACATCTTGACTCCACACTTTCGCCAACTCTGATATGTACATCTGCAAATCTATAGGTTGGTTGGTTTATATGCTCCGTATAATTGTTCAGTAGTAGTGCATTTGGTAGTGCAGTTTCAAATTCTCAATAATGCTTTGGTCCATTGGCTGCAGTTTAGCCAAGGTATTCGGAGGGAAGAAAACAAGCTTCACACTTGTAAGTTTCAAAATTGCCAAGTGAAGGTGGGCAGGGCAGTTGTTGACAAACATGATTTTTCTGTGCTTCAGAGAAATTTAAAATCCACTGTTCAAATTTTTTTTTTTTAGAAACTGGGAAAGAAACCCATGGGTACAGTCTTTTCAATTACAACTCCACTTTCACCAGAAATAACTTTTTCGAGTAAGCCATGGCACTCTTTAAATTTGTCCAGCAAAGCAGAACTGGCTTGGAATGTTTTATGCCCCAGAAAAGATGCATGCTCCATAGTCTTTTCTTTTATTAATGACTTCGATATCAGCACAGTTTGGTTTCGAATCAACTTCATCCACTTAAAAACTGCTTCATCTACATCATAGGTTCCCAAACTTTTTTGGGCCACCGCCCACTTTGCAAGACATAAATTTTGTAACGCCCCCCATCATAGTTTTCCGCGTTCAAGCCGTTTGATATTTTCGACGTAAATAGCAACTAATGATACATTACTGCTTATACCGTTAAATTATTGAAAAAGTAGTGGCCAATATGTGCTTTATTTTGAACACAGTTATTGCCATTAGATTTTGATGAAACATAGCCCATACATAAAGATTGTAAAGTGTATGCTCGAATAACATTATGCACAGTTTCATACAATGGTTTAAATATGAAAATTCGGAATACATATTAAGAGATTGCAAATGCATTAGTAAGAATCTTATTGTAATAATTAAAACACCATCAAATATATTACAAAATTGTTTATTTCGAACTTATAAAGTAAAAATACAAAGCAAAAATAAATTAATGTGAAGTTTCATACAATGCCTTAAATATGAAAATTCAGAATACATATTAGAAGATTGTATTACATTAGTAAGAATCTTATTGTAATAATTAAAACACCATCAAATGTATTAGAAAATTGTTTATTTCGAACTTACAAAGTAAAAATACAAAGAAAAAATAACAAATTAAGCTGAGCCTGATGCATTTTTAAAAGTTTGTTAATATCGGGTTCAACTTTCGTTAAAAACAGTCGTAAATCGCCACGCTCAGTTATATGCAATCGGTTCCTTTTCTTAGACAGTAAATTCACTACAGCACTAAACCCACACTCAACCAAATAAGAAGATGGGAATGCAGTTAAAAATTTCTGCACTGTTTCCCATAATCCAGGGTGCAGTGTCAGTATTGATTTCTGAAGCCAGAACTCTTGGTATCCACTTTTGAATTTTATTTTTAGTTCTTCATTTGTTATGAGTTCTATGAAATCCTCTTCTAAATTTGATGATCCTGCTGTGTTTACATGTGAGAAAGGATCTAGAACCCAATTTGGTATATTCATGTTTAGAATATGCTTGAATCGCTCATTAAAATCAGCATGAAGAACCTCCAAGTGTTGGGAGTATGTAAGTAAATCTTCCTTTTTGAGAGACACTGCTGATAAATTTGAAAAGTGGCTATATTCCCCTTGGCTTAGATTCCGCTTGAACAGAAGAAGTTTCCTCCACAAAAGCGGCAATAACGTTTTTTGTTTTAATTAAATTCCATTCATCACCTTGTAATTGTAGATTGACTTCATTAAATATTTTATAGAGGTCTGTCATTTTTGGTTGTAATCAGGTTGGTCCGCAATCCGTCGTCTCTGTTTTCTAGGAACTCTAGTACTGAATCAAACAAATTGAAAAATCGATTCAGACAAATACCTTTTGAAAGCCAACGAACTTCTGTGTGAACAGCAAACGATTGAAATCTTCATCGTTTTCACTACAAAGTTGGCTAAACAATCTGTCACTCAATGAATTGCTTCTAATCTTGTTGACTGCTCTAATAACATAATGGAGCAACGTATGCAGGCGTTCACTTAAATTCTTCGCAACCAAATGTTGACGATGAAGAACACAATGTATAGCGAGTACATTTGGTACTGCTTGTTTCAGATGCACTATGAAACCCTTGTGGCACCCAGTCATTGCTGGAGCACCATCAGTAGCAGCAGACAAAATATTACGAATAGGAATGTCTTTCTCTTGAAAAAACTTATCCAAGACGATTATCTGCACATATTGAAAATTAGGACAGTAAAAGAGTTGATAATTGATGGCATTGGTGGGCAGCATTCCAACTAACAAATTTTCTGTTTATATTCCAGGATGACCACACGGTCAGAGATCCCGTGTGGTCATCCTGAGGTGGAGAATGAAGGGATCCTCTTACCAAGAGAGGCTTAAGTTCTGCAAATTGCAGTGGCTGGAGACTAGGCACCTGCGCGGTGATCTGATTGAGGTATATAAGGCCTTGAATGGGTTGAGCACGCTGAATTCTGATGGGATCCTTCCACTTGTTCAGATTACGAACCTAAGGGGGCATAAATTCAAATTAAGAAAAGACAGATGTAGAATAGATGTGCGAAAATTTGCCTTTAGCCAGCGGGTGGTTAATTGCTGGAACAAACTTCCATCTGTCGTTGTGGAAGTTGACAGGTTAAATAAATTTAAGGAGGAACTGGACAGGCATTTGGAGGGAATGGTGTTTTTTTTTTTTTTTTTTTTTTTTTGGCTGATGCTGCATAAGCTCATACACTTGCTTTCTTGCATCACATGCCACTGCTGCTACTACTATCCCGAAATAGAGAGAGAGAATACAAATATCTTCTAAGAATACTTTTTGAGCAGCTGTTAGTCGCAATCTGTTAGCTTTGTACTGTTAGAAAATATTGCAGTTTTGTGAAGAATACACATTTCAAGAAACATTCCGTTATTCATAGTGGATGATTTTTTTTTTTCTTTCCTTTGATGCACCAGTTTTCGAAGTTTATAACGCAGCTGCAAATAGAAATATTTGCTTGAAATTTCGTTAGAATATCAAACCCAGGAAACTGCTGTTCCGATATTGTTTACTAAAAACAATTACAATAAAGCAAACTTTTTTTTTTTTTATCAAATGCACATTGCAGTGTTATCAGTTTTACACCAGTTTTTCTCTTTTTTTCTAAAAGATGAATTTTACTGATTTTCTGTTTGTAGGAGCAATACACGTTTAAGAAAGGAAATGTGATCTGTTTGCCTTTCAAAAACAGTTGTTGCTACTGTTTTGCTTTATTGCTTCTTATGTCAACTCACAGTAGCTCGCGTTGTCGCGTTTCAAAGGCCCTAGGCTAATTAGGGTGGGTTTAGAAAAATAACAGAAAAAGGCCTAAAAAAATGCACTTGATGTCACATTTTTGTCATTTGCGTGAAATTCAATAGAAGGTTTCGAAAATTGAAGTGGGAAAATCGAAGAACACAGTTCTGGCTTCACCTATAGAGAATTCCAGCTGTGTCCGTAGGTAAAAATTATAGAATTTATTAGTTGACCTTTGAACTGGGTCCACTGGACCCGAGGAGATAAAAATACGGATTTATATAAGGAGCCACCGACACCTGGACCGCCTGAATGCCCCCCCCCAATTGCTTCTGAACCCACTATTGCCCCCCCCCCTCCCAATTGCTTCTGAACCCACTATCACCCCCTAGAAGGCTTCAGCGCCCACTTTGGCAACCTATGATCTACCTCTTCATACAGGCATAATTTTGTCCACTTTCGACTGGGTCTCATTTCTTCAAACAGTTTGAAAATCGAAACACAGTTTTTCAGAATGGTTAACACACTACTGGCAGGAATACCAAATTTTAAAGCATTTTTTTTTTTTTTAATACCCCGATCTACACTATTAAGCACTTCCACTTTTTCACGCTACACTGAAGGATTTCCTCTTGGCATTGTAAGGCTACTTTCACACAGCTAAAACAAAACTGATTTAGGGACCACTTGTACCTACCATGTAAACAGATTCAGGTGAAAGTGTGGATAACTCATTTCTTCGAAACAGATGAATTTCTGGGATAAAGGAAAATCACTCTCCTAATTTTCTAATAGGGTGCTTACAGTAGAAAACAGGTTGATCAGACCCAATGTCTGTGTCGGGAATATGCCTTAATCTTTGTTATCAATGTGTCCACAGAAATGCTGTGGACACATCAATAACAAAGTAGACAACAATAGATAACAGTTAACCAACGTGACTTCTCGGTACAGTAGTGTATAGCTTTTACTTCTTCTTTTTAGCCACTGCTGACCACCTGCTGGGCAAAGACCTCTCCCAAAACCTTCCTTTTTCTATCCTGCGCCTTGGTTGGCCAGTTTCCTCCTGCGGGGTTTTATGGACACCACTAAATTGTAAAATGTTTTAGCTCTTAATTCATGGAATTAATCCCTTTAGCTCTTAAAAGCTAAAGGGAAAATTCTTAATCCTTTTAAGTTTGTAATTCATGCTTTCTACAGCATCAGCTGTATTGCTTGAAGGCCAGAGGTGTGGACAATGCATACCTGGGTCTCTCAAAATCAGTTTGTTATACGGAAACTATTTTCAATGTAATGACCAAGGGGAAATCAAAAACGTTCGCTCCATAGAAACATTTGCTAAATAGAAGTTTGTTAAAGAGAGGTCCAACTGTATATGCATAATGTTTCTCTGTGTGTGTATATATGTATGAACACTGGGTTTTCTGAAAAGAAAATTCAAAATTTTATGTTTAAAACAACTCAACTTTATCCTTATTGTTACATAAATATATAACAGAATTATAAATAAATTAAATTATAAATTAAAATAAATATATAAATAAATAACTTTATTTATCATCAATTTGCTGTACACAGAATGAATAATTTGACCAGTTCTGGAGGGTTGTCGCAAACTCCCCAGGGGTCCTCAGACCACAGTTTGAGAACCATGGCTTACTCAAAAAAGTTATTTCTGGTGAAAGTGGGGTTGTAATCAAAGAAGACTGTACCCATTGGAAAGAAACAGTTTTGAAAAAAATTATAAGAGTACTGTGAGCCCAAAGACATATTAAGCATTGATGAAACAGGTCTATTTTTTAAATGTTTGCTGAACAAGACAACCCCAATGTTTCAGAGGAGTAAAGTCATTAGAGTTGAACTATAACAAAATATCTTGGATGACAAGTGAAATTTTTAAACAGTGGATTTTAAAATTTGATATAAATCAAACAGAAAATGGCAAAAGAAAACAGAAAAACAGTGTTGATTGTTGACAACTGCCTTGCTCACCTTCACTCGATAATTTCAAAACTTACATTCTTGAAGCTTGTTTTCATCCCTCTGAATACCTCATCTAAACTGCAGCCAATGGACCAAGGCATTATCAAGAATTTGAAAATGCACTACCAAAGGTGCATGCTGAAAAATTATACCGAGAATAGAAACCAACCAACCAACCTATAGATGTGCATATCAGAGTTGGTGAAGGTGTGGAGTCAAGATGTGATGAACACAACGATTAAGAATTGTTTCACAAAAAAAGCAGGTTTTGTTAAAATAGCAATGAACTAGTACAAGATATTAAGCAATCTTGGGAAGAACTCCAAGTGAGAGGTTTTATCAGTGGAGAAATTATCCTTCATGAATTTTTAGCAGTTGATAATGATGTCATAGTAGCTGAATATCTCAGTGACTTCAACATTTTGGGGAGTATTCAAAGAACTAATGACAATATCAACAATGAGTTGGATGAAAATTAGGACTTTATGCAGATTTCTTTCCATTGCACTGGAAGTTATTTAGGGGTTTTCAGCTTGGATAACAAGCAAATTGGCGTATGAACACATTTTTATAGGCAGCATTTTTCAGCCTGGATAACATGCAAATTAGCCTTTGAATACATATTTCTATAGACAATCAATTTACAGTTATAAGTGCACACTTGCAGGCAGTTAGTACCTTTTTTTTTTTTTTATGTAAGACCTACATGTAAATATTTTTGATTAATCAACTAGTAAACCACTTTTTTATTCAGTATCCATTAATTGTTATTATCTCTTAATTTCTCTACTCATTTTTATAAAAGCAGATTTCATGTGTATTGTGTTCTTGAGTATAGTATAGAAGGGTCTGGGCACATTATTTCACAATGAAATGTAATGTAATGTAATATGTGGCTTCATTTAAATTGTGGCTTTATTTTTTCATAGAGAAATTTCAATTAAGAATGCTTCAGTATCTCAATAGTGAAGGTCATACTATGGTGTTTACAGAAGATTTGAAGAACATGGTACATTTGGCTGAAGATAATCAAGAGGATGTAGAGGCATGTGTGAAAATGATGAAAAGGTAATCAGTTTTTGTTTTTATTTCACTTTTTATGAAATTCTTGATATGTTTACTGTTGTGCTGTAAGCTGTTTTTCAGTAATTAAAAGCTGTTTTTTTTTTTTAACTTTCTATTAATATTATTAAACATTTATTTAAATAAGTGCTTGAATGGGAGCAAGATACGCAGCTGTGCTTAAACATACCCAGTTGTCATAATAACTCCCAATAGAAATTGCTTTCTAATGACTGTGGAAAACCAAGATTTTATCTGCAGACAGATACGGAGCAGACAGTCACTGCCCTTTATTGATTCTTATTCTTCTAGTCTAAAGTCTGTTAATTACTAAAACCACAATATTTATGAAATTGATTCTTATTTTCCATCCCTTGAAATGAAGATTAAAGATTTATCATAAAAAACATGTTAAAATTAGTATATTATAAATAATAGAAATAGAACACTAATAATACCACAGAAATTAATGCACCAAAAGGTGGCACAATATGGTCTAAGTTGCCAATTTATCGAAAACCCTACAAGGACAGCAGCAGTATGCATCCATATATTATATTTGGCATGGTATAGTTTTGCTACTCAACATCCTAAATAACCAGCAAATTTTTTTTTTTTTTTGTAATTTTTTTTTTTTTTTTGTAATTTTTTTTTTTTTTTTATAATCACTGCACTTTATTAATTTTTGTTAAGCGTTTATTTAAATAAGTGTAGAATGGGAGCAAGACATGCCACTGTGCTTAAGCATACCCAGTTGTCATGCTAACTCCAAATTGCTTTATGTTGACTCTTCAAAGTAATGGTCTTATTTGCAAATAGATATGGAACAGAAAATCAGTGCATTTTATTGGTTTAGTTTATTTTATTCTAAAAGTGTTTATAACTGGCTAAAACGGTGCTATTTATGATATTCATTCTTATTATTTATACTTCAAATTAAGATTTAGGAGTTTGTATGCAATGACAAATCTGTTAAAATTAATATCTTACAGTAAAAATAAAAACACTAATTATACCACAGAACTGACTGCATGAAAGTATGCAGTAGTAGGTTAGACTTGGCAGGGGCCAATTTTGCTCCCTGAATATCCAAGTTTGTCAACAATTTTTTAATTTTGTTAAAATGGGGGCAAGGTATGTAGCTGAGCTTAAGTGTAATTCAGTTGTACTAACTCCCAATAGAAATTGCTTCCTGATGACTGTAGAAAATGAGTATCTTATCTGCAGACAGATACGGAGCAGACAATCACTGCACTTTATCAATATTCATTCTTGTAGTCATTCTGTTTGTCTGTAAATGGCTAAAAGCATATTTATGAAATTGATTATTATTGTTTATCACTTGAAATGAAGATTTAGGAGTTAGCATGCAAAAATAAATATGTTAAAATTAATAAATTTTAGTAGAAATAAAAACTCTAATTATACCACAGATCTGAATGCATCAAAGTTATTCAACAGTATGTTATACTTAGCATGGTGCAGTTTTGCTGCCTGTCATCCAAGTTAATGAACAATTTTTTTCTTTTTTTTTACACTTTATTAATTTTCATTAAACATTTATTTAAATAAATGCTTGAATGGGAGCATGATATACAGCTGTGCTTAGGTACACCCATTCATATTAACTCCAGATAGAAATTGTTTTCTGATGACTGTAGAACATAAAGAACAAATACAGAGCAGACATCACTGCATTTTATTAGTTTATAGTTTCTTCTATTCTGAAAGTGTTTGTAAATGGTTAAAAGCATGCTATTTATGAAATTTATTCATATTATTTCTCCGTTAAAAGATTTAGAATTTGGTAAAAAAGAAATCTGTTAAAAATGCTATATTATAGTAGAAATGAAAATAATAACTGTACTATAGAACCGAATGCATCAAAAGTATGTAACACGAGATTTTATTTGGCATGGTGCAATTTTACTCCCCAACATCCAAGATAACCAGCGAATACCCCTTTTTTTTTTTTCTTAATGCATCTTTATTAATTTTTGTTAAATATTTATTTAAATAAGTGCTTAAATGGGAGCAAGAACTTCAGTTTTTTTTTTTTTTTTTAGGTATGCTCTATTTTCCTACCACTTCCCAGTAAAATTTGCTTTCTGACAACTGGAAAATGAAGATCTTATCTACAGGCAGATACACAGCAGAAAATTGCTGCACCTTATTGATTCAATTTCTTTCTTACTAATCTGAAAATATTTGTAAATGGCTGTAGCCATGCTATTTATGAAATTTATTCTTTTTCCTTGAAATGAAGATTTAGGATCTAGTGTGCAAGAACAAATTTGATATTATAATAGGATTATACCCATAAATCACTTTTCAACGTGGGTGCCTGTCCATGATAAGGGGATTCCCAGTAATGCTATTGGTCCTTCAGATTAGCATCACTGGGATCCAAGCTCACAGCTTCAGTTCCAGGCTAACATCATAGGAATTTGGTGTGTTTGCTGTTCACTTCAACTCATTGAGGAGTATAGCTTCAATACACCGTTTTGGCCCTTGCTTTGACAAGAAGGGGTGGCCCAAGATCATTTGGTGGGTTCACCTGCAAAGGTCAACTGTGTTGATATCATGTCCTTACCCTCATGGTGTGAGGGACAGGATTCAGGTTGATTTGATGTGGGAATGGAGTTTAGGTAGTGGGTGTTCCTTTTAGGCTTTATGGTGAGTAGGAGTCTGGGTAATGAAACAAAATAAAAACAACTCTGAATCACCATACTCTAAATTATTTTGGGATCCCCCACAAGGACCCTACCAGATAATTATACTAGTGACAGAAATTAATACCTCAGCAAAAAAGCCCCAGAGCCTAAGACACATCAGGTCCAACACCTGTACTTGATTGCACACTCTACCAATGAAACGTCCATAGGAAAAATGTCACCTCTCTTCATCTAGAAGGGCTAGTAGGCTCACCAAATTTGGTAAAATGGCTTTATCCTGTTTGACATCCTTGTCAAGACCAAAAGTAACAATCCATTGGGTGGGGAAGAATATGGATTGTAGCAGTACATCCATATGTATCAAGATTGGGAGAGTTGTTAATGACCGCTGTCAAGCAGTGCTCCTTCAGGATGACTTTAACAAGCTTCAAGAATGGTCAGAAAAATGGCACTATGTTTTAATGCAGCAAAATATGAGATCTTACACTTGTGGGGTTGAGTTAAAAACTGTAGAGAAGAGAAAACTGGAAGTTGCAATATGGAAGACATGGTTTTCTGAACACTGCAAACAGGTTACAGGAAAGCCTGTGGTGTCCTACCAATGATTTATCAAACATCCTGTAGAGATAGGGAGGTCATAATCCCACTGTATAAGGCAGTTGTAAGATTGCAAGGCTTCTTGAAAGGTCCACCTCAATTGGTAAGATTAGCAGTAGGATTACTGTGTGAGGAAAGACTGATTGTGTGGGCTACAGAGCTTGGCAACCAGACACCTCAGAGGGAACCTGATTGAGATTTATACGGTTCTGAGGGGGTTAGTAAAATGAATGAAGGTGGAATTTTTACTGTTATAAAGCATTCCAGAAATAGGGACCATAAATTAAAATTTTTTTTTTTTTTATGTGAACCCCAAACACGAGAGGTATTAGAACCTATAGTAGTACCGTGCTTGGGTTTGAGGTTAAGAAGATGAAAGAAGATATTTGTTGACATTGGACTTGAACTTCTGTAGATTGTAATTTTCAGGAAATACGTATGAAGGAAGGTTGTTCCAGAAAACGGCAGTTGAATGAATAAATGAGGAAGATGAAAAGTTGGTTCTGTGGGTTTGAAGTTGGACAGTAAATGGATGTTGGCTGGTGGCGGCACGTGTTCGGACTGTTTTGAAAGAGAGAGCAGGAATTATAGAAGCCAATTCAGAAGAACAGTGCCCATGGAAGTATCTGTAGAAGAGGCATGCAGCAGAAACAGTGCGTCTATGAGAAAGCGAGTGGAGAGACTCTGTTAGAGATGAATCATTAATTAACCTAACTGCCCTCTTCTGAATGGAATCAAGAAGCCGGAGAGAGGTTTTGGGGGCACCACCCCAGATATGGGAACAATATTCCATGGCAGGGCGAATTTGCGATTTATACAGAGTGAGCAGCTGTTTGGAAGAAAAGTAACGCTGAGAGCGAAAGAGAAAACCAAGTTTTTTAGATGCAGAGGAAGCAATATTTGTAATGTGCTTGTGCCAAGAGAGATTAGAAGTCAGGGTAATCCCCAAAAGAGATATATCATTTTGCCTAGAAATCGGAGTGTCACTAAAGATAAGTATAGGAGCAGAAGAATCCTTTTTGCGAGATATAAGACAAGACTGAGTTTTAGAAGGGTTGAAATCAACTAAGTTGTCTTTGCCCCACTGGAGAATTACCTGAAGATTGGCATTTAAGGAATTGGTAGCAGATTTTCGAGAAGTTGAAGCTGATTGAGCAGGACAAGGTTTCTCAAAATGGAAAGTTGAATGCAATGTGCTATCATCGGCAAAACTATGGATAGGATTTTCAGTCAATGGAAGAAGGTCATTGATATACAAGAGGAAAAGAGTGGGGGAAAGAACTGAACCTTGGGGGACACCGGCATTAGTGGAGAAGTTAGAAGACAGAGAGCCATCTACCATCACCCTCAGTGAGCGATCAGAGAGAAAACTAGATAACCAATTACTAAAAACAGTTGGCAAACCATAAGATGGAAGCTTGTTTAGAAGACCTTTATGCCAAACATGATCAAAAGCCTTTGAGATGTCAAGAGCAACTACTTGTGTTTCACCGAACCTTTCCATTGAATTAGTCCATAAATGGGTAACATAAGCCAGAATATCTCCAGTGGATCGACACTGACGGAATCCATACTGGTGATCGTTGATCAGACGGAAGGTTTCTAGGTAGTTTAAGAGTTGGCGGTTAATTGATTTCTCCATTACTTTAGAAAGAGTAGAAGTAATTGCAATGGGACGATAATTGGATGGGAGGGATTTGTCACCCTTTTTAGGAACTGGCTGGATATGAGCAAATTTCCAAGCAGAAGGAAAAACACCTTTGGAATAAGAAAGTGAAAAAAGGTGGCAAAGAATAGGAGTAAGTTCAGGAGCACAGGTTTTGAGAACAAGTGGAGAAATACCATCAGGACCTGGAACTTTCTTAGCATCAAGATTCATCAAAATCCTTCTGATATCCTTTTGACGGAAGACCACAGGAGGCATTGAATGGAGCGTGTTAGGAATGGTGGGAGGTGTTTTACCAAGATCATTAATACATGAGCTGGAAGAAAAATGGGATGCTAGCAGGTCAGCTTTATCCTCGGCTGAAGTGGCAACAGAACCATCTGGTTTGGACAGAGGTGGGAGCAAAGAAGGGCAAAAGTTGCGGCCAATAGCTTTGGCAAGAGACCAGAATGCTCGGCTACCATTAGGGCAAGAAGCAAGTTTTCTACTCTTAGCCTGTTCAAACTCTAGTTTGGACTGGTTAATAACTGCTTTACAACTGTTGCGAGCTTTGGTGTAGGCAGAAAATGAAACTGAAGAATTAGAAACAAGCCAATTACGATATGCAACATTCTTCTCTTGGACAGCCTTAGCACATTTATTGGAAAACCAAGGTTTAGATAAAGGACGAGATTTTAAAGTGGAGTGTGGGATAAAGGATTCCATTCCTGCAAGAATAATTTCACTGACACGATCTGAGCAAACGTTGACATCAGAAGTTTTGAAACAGTAATCCGACCAAGGAAAAGAAGAAAAGAAGTCTCGCAGGTCATCCCATTTTGCATTCTTGTGATGCCAAACAACACGTGGTTGGGAATAGCCATGAGATAAAGGTTCCATTGGAGAAGAGACAATCACCAAGTTGTGATCTGAAGTGCCTAAAGGACCTCTCACTTCGACCGTGTACTTAGAAGGGTTGTTTGTGAGAAAAAGATCAAGCGTATTGGCTGTATGATTAGGATTGTCCGGTATTCTTGTAGGTAAATGAACAATCTGTGCTAGGTCATTAGTAATTGCAAAAGCCTCAGAATCTCGACCTGCTGGGTCGGTGTGACTAGAAAACGGAAGCCAGCTGGAGTTGTGAACATTAAAATCACCAAGGAAAATTACTTCACTGTTAGGAAAGTTGGACTGGAGAAAGTCAAGTTGCAAAGAGAGGAAGTCAAAGAGCTCCAAGTGATTAGTGGAGTTGGGAGAACGGTAGAGACAACAGATGAATTTGACACAATGAGGTAGAGAGATTTTAAGCCAGAGAAGATCAAAGAGAGGAGATTCCAAATTGCCAAGTCTCTGACAGGGAATATCAGAACGGACATATGCACAAGTACCACCTTTGAGGCGAAAGGAATCATACAGCGAATAATTTGGGCATCTGAGATGAGCAGTAGATGAATCAACCGATAACTGAGATTCTGTCAGAAAAAGTACATGGGGTTTGGCAGACTGCAAGTGGAAATGGACATCGTTGAGATTAGAATTGAGACCACGTATATTTGTGAAATGAATTAGGAAGTCCATGGGAGGTTTAGATCTTTTCGCAGATAAGCTTGCTCTATTAGTTTGACAATTCATGGTGTATTCAATAGTAAGAAAAAGTAGGTGGGACATGCTGTATGAAGTAATGAAATTTTTGGATATGGCGTACATGTGGTAAGAATATACCCAGATCCTTGACATAACGTGGCCTCGACAATGCTCCCCGCATACACACTACTCGGACTCCCTCCAGTCACTATCTGGCAGAGTAGAGGCAGCAAGATTATACACTAGCTGATCCGGAAGCTTCCTAGAGAGTTACCAATAGGTTCAGTCCGGTGTACTAACTAGCGGCCGGCCTGCGAACACCGTTTTAGAGCTGTACCCTCGAAATGTAAGGAATATTGGATCTCGCCATGACGTTCATCATAACCTCAAAAGTCATCAATCATACTGCATGATGGAAGAGATAGGGAAAGGTTGACCGGAACTTAGCTCTAGAGACTAAACATGGGTTCCACCATTTCAAGCCTCCAATAAGCAAAGTGGTGGTATTTCACCGGTTGATGACAGTCATCTACCACCTAGTACTGCCTGGTAACATAGAGGGGCGGCGTCCTCCATGTGGTGTGGACGCCACACCTTGACCCCTGCTTACGTTGGTTCACACCTGGGTGGTCATCCACCATGTACTTGTGCATGGAGGTTATACCCAGGATTACTAACAGTCCCACCATCGTGAAGGTGCAAGCAGAGGATTTGGCTGTCACAGACCGTCCGGACTTCACCGAAATTGGGTCCACGTGACTTGAGTGTCACCCGAATATCAGTTCCATCAGCGTTTTAGACTCCCAGATAGCAAGTACAGCTTGTCTGGCATATCTGAGAGAATGTCTGTGACAACCTCAAGGACCTAAATTACAAGGAAAGGTTTAGACTAGATTGTAGAAAGTTTTCTTTTAGCCAGCGAGTTGTTGCTGTAAGAAGTTGCCTCCTCAGGCAGCTTCTTACAGGTAATTGAGGCTGACAGTTTGAAGAAATTCAAAAGTCAGCTGGATAGTTACTTACCTACACTTTTTTTTTTTTTTTTTTGACAGTGCAGCAAAACCTGTAGGCTTTCTTGCACTGTATGCTAATACTAAAATCCTTTAAGGTGCTCTAATGTTTCTCAATTGGCAGTCCATGAACCCCCGGGCTCAGTGGCATGCACTTGGATCCAACTCAGAATTTTCTGAAACTTCCTAATTGGAGAAAGAAACAAAGTTCAGTTCCTTGCAAGATTGAGTTCATTGTAAATAGCATACTTTGCATATTACCAGATTGTCTGTTCCCTGAAAATGAGACGTTGTGCTCATTATCTTTGAGTAAAAAATGATCTCTTTGTATAAGTATCACAAACTCTAATAGTTACTTGTAGGTTCCTGTTATCTCATTGTCTCTGTGTGGGCCAGATTCCTCATCCTTTACTTTCATAGAATGCTGATTTTTCACTTTGCTCCTCAAAGGAGAATATTGTATTTAATATAATCTATTGAATGTGTCAGTTTGTCTTAGTTCGTGTGAACAAAAAATCCAGTATCTTTAGCAATATCTTCCTAGAGCAGGAGTCCCCAAACTTTTAGAGAAGCGGATCACATGAATTTTTGGAATATTTGGCGGGCTGGAGAAAATTCTTAATTATTGAAAACTGTATTCAATCATATTTATGCAGAAAAACAAATTTTATACCTACCTACCTATATCTACAGATTCAAAAATAAATTAATGGATATGTAATATAAAATACAAGTTTGTTTATATCAAATTTTAATTATTACTTATTTATTGTACTAATCATAAAAAAATACAGTTAGTAATACAACAAAATTATAATTAATGCAATGAATATGGTTGTAGAATGCAACTGAGTTTCGTAATATCGGGGGGTTTTAAATAATTAGTTCAAATTTTTAAAAAGTCATGTAAATGTGGGTGAGTTAGACACGATCGTATATTTGATTTTGCATATTTCATTTTTGAAAAGGTCTGCTCACATATATATGTACTTCCTAGTACATATGTATGTGAGCGTATATATGTGAAAAAAGTCCAGAAAATGAATGGCGGGCACACATCACACACTACAGTGATCTTAGAACATGATGTGCAATTGCAGACTGAACTGCAATTACAACCACCCTAGGGAGACATTTGCTAGAGTCTCTGCTAACCATCTTACCCCTCCTTCCCAATTTTCTGGCCCTCAAACAAAAAGCTGAAAAGCAGTGTTTGAAGTTGTCTGCAACCAACTGTGAGGACTACAACCAACCTTTCACAGAATTGGAAATGAAAGCTTGCATTGTATGTGGTGAAAACTTATTCCTCATTTAATTCGCATCTCTATCCCAAATGAGTCAGATGACATCCATTATGAGATGATTAAACATTTTCATCTGAATCTTTGGATTGGCCCAATAGAATCTCTCTTGAAGACCAATTTTTTGCCTACTGACATAAGCAATTGTGCTTGCCTTCCCCACCTAGGAAAGATTTCAAAAATTCCAATTACCACCTTGCTCTGACAAGCTGCTTGAGCAAATCTTGGGATCTTGCACAAGCAAGCTGTCTTGTGTGGTTTTTAAATGCTCAGCTATTAAATAGGACTGGAAACATTTCGAGATGCTTTCCTTAAATGCTAGCACCTGGTGTCAATTTTCTTTGATATAGAAAAATGTATGACATGACTTGGAATTTTAAAAGATATCTGTAATCTTGGTCTTAGGGGTCATCTAACCCTTTTTAATGAAAAAAAATTTTGTGTAACCACTCATTCCAAGTTCGTGTAGGGTCTGTTTTACTTTGACCTTTTTGCTGATAGGAGGAAGTTCCCCAAGGGTCAGTTCTAAGTGTTATGCTTTTTTCTATCAAAGTTATTCTATTACTGAACAGCTTTCAACAGTGAAAAGTGCCCTGTATGTTGATTTCAGTATCTTCTCTCTCAGCCATCTAATATGAGATCATTGAAAGGCAATTGCAACAAGCCATCAACCTTCTCACTTCCTTGGGCAATGGATACTAGTTTTAGGATCTCATCTCAGAAGACCATCTGCATACACATTTGATGCAAATGGGATCTTTTGCTCAGACAGAACATCATTCAAGTAGCACCCGAGACAAAATTCTAGGGCTTGCATTTGATAGTAAGTTGACATTCCAACTATATATACATCAATTTCAGGCAAATCAACAAGGGGGACAGATTGCTGCATTTTACTCCTCTTCTACGGTGCCTCCATAGCCAGATTTGAAGGAGCAGCAGTGCATAGCACACGCTTCTTGATTAGACCAGGGTTCGAATCCTGTGACCACCACATATCCCCAGAGCAGTATGGCCTTAGTTGCTAATGCTCCTAAAAACCAAATAATAATAATAATACTCCTCTTCTATTGAGCATTTATCTTATTGAAATTAGACTATGTGGTTCCAAATGTATGCATCTGCTAGAAACAACATACTCCATTGGCTAGACTGAGTTCACCCTCAAGCCATCCACATTGCTGCTGGAGCATTTAGAACATCCCCTGTCCAGAGTTTTTACAGCTGAACCACCTCTGTTGCAATAAAAGCAGTTATCACTGAAATATACTTTTAAACTGAAATCCCAGCCAGACCATTTTATGTGGACATCTGTTTTGAGACATGATGGAAAAATCCCTGTAACACTTGTCAGACTCCCAACCATCCCTTTGATATTTGTGTCCAAGAGCTGCTCAGAGAGCGTAACATCATTGGTAGACAATGTTGCCCAGTCACCAAGACAACCTCTTCCATCCTGCCATGCCCACTTTCCATCATGCAACTTTTCCATTAATAATGGGGGAATAGCCAGCACTTTACCATCTGTCTACCTACAACTCTATGCTGCTCGTTGATATACTTACTGTGAATTCCTGCCTGTTTTCACTGATAGTTTGAAATCGGAATCAATTGTGGGATTTGCTGTTGCCTTCCCAGATACCATGGTATCTGAGGAGATTCCCCAGTTAGCCTTGGACCACTTTAAAACTAATAATTATCAAAAGTTACAGGCATTATCAGTGATGAGATATAATCCTCATCCACTCCTATGTAGGGTTTCAGCAGAATGATCAGGTGGACACTGCAGCCAAATCAGCACAATCCTAGAGAAATCGCAGCAGGCTGTACTTCCTCTGTGATTATGCTGTAGTTAAGTGATATGTAGTGTAGTGTAGGATTACGTTGTTCATCTGGCCTCTTAGCCTAGGGGCCTGTAAAACACCACTGAACCCTAGTTGACATCCCCTGTGCAGAGTCTGTATGTTGAGGTGCATGAACCTGTACATCACCTTAGAAGAAATACTGCTCAATTATGCAGCCAAAATTCAAAGCCTTCCGGTCTATCCCATTCGATCATTGCTTTTCAACCCTGAATGGACAGCATTCTATAATAGTAAACCAATTGAAAATAGACCTACTGGTATTAGATTAAAAGATTTGCTTCACACCTGGAATATTAATTTTGACAGTATACTTCAAGAGATCAATGTACAGTCAGTCCTCTTATAACGCGAGTTTACACTACACGAATTCGGTCACACACGATTTATAAATAGGGGAACATTGTTGTAAATAACATGAACCGAATTGGCTCATGCACAATTCGCCTTTATGTTAACAAGAAATGGCAGTTGGACATGGAATCACGCCAACCAAACAAAACACAATAGGAATGAAGAGAAGATTCTGAGAATTTATTTTTTTTATAAGATTGAAGATTTCCGTGAAGGAGAAACACATTTCACCATAATAATATAAAAACCCCAGAATTCCAGCTGTCAGTATTATCGCAAATGCAATTAGATCGAGTTCACTACCCATTTATAACAGATTCCACTAGCAGGAGCCTCATAAACTGGAAACTGTAAATTGTTTTATTGTTTTATGGTAGTGACCTCCAGAAATATACGGATGGTGCTTTAGTAAAATATGAGGCTAGCTTGAGGTGATAATAGTGTTTCTGCCTTTACTGCATTGTTTATTCAGTTGCTACACATGCACTGTTTTGCTTATGTGTATGAAGCTTGCCTCCTCATTTTGTTCTTTTTATATTGTAATTGTGCTTTATTCCCTAAAAAAAAGTGTGAAGAGGAAGTGTCCTTGTGAAGATTTTACAAATTCAGAGAAAAAAAGAAAAACCACAGAGAAGTATGTTACTACTCTGTGAGAAAAACAATATCAATAGAGGAAAAATATGAAATTGTGAAATGCTTTGATTTAAATGAAAGAAGGTGTGATATTGTGCATGCCATTGGCCTAAATGAGGCAATGCTGAGAACAATTAGAAATTATGCAGGGAAAATAAAAGCAACTTTCATAGCAGGAACAACTAAAAGTGTAACAAAATCCGTTAGATCAAGACACAAAGAATTGGAAGATGTGGAATAACTGTTTGGATATAAGATCAAATAAAGAATAAGTTTGCTTATGATAGAAGCAAAAACATTAGCAATATTTTATTATGTAATTATCATAGTAAAATACTTATATATTTTATTATTACAAAAAGTATTTTATTACGATTATTTATTGTTTGGTAATGTTTTGGTTACAAATGTGTGTTTAATGTTGGGTGGTCGGAACCTAACCCTAGAACACCATATGAACTGGCGCATTATGACCCGCATAGTCCATGCGCCATTAAACCTCAATACAAACCAAACCAAACCTAACCCTAGTTTTCTCATAAGCCCTATTATTTATATCACACGAGGGGATTTTAGGAACGCAACTACCATGTTATACGAGGACTGACTGTACATGATCTACCCTGGTCTGTAAATCTCCCTTACTGATTCCATGAGGGTAGTGTCCGAATTGGATAGTAAATTTTCAGTATAGCTTTCTGTCATAAAACAAATCCTTTCCTGTTTATACCATCTACAGAATAAAATGCATTCAGCAAAGTTTTGCTGCATTCCAGGGCATTCTGGTATCGCAGCCAAACAGTTCAACACCAGCAATTTACCAAGTACCATATATGGATTATTTGAAGCATATAAAAAATATTTGTACATTTCAGTGGTCAGAAATATAGAAGTTACAAAGGAATAATGGCAAAGGTAAAGAAAGCCAACGCAGGGAAACTTACCCGAAGAAGTAGCGGGAAACGAGTTTCCCACTACCGTAGTTTCTCGCTGCATTCTCGGTAAACAAATGGTGTGTGCTATTGGTAGTGGCAGTAGAAGTCAATAATGTTGTATTTATTAGTTTTCTCCTCATTATTAAAAGCAGATTATTGGAGTTACGAGTGTGATACCTTTGTGGTTGAAATTTACTTATGGGTACATCCTCCAGACCACCTCAGTCTTAGGGTGTTTATCCCCCCTTTCCCGCTATTTTAAAATAGAAAAACGACTTCTACAGATAGTGCATGTTATCGTTAGTGGTAGTAGAAGTTGTTTTCCTATTTTAAAAGTGGGAAGGTGGAGCATAAATGCCCTAAGACTGAGGCAGTCTGGAGGGTATACCCGTAAGTAAAGTTCAGCCCACTCATGAACTCCAATAATCTGCTTTTTAATGATGAGAAAAAACTACCCATAACATGCACTATCTGTTTGCTGAGAATGCAGGGAGAAACTGCGGTATAGGGGAAAATGAGTTTGTCCAGTAAGTTTCCTGTGGTTCTTGTGTAGGCTTTTTTTTTGTCTTAGTCGGAAAAATAAATTTCTCCAAATCAAAGAGGAACCAGCATTGTGGATTTCCAGGATCTAAAAAAACAGACAGGAAGAAGTTGTACTAGCAAGCCTAAACAGATGGATAGGTTGTTGACATTGGCTTCACACTTAACCCATATGTTTCTTCTCACAGGGGACATCCCACCTCAATGCACACATTGTGCATTACCAATTACACCCTATTCCCATTTCAGGAAAAATACTTTCCACTCTCTCAGTCACAACTGAAAGAACCATTATTGCTTACCCACATCATTGGAAATAATGCTGATTTAGCAGAACTCTATACCTTCCTTAAACAAATACACACATATGAATTCCTCTGATGCCAAACTGGACCAAATTATTATATTACTGTAGAATGATAATATAGGAACTGGCACATTTTGGCCTCAACTGTCCTCCCCTTAAACACCCATATCAATACCAATTCCGAACCCTAGTTGCCATACCAGGCATGGGGAGCCAGGTCAAGTAGTAGGGATCAAGTTCTTTGGCTGGGCAAATCCTGGCTTCATCTGAGCTTACCAGGGAGGGACCTTTAAAAGAGATAGTGTTGGGGGTGACAGCTTAAGTTATGGGAAATGGACGAAGAAAGTAGTGGTAGGCTGGCTTTAGCCAGGAAATTGGAACATAAAGGACAGAGGGGCACCCCTGCTGTAGAGGCAACCGACCCTCCACAGAGGGGAGGACTGTTAAGGACAGTAAAAGTGTTTAGGGTGGCAGAGCCCATCAGGCAAGGAGCTGGGATGGGAGTGGGGAGCAATGCCCTGGATGTTTAAGGGAGTTAGTCATAGCATCAGAGTGCCCTATGTGGGTGTGGTATGTCACTATTGGGCTATTGGTACTATGTAATCCTACATTGGCCAGATCATGTGAAGCCAATGTCAACAAATCTCATGGCATGCAACCTGTGGGGGTGAGAATGGTGTTAGCATAGGCAGTGGGATAACAACCAATTTCGGTGCATCCCCCCAACTGCAGTTATGTTTGTGGGAGTGCTATCAATTGGGAAAGCACACAACTTACTTCAATCATATGCCTATGATTAAACAAGTACATAGGACTTCTTTTTTTTTTTTTTTTTTTTTTTTTTGTATGTATATTCAAGGGTGCAACAACAAAGCACTGATTTCACTCTCACATTTGCCTTGTTTTTTGCAGGTATTGATAGTGTGTGATGTTTCTGCATTAACTGAAGAGATTAAGTGTTATGTCATTTGGTATTGGTTATACTTGATGATCTACTCTGGACATTGCACACCTCACTCTATCACACTATCTATGGCTGAAGATTTGTAAATATTCAGCCATAGTTAGATCTGCTTGTGGATGTTTTCTGCTTATTTATGGTTTTTTTTTTTTTTTTTTTTTTTTATTCATTAAACACTCAAATGACACTAGTCTTTGAACATTGAAGAAGTGTATCCATCTTTTTTGTTATAGCACTTGCTAAACCACATCAGCAGTTGAAACTCTGAGATTCTGTCCATTTCCTTATTTGCTGGTGAACTGATTGAGCTTAGTTTGGTCACATGACTTTATAGGTTTTCCTGCGCATATGTCACACCTGTCATTGGTTTACTTATTTTTACATGTATTGTTGTATATGTTCCATAGTCCTAATAAAGTGGCCGGGCAGTGCTTTATGTACATTTGTGCCATAAACTAAAAATTAGTGGCAGCCACTGGTAAGTTTGCTTTCACATCAGTATGTTTATCATTGACCTTCTATTTTTTAACTTTATAATTTCTTTGCTTATCTTGTGTTTTCATGTGGGATTGATGATACAAAATTATAAGGCTAGTATTCTGCATCAGTTCATATTGTAGGGCAATTTAATGTATTTACTTTCATATACAAACTGTTTATGAAAATTTATTCCTTTTTATTTTAACTTTCTACATGTAAACTCTTTCAGGTTTAATCGTCAAAACAAAGAATTACGGTTTGGTACATTTGTATTTGGACCTGTAGCTATGCGGTTGTTGCATTATTTGAATAAACCACATGTGGTACTGGAGGTTCTTAATGACAGTGTAAGTTAAAACAATTGAATCTGTATTTTACATAATTGTTTTCTAATATTATTACTTCAAACTAAAATTTGTGAATGTCTTAAAGGTTGTAGACAACATACCTTTGAAATTACTATACTATACCCATATAAAATTCACTTTTAAAATTTATACAGAAAAATTAGGCTTTCATTATTGTCTGTTTTATGAGGTGTATGCTAACTTGTTTACTGCTATTTCATGAAATGATTATATTTCCCTTTATTCAAATAGATACTATTTTCACTGCTAAATGTAAGTTTTCCTAACTATTAGTCAAACTACAAATTATTGTACTCCGTATTGGACTATATCATAAAGAGTAAAACTCTGCATGTTACTTAATAGAAATTATTCTATAAAGTGCTTTTAGCAATTTCTGCTTGTATGGATCCACCATTGAACATCCAAGGGATGCCTATTGTAATCCAAATCTGTTGTATTTAGTGTGGTGTACAAGTCAGTTATGCTAGTACAAATCAGTCTTCCTCAATTCAGTCTTCCATTCACCATTTTGATACATGACAATGCTTTCTTATTTTCTGTTGTATTTTTTACTCCTAGCCAGAGCTTGCATGTGCGTGTGCTCTCTCCCCCCCAGAGGTGTAGTGGGGGAGAGCAGAGAGGGACATATTGCCTCTGGGCGCTGCAAGGGCATCAGTGGGAAATATTTTTGTATTTATTTATTGCCCAGCTTAAAAAAGCAATTTTAATTTTTCCTTATGAGTATATTTTTTTAAATTTCAATTTTGCACCTAGTTATAATCTTTGTTTGTTGAACTGAATACACCCTAGTATCTATATTATAAAAACTTACCTTCGGAGTGTATGCCAGTGTAAGTACGAACAAATGGAATGAAGGCTATCATTCATGTTTGTTTGGTAAACAGCACAAAGTTGTATACAGATTAGTATACAACTTTATGATTCGGTATTAGTATTAGTAATGGCCATATGGTGCAAGGAAGCCTAAGGCTTATGCTGCACTAGCCAAAAAAATATAATAATAAGAGAAAAGAAAATAGACAACTAATGCATTTCCTTCCTCTTGTAGGAAACTATCCAGCTGACCTTTGAATTTCCCCAAACTGTCAGCCTCTACCACCCATGTAGGTAACTTATTCCAGTAATTTATAACTCTCTGGCTAAAATAAAACTGGTGCCTCCATAGCCAGGTGGGAAGGAGCAGCAGTGCGTAGCACACGCTTCTTGATTAGACCGGGGTTCGAGCCCGTCACCACCAAATACAGAGAATGCAGAAAGGTCAGGGAATAACCACCGGATATCCCAGAGCAATATGGCCTTAGTTGCTAATGCTCCTAAAAACCAAATAACAAACAAACAAACATAAAATAAAACTTCCTGCAATCCAGTCTAAATATCTCTCTGCGTAACTTGAATTTATGCCCCCTAGTTCTAGAATCATTTATAACCATGAAAATTTCATCCTCATTCATTTTACTATTGCCTCTCAAAAGCCTTAAACTCTTCAATCAAGTCACCTCTGAGGTGCCTAGTTTCCAAGCTGTGCAGTACAATCCACATATTTGAAGTATTTTCCCATAAGGATGTCCTTTTGCTGATCTCATCAGGCGAGTTACCTGTCTCTGGATCCTTTCAAGAAGCTTGATATCTTTTTTTAAGTGCAGTCTCTATACTTGAACACAGTATTCCAAGTGTGGTCTAACAATAGCCTTATATAATGGGATCATGACATCTTTATCTCTACTAGAAAATGTTCGATAAATCATTGATAGGACACCATGGGCCTTCCTTGCAACCTGTCTACAATGCTCAGAGAACTTCGTTTCACTGTATCATAACACTCAAGTCCCTTTTCTCCACTACCAGCTTTAATTCAACTCCACCAAGTGTATAAGTTATTTTGGGGTTACTCTTCCCCATAGCTGATGCACCAACTAACAAAAAAAAAAAAAACTCTTCTCCCAGTGTAAGACCTTGCATTTTGCTGGATTAAGGCATAGCTGCCACTTTTCTGATCATTCCTGAAGTCTATATAGGTCACTCTGAAGAAGCTCTGCTTTGCGGTGATCATTCACTACTCTACCAATCTTTGCATCACACCCTCTATCCCTTCATTGATGCCATTTATGAAAATCAAAAACAACAGTGGTCCAAATACTCATCCTTGGAGAACTCCAGTTCTTACATTAACCCAATATGAAGAATAACCATTTATCACAACCCTCTGCCTCCTGCCCTGAAGCCATCTTGCTATCCGTCGAAGGATTTTCCCTGTGATTCCAACCTGTTCCAACTTATAAAGTAACCGCTCATATGGGACTGAATCAAATGCTTTGCTGAAATCCAAATAAATGTCTAAATTATTCCCTCAGTTTAGCTCTTGAGTGACCCTGTCAAAATAGATAATCAGATTAGTTAAACAGGATTTTCCCTTTACAAAACCATGCTGAGATTCCTTCAGAATTCCATTTCTGTCTAAATGATCCTGAATTCCACTCTTGATCGTTACCTCCACGATTTTCCCTACTACTGAAGTTAGACTGACCGGTCAGTAATTTCCCACTACACTCTTAAAACCGCCCTTATGTATTGGAGATACATTGGCACTTTTCCAATCCAGCAGAATCTCTTCTGAGTCCAGTGATGCTCTCATAATTAGCCTCAATTGTTCAGTGCACTCACTTGCCGTCTCCCTTAAAATTATAGGGTATATGCCATCAACCACAGGAGCCTTACTTTCCTGTAGGCTCATAAGTTTTTTCATTAAATAATCATGTGACATTTCAATATCATTAATTACATATTTTTCAACTTCACTTCCATAATTTTTCGTTCGCGTAAAGGGTTTTTCTTTCGTAAATATCAATGCAAAGTAACGGTTGAGTTCATTTGCTACGTCAGCTGGGGTATCTAATACTATCCCACATCCATTACATGTGGGTCCAATCTGGTTTGCACTTCTCTTCTTTACGTTTATATATGTGAAGAATTCCTTTTCTATCTCATCCAACCCCCCCCCCCCCAGAGGTGTAGTGCAGATGCTCCCGGGCACCGTAAGGGCATCAGGTTGTTGGTGTTTCTCTCAGTTTACCTTTGTTTGGTAAGCAAGATTGGTTTTTAATATAATTATTGTCTATTTATTATATGCGGAAAATGAAATTTCTCAAAAATGGAGAATTAAATATATTGGAAATAGAAACTTTGCTGATTTAAAAGCTGAGAAAAATGCATTTTACAATTGTTATATTAGGCGGTAAACTTATTTTGAAATTTGTGACAATATTCAATCAGGTACTGATACTTTAAAATACAGAATGTTAAAAACGTGAATTTAGCAATCCATTACAAGCAAAACAATATGAATGTAATTTTATTTCTGAAATATAATTTCATTTCATTTTATCTGAGAGGAAACTAAGTGGCGCTCAGTGTCGGAGGGGAAAAAATGCCAATAAAGAAGAAAGAAGCATATAAATCAAGGAAATTAATGCAAACTTAACAAAAATCACAAACTGAAGAAGAAATAGATTTAGTGTGTCAGAATACAGTGGTCATCAATCCAATATAGATAGGGAAAATGTTGAATTAAATGAAGGGGTGATCGGCATAAAAGGAGGGATGATGAAGTCAAATGTTGGGGAAACAGTTACTGATGAGAAGAAATTCGTAGAGAGAACACTCATCTCAGTCAAGATGAATTTGAAGAAAATAGTAATCAAATTGATGAAGTCAAAGAATCAAATACATTTCATGCCGGAGTTAATGGTGGTAACATGTCACAAAATACAATTTCAGACATATGTAAGTTTAATGACATTGCATGCTCTTGAATTTGATAAGACATCACAGCTACCAACAGTATCACCGCAACTTCATACTGAAATGATGATATTTCATGGATCAGACTAATTTCAAAACAAGTTTGGTACATTTGCGCTGTCAGTCAGATGTTCAATGACCACGTCATGGTCGACTTTCTAACGAAAGAGGAAATGAAGTAACTTGATTATGGCTACTTTGAAGTAACTTGATCATGGTTACATCATCAAATAAAGCCACTTTCTGTTTCTGCTGTTTGCTTCATCGAGATGTGATATCTTTTGAAACAGCCAACAGATTCTGTAACTGGAAAAAATCAGAAAAGTTAATGAATCATGAAAACAGTCCTAGCCACTGAAAATCATTTACCACCTGGAAGAGAGAGAGAGATTGTTGTTAATGCCAAAGAAAGGCATAGGTTTAATTTCAGAAAAGGAGACATATGGATTAAGATATTAACTGGTGTTGGCTTGGAGAGAGAAAATTCATTAAAATTATGAAATATTTTAAAGCAATAGTCACAGAGGCCATGAATGCATATATACTATTAGGAAAATATAGTGTAGGGAATGGAGAGAAGTGGGGGAGAGAGAGAATAACATGATCAAGAATTTTTTTTCTGGTACGTGAGAACAAAGAAGAAAAGGACAAATCAGACTGGATTCTTAAGCAGTGGGTGTGAATGGACTGTAGGCAACACATCTGACGTGGAATAGGTACTTCTCATTGATATTACAGAATTCATGGTGACCCCTTCATGGTGAGGTGAAACTGTGCAAGTGAAGTTGGGCTGTATTAAATTATCTGTATTCAAATTACATGGGATTGCTTATAGGAAAAACTTAAAAGGTGAGTCTGGCTTTTTGAGTTGATGGCATATACTCTGTAATTTTGGGGAGGCAGCGAGAGCATGCATTGGAATCAGCAGACATTTCTTTGGATTGGAGAAGTATCAGTGTGTTGCTAATACATAACAGTGGTCCTAAGAACAAAGTTGGTGATTAAGATCAGTGAGTCTGACTTTAAGCAGTGATCAAGAGTGCAGTACAGGATCATTTAGATAGAAATGGAATTCTAAAGGAAACAGTATGGTTTTGTAAAAGGAAAATCATATTTACCCAATGGGAGTGTCAAGCAGTGCTCCATTCAGGATGATTTAGATAGGCTTCAAGGTTGGTCAGAAAAGTTGCTATTCAAAATAACATACACTTGGTGGGGTTGAATGAAAAAAGTAGATGAAGAAAGCGATTTCAGGTTTGTGATACATGCGGACACAAAGCTCTCTGTGCAATGCAGACCACAAGGAAGGCCTGTGGTATCCTCTTGATTTATCAAACATATGCTTGTAGAGATAGGAAGGCCTCCTACTATACAAGGAAATTAAGGTTGCATTTGGAATAATTTCCCAAGTATGGAGACCACTTAAAAAATCAAAGATCAGCTGGAGACTTTTGAAATTCCCAAACTAAAAAGTAGTTGGGAATAAATAAAAAAGTAATTTAATTTTATTTATTTATTTTATTATTAAAATTTATTTATTTAATTGCTGTTATTATTTTATTTTATTATTATTATTACAGTCTGTCCCTGACATATGTATGAGATATGTTCCAGGATATCTTACACAAGTCAAGTTTTTTTACATAACTCGGGTATGACTAATAAAATATTGCTACTATATCCCCGATATGCCAAAATTACAAAAACTACATTATATCCTCAGAAAAATGAAGAAAAATAGTTATATACCATAACAATTAAAAACTTTATCTAGGCAAAGTGGTGAAGTAGCTCGACTGTGCCACCACTTTGGCACATAAGAAAAGAAAACATAATAGGAAGAAAAAACACATCTTGTAGTGCTGTAAAAACTGATATGTATTTCACACACCATTTAGGCTTTATAAGGGCTGCTAAGGGAATCAAAACCAAATTGTACATATTTTGGCAGCAAAACAAAGTGATGTTTAAAATATTTGCCAGTGGCATAAGAGGATGTTTAGCTTTCAATATCTGTTCCTCTTTGCAGCATATCAGCCTTTTGGGCTATTGTTAAAAAAATTCCAAGTGGTGCACGACTTTAATTTTGATTGGAGCTGTTTCATGTGAAAAAAGTCAGCTGCATTTTCCCTCATGATTTCTATGGCTGCACTGTCATCACAACGAATTTTGACCAATGACCCAAGGATACCCAACTATTACAAAGGAAGGGAAAAAAAAAAAAAAAAAAAGTCTAAAGCAAACAAACGAAAAATAGAATTTATTGGATAATCCATGTACATATTTTGATTCCCATTGTTCCCATCAACAATCAAACCATTGATATCAAGTGGACCAGTTTGATTCATCCCCTTCCTTCTAGAGTTTGTATAAGTAAAGAAGTCATTGCTGTTTTTCTTAGCATCCTTTCCCAAAGATTTCTTGTAATATGCCTTTTCTTGCCTAATCTCCTTTGTGACTTATATCTACCCTATCTGCCAGACTAGCTTATATCTGCCAAAGGCTTCTGTGTCACCTGATCCATTTTTCTTCTCTGCCATGAGTCTCATTAGTTCATTTGACATCCATTTAGGCCTAAATCTTGAACAATATTTCTTAATCAGTATGAAAAGCCTAGTAGCTTCCACAATTAGTTCCTTGAATGCTTCCCACTTAGAATTTGGTATTGGTAACATCATCAGGTGGTCCCACTGTACAGAATTTAAAAATTTGAGACTGCTGTAGTCACCTTTACAGAAACAAAAACCCTTCCCTTTAGCCCTGATGGTAATTATATCTTTGAGTAAATTTTTAAACAGATTTTCGCTTAAGACAATCAATTGGGATAAATTTAGGTGAGCATTGAGGATAGAATTTGAAGGTGACATTGGAACAACTAAATGTGTTAAATGCTTTGGAATACTCCTGATATTACAGAGTTTTCTTCCTTTTGCATGCAAAAGGAAGAAAATGGGTAAAACTTGTGCTTTGGTGGTCAGGAGAATTAGCTGTACTTTGCAGGGAGGTAAACTGTGCTAGAAGGGCGTATCAAAGAAGACGTTCTTTGCCTCCTTCGGAGGTAGTTTGGTAGAGGAATATTTATAACAATAAAAAGAAACTATACAGTACAGCAATTATGAAACACAAGATCAGTTAATGCAGAAATTTGTAAAAGAGACAGGCAATACAAAACTTGGGGTTTATTATATAAAATATCTTGCAATAAAATCTATTTAGGGGAAATTTATTACAGTAAAATAGATTTCAAAAATAGTAAATAGTATTTACAAATCGGACAATACTTATCAGGACTCAGATAAACAGTCTAGATTAAAAATTGAAAACAGTACTTCTATGGAGACTGCCTTATTTACCATGTTACAATTGGTTATGAAATACAGTTGCGCCCCCGTATCTGCTGATTCAGTTAAACCCAGAAAAAAAAAACAAAAAAACTTAACACACTACTACTACTACAACCATGTCCAGTGTTTTTTACAATGCTTCCCTTTATTTTTTACAATGTTGTGTATGGTTTGGTCACCAAAACGAAAAAACTTAACACGTACTACTCGCATGTCGTACTACTCACATTGTTTTTTACGATGTTGATTTTAAATCGAATAGCTTCCCTTTATTTTGTACAATGTCATGTATGGTTTGGTCACCAACATTATAATGGTGCTTTAGAGATTTAACAGATGCACCATTTTAAAACTTTTGAATAATTTCAAGTTTTCGTTTAATTTGAAAGCACAACTCTTCCATTTGCACATCATTTTTGCGATTTCTAAACAAAAAAAAAATTCCGACATCCTTGACATAAATAACAAAACAAAATTTATCCTTTTGAGGTATGATGGAGCACTACAATCGACACGACGCACTAAATCAAACTAAAAATTTGGTCTTTTTTTATTATTTTATTTTTTATTTTTTTTATTGAGCTGTAGGTGTGAAGACAGCGGAGATTGCAAGATAATAAGTACACTAATCTGCCAATGATGATTTATAACAATGGTTCTTGTCGCTTATTTACAACTTTCAAAATATCATCAGGCGCCTCCGTAGCCAGGTGGGAAGGAGCAGCAGTGTGACTGGGGTTTGAGCCAGTCACCACCAAATACGGAGGATGCGGAAAGGTCAAGGGAATGACCACCACATATTCCCGGAGCAATATGGCCTTAGTTGCTGAAGCTCCTAAAAAAAACAAAAATAACAAAATATTTTGCAAGTTGCAAATTTTATGATTTCTGGTTGATTTTTTATTTTTTTAATAATTTGGAGTCTTGAAGTGGTCTGGTTAATCTAATCCCAGTAAATTGAGAGTTGCTGTACTTTATTATTACCGTATTTAATGTTGGTCTTATTGTGTGTTTAATTTATCAATTAAACTTTATTACACATATGTATGTACAAGAAAATCACGTTATATATGGGGTCAGCAGGTGTTCACTTATATCTGCAGTTTCAGCCATTTATGGTAGGTCTTGGAGTGTATCCCCTGCAGATACAGGGGTCTTACTGCCTATTAAGTTAGATAAATGCCTAGGGTAGGATTTAATAGAAAATGTTGTGATAGTTAATTTGTTTGAAATCTATCCAGTAATATTATTAAATATGTATAATAAATGTTTGTAGAATCTATTTTTCCAGATATTTAGAAATTTGCAATTTTAAAATTGATTTTAAAACCAGGGAAAAGTCCTTCAGATTCTAGATTGTGATTTGGTTTTTAGGAGCATTAGCAACTAAGGCCACATTGCTCTGGGGATATGCAGTGGTCATTCCCTGACCTTTCCACATCCTCCATATTTGGTGGTCACGGGCTTGAACTCTGTAGCCAGGTAGGAAGGAGCAGCAGTGCGTAGCACATGCTACTTGATTAGACCGGGGTTCGTGCCCGTCCCCACCAAATGTGGAGGATGTGGAAAGGTCAGGGAATGACTACCGCATATCCCGGGGCAATATGGCCTTAGTTGCTAATGCTCCTAAAAACCAAACAACAACAGCTTGAACCCCGAGTCTAATCAAGAAGCATGTGCTACGCACTGCTGCTCTTGCCCTACTGGCCAATCTATGATCTATCAATGTCTCTTAGTTATAAGAATTAGTGAATTATTGGGAGCAAGTGATACATCTCAGACAAATCAGTATGGCTTTAAGCAGGGTAAATCAGCTGAAGATGCCATTTATGACTTAACTAATTATTGTAACACCATTAGTGATAAATATGTTATGGCAGTGTTCGTGGACTTCGAGGGGGCATTTGATTCACTTTGGTGGGAAAGTGTGTTAACTATAGTTTGCGAAGCTTGGGCCTTTATTGATGGGAGGACCCCTTATTTCCTCTCACCGGTCTTGTTGCCCTTCTCTGTGCTCGTTCTGATGTCTCTGCATCCTTCCTAGGGTGGGGCCTCCGGACCTGTGCGCAGTGCTCAATGCGTGCCTGACCATTGCCTTGAATAGGGCAGCCGTAATGTTAGCCAATTCGTAATATTTCTTTATACCGTATGTATTGATCTGTATTGTTCATCCATTAGCATATATTAATTTACATTCAGGTTACCATATAAGACTTATCGAGCTGTGATATATTTGGAATCTACCCAAAATCTAAGCTAATTATTAATTAACTTATTTGTAGTAGACAGTTGTACATTTGATGAGGTGGCGCCAGTGTCTTCTTCCCAAAACTGTTGAAACCAGTAACGGTTTTCATTGCTTCCAATCAGGTAATAGAAATAGACTAAAAAAATTATACCTTACAATTGCATCACTTGAATTACCTCAAATATAGTTAGGTCAGCATGTGTTTCCCCACAACACGGACTAAGTCCCCATTTGGAAGAAACTCCTTAATTCAAATTATTGGTAAGTATGGGCTTGACACACCCAGGGTTCTAAGCTGGATATCATCGTTCTTCTCTTTCTTGGTGATTCCTTTTTACTTCTCTCTCAGGGTAACTCAAAATTTTTGGCTAGTGCAGCATAAGCCTCAGGCTTCCTTGCACCATATGGCTAATAATAATAATAATAATAATAACTGTATTTGTCAAAATGAAATGTTCGCAACAACTATATAAGGTATTAAGAAGCTATTTTTTTGAATAGGAAAATATCCATAAGGGCAGGTCATTTGACTTTTGATGCTCTAATACAGTGGGCTCCAAACTTTTTTTGTTGCACACCCTTATTTTACTTAAAAGGACTAGTGCGCACCCCGGAGTAAAAAATTAAATATATAAATTTAATATATTTTTTTATTTATAAATCATTTACATGAAAGTCATTATATCTAAAATCACTTTTATAAAATCACATATAATTTTAAAAGATCACATAAAAAATACAAAACAAAATTAAATTGAAGTTGAGGTACAAAATGCATGTACTTGAATGTGCATGATTGATAGAATGATCAAACAAAGCCGCATATTGACATATTAAAAAAAACATTTATTTATAATTTTTATTTTCAATTATGTTTTGAAAAACTAAAGTTTTCATAATTAATAAATATTGATTTATTGCAGATTATCTCACGCACCCCACTTTGGAGACCACTGCTCAGGGGTGTGCAAGGGTGTTTGGCACCTGGGTGTGAGAAATTGTGCACTGCCCTTTAGGCCTTTTACATCAACTTTGTCGTCAGTCACTGAAAAATAAATGAAGACGAGTTCAATTCGTATGTATGTCTTATTTTGAGGAATAATGCACAAGGCATAATATATTATGGATTGAAATTAACTATATAATATTGGTGTAAATACACCATAGTTTACTTATAAGTTTAACTACATATAGTAGTGTAAAGGCATCATTTGATTTTATCTCATATTGTGGCTACCTACAACGAGATACCAGGTATTGCACTACTTTGAGTAAACAATGCTTCTCTAACAGAGGAGACTACTGTTATTTATTCTCAGTGTACACCACCACCCAGACATGTTTCGGAGCTTGTTGGCTCACTCATTGGTGGGTGTCTCCTCTATTAGAGAAGCATTGTTTATTCAAAGTAGTGCAATACCTGGTATCTCGTTGTGAAGGTAGCCACAATATGAGATAAAATCAAACAACGCCTTTACACTACTACAGGTAGTTAAACTTATGGGTAAACTATGGTGTATTTACACCAATATTATATAGTACATGTTTTATGGACCTATGTCTTTACATTAGTCCGGCAAAGATACTCTCCTCTTTTTCTTATTTTCTTTTTTGGTAAGCTGCGCCGGAAAGCTTATTTTTTCTGTCAGCCCTCTGAAGAGAATGATACAACAAATTGTTATTTAAATAAATAATATTTAACAAAAAAAAAAAAAAAAGTAATTTTAATTTTCCGCTCCATTATTTAAGTGCCTTAAAATAATAATTAACAATTATTATTTTAAGTCACTTATTATTAATTTTAAAAAAAAGTTTTTTATATTTTTTTGTTGATTTGTAATATAAGAATTATACACTGAGTGATGACTGAAGTATGACCACCTACCTAATACTTCGTAGGTCCTCCTTTTTCCCTTAGTACAGCAGCTATCTGACATGGCATTGATTCAACAAGATGTCGGAAGCGTTCAGGAGGTATGGCCAACCAAGCTGCGTAATGCAGTCAGCAGTGCAGGTATGGCCAACCATGCTGCGTAATGCAGTCAGCAGTGTGCAGGTATGGAAGTGATTGGTGTATCCAGATGCCCGATATGCCTTTCCATAGTGTCTCATAAGTGCTCTATGGGATTGATATTGAAGGGAGTTCGGAGGCCAATTGATATGCTAGAAGTCAGAACTGTGTTCCTCAAACCATTCCTGCACAACAAGTGCCTGATGGCTTGGCGCATTGTCATTGTCATTTTGGAAGACACCATCACCATTCAGGAAAAGTGTAACGTAGCAACCACTGATACGTTGTTTCACATGCACCAGGGGTCCAAGTTCCTGCCAGTGAAACATGCCTCACACCGTACAGCCACCTCCACCTTTTGATGCCATTCATGATGGATCAAGAGCCTTGTGTTGTTGGCACCAAATCCGTACACAACCATCCACTATGTGGACTAAATAATGTGACTCATCTGACCAGCACACCTTCTTCCAGTCTTCTAATGTCCAACTTCCATGCTCTTTGCACCAGGCGAGTCTTTTATGCCGATAAACCTTGGTTAGGAGAGGATTCTTAGGGGTCGTCTTGCTGGTATAGCCCATACGGGCGAGCGTGCGATGCATGGTCATGGCAGATATTTTTCCAGGTTGGCCCATGTTGTTTTGGGTAGTCAACTCTTCAACAGTGCTGCACCTGTTCACCTGCATGAGTCGTCGGATCCGGCACTCACCTCTAACATCAACCTTTCACTGACCTTTGCAGTTTTGTCATCGGGCCATTGTTTCACCATTTTGATGGCAGTCCTGGTACACTTTAACTACGGCAGCTCTCGAACACCCCACCAGTTCAGTTGTTGGGGAAATCGCAGCACTAGCTCATTGAGATCCACAATCTGTCCTTTATCAAAGTCTGATAAATCCTTCCTTTTACCCATCAAGCTCAGAATTTTACTACCTACTGAACCACTGACACGTTATGCTACATATGTCGACTAACGGTGTGCACTCGTAATTCACATGGTCAGTGGGTCAGTCAATTTTCCTAGGGGTGGTCATAATTAAGTGATCATTCAGTGTATAATTTAATGGCCTTTAGCTTTTGTGCCCCTAAATGTTCAGCACCAGGGTGCAATTCACTCCAAATCGCCCCGCCCCTGCCACTGCTCTAATATTTCGTGGGTATCCCCACGGTTCAGTATTAGGACATATATGTCAGAATATAGTGCTGGATCAGTGGCTCTCTCTGGGTCTTCAACACTGCCATACAATAGCGTATGCTGATGATTTAGCGATGTGTGTTCCAGGTTCTTCTATGTTGATGTTGGAAAATAGAATGCAGAAATTATTGGATGATTTAATGTAGTATTAATAAAGTATGTAGGACAGTTTCAACAAACACCTTACAGGTGATAGCTGGGGTTTTACCCCTTGAGCTTGGGCTTCACAAAATAAGTTAAGTATATCTATCAATAAAACAAAGATGGTGGGTTTTAAAGGCTCTTTTGATTATTGATGTCCTACAATGGTGCATATTTATAATAAACAGATAGGATATGTTAGAACTTATAAGTACTTAGGTTTGTTACTTGATGACAAATTAACATTTATGGAACTAGCCAACAAGATTAGAGCATTCACTTCTGCTTGAATTCGAGTCACTACGTCAGAATGGGGTCTAAATAAAAAGACTTAATTTATATGATAAGGCCGTCCTCTTGCCAATAGTGTCATACGGTACTGGGATTTATTATAGGAGGATAACAAATATAATAATAAAAAATAAATTACATTCAATACAGCTAATAATGCTATTGGCTATATATAAAGTATGTAGGACAGTTTCAACAAACACCTTACAGGTGATAGCTGGGGTTTTACCCCTTGATTTGCAAATAGCATACAAAGGATTTAGCATTAGCATTAGTAGAAATGCATACAGTGCAAGAAAGCAAGCTTATGCAGCATCAGTCAAAAAAAACACCATCCCATTTCATCTCTCCATTCGTTCCAAATGCCTGTCCAGCTCAGCCTTAAATTTATTTAGGCTATCAACTTCTACAACAAAAGATGGAAGTCTGTTCCACCAATCAACTACCCGCTGGCTAAAGGCAAATTTCCGCACATCTATTCTACAACTGTCTTTCTTCAATTTGAATCTATGCCCCCTCAGGTTCTTAATCTGAGCAAGAGGAAGAGTCCCATCAGCATTCAGCTTGCTCAACTCATTCAAGGCCTTATTCGCCTCAATCAGATCACCTCACATGTGCCTACTCTCCAGGCTTTAATTTGCAGAACTTTAAGCCTTTTTTGGTAAGAGTACCCCTTTGTTCCCCTAACTAATCTTGTTGCCCTTCTTTGTACTCGTTCTAGCAACTGTACATCCTTCCTAAAATGAGGCCTCCAGACCTGTACACAGTTCTCTAGGTGTGGCCTGACCATTTCCTTTTATAACGGGATAATCACCTCCCTGTCGCTGCTAGCAAAATTCCTATATATCATTGACAAGACAAGACTCCATGACCTGCCCTGGCAACATGCAAACTTTATATCTGACTGCACAATAACCCCCAGGTCTTTTTCACTTTCCACTTCCCTGAGTGTAGTAACAACACAGTTTGTACGTTTCTCTTAGATTATTGCTACCCATATGCGGTACTTTGCATTTGTCAGTGTTAAACTTTAGTTGCCACTTTTCAATCTAGATCCATTTGAACTAGCATACTATCTTTACTGTTGTTAACGACCCTGCCAACCTTTGCAAACTTGGACATTAAGCCTGATATACGTTCATCAACATCATTGACGAATACACAAAACAACAATGGGCCCAGCACCGAACACTGAGGAACTCCACTAATAACATTTGTCAAGCTTTCCTGAAATCCAAGCATATGATATCAAAATTATTTTTTGCATCCAGTTCTCAACATTGCATTGTCCACCAACGTCAGTTGGAGGCGCTTCTTTAGATTTTGTGTTTCTTAACTGACAGCATAACCCCTCCTCCCTTCCTGTCCTGTCTATCCTTTGTGTTCACATTGTACTCCCCAAATTCCAATTCTGCACTGCTTATATCTGTGTGACATGACATCTGATATCCCAACAATATCTCTCTTTGATTAGCATTGGCATATGATCCAAGAAAGCAAGCTTATGCAGCATCAGCCAAAAAAAAATAGATGCACCTGTTTCTACTCTTAATTACTCTAACACTTTGGCGCCTCCGTAGCCAGGTGGGAAGGAGCAACAGTGCGTAGCACATGCTTCTTGATTAGACCGGGGTTCGAGCCCGTCACCACCAAATACGGAGGATGCGGAAAGGTCCGGGAATGACCACCGCATATTCCCGGAGCAATATGGCCTTAGTTGCTAATGCTCCTAAAAATCAAACAACAGCAACCCTAACACAGCCCATGTATTTACTTGTTCCACTATGACTCCCAGCAGTCCTGGAAATCTCCAGCACAAATTTCCAGGCTGCTGCTTATTCTAATAGAATCAGCGCAAGAATCACTTTTGCCTCTGCCTGTAGCCACTGTTAACCTTTTAGTCTGTGTTTCTCCCCCAAGCTAGCAGTTTTCCAAATCACCTAACACTGCCTCGATAGTATCAGCAAATATTCTTGCACTCTTTCTGTTTTAAGTGTATCCCATCCCTCTAGAAGCAGTCTCTCCTGTCAACAAGCACAGACCACGCTGAAAGAAATTCTGCATCATGAGCCTTGCACAATCTCTCCAGGGCTGAATTGATAGACAAGGCTCTAATACTCCTTCCTCTCGTGTCTGGGCAGAATTGCAGACACTTTCACATTCAACCCTAACTCGTGACTTTTTTTAAATATTGACCTGTACTTGTTGAGTAAATCTGCAGATCTCTTACTCTTGATGACATTAGACTCCAACGTGTACAACAATTTCACCTTTTGTGCCCTTAAAAGATAATATCTGCTCTACAGTGTCATCAATTTTTGCTCCTGGCAGACATACCCTGCTCCTGTTCTAATAACTTCTAATGTAATTAATAATACTAAAATTGAAAAGAAAAGGGTTTTAAATTAATTGTATAATATATGGCAATGAAGGTGGAATGGTACTATAACTGGATCTGTGACTAGGTACTTTTTACCAGATGTTCAATACTTTTTATTGAAAAACAATGTGGTTCTATCCAACAATGAAAACGTCATTTATATTAACAGGTCATGAGTCTTTAAAAGCTAAACTATTTCAATTAGGTTTAGTGGAGCGTATTTGTGGAGCTTGCGAAGACTGGGAAAATGTATTATTTGAATGTACCCTGTATGATGAAGAAAGACTGCAATTATTTCAAACAGTTGTAATGCATGATAATAATGATCTAAGTATTTTGTATCTGACAGTATTAAATTTGGTGCTTTCCAGTGCTTTTGTTTTATTGTATTTAATAAGAGAATGCAATTAATGCAAAATGATCAGTGATGACTATACTCGTGACTCTTTTCCCCCCCGCTGTTTGGAATTTTGTCTATTAATTTTATTTATTTATTTTATTAGATAGTATGAACCAGAGCTGTAATGCTCAATACATTCTTCGTTGATATCAATATTTGTAAAGTAATAAGAGAAGTTTACCTTAATATAGTATGTAGAACACTTCCGTATGATACTCTCCAGAAATTAAACCGGAAAAATCGAACCAGAAATTAAACCGGAAAAATTTACATTAGAGTAACAAATAGTTTAAAAAATAATTAAAAATCAATATAACACAATAAAACTCAAATGCAATTTTTTTCGTTAAATTCTTTTAATTGATTTTCTTATTTTTAATTGCTTTAAATTGATTTTTAATTGTGTTAAATCGAGTTTTATTTTGTTAAATTGATTTTTAATTATTTTTTAAACTATTTGTTACTCTAATGTAAGTTTTTCGATTTTTCCGTTTTAATTTCTGGAGAGTATCATATGGAAGTGTTCTATGTACTATATTGAGGTAAACTTCTCTTATTATTTTATTTATTTATTTTATTATTTTGTTTTTTACTTTTTTTTTTGTTTTTTTTTTTTACCATGAGTTTTGGAATTTTTTCTTCTTTCTTCCTGAGTTATGGGATTTCTCCCCCCCCCCCCATTCCTGAGTTTGGGATTTTTTTTTATTTTATTTACAGGCATTCCCCAGTTTACGTAACATTCAACTTTACGTAAGTTTCTGCTGGCTGGTGCAAACTTAAAAAAAAATCGTGGAAAGTATTTTGCATCCCATAGGAATAAATGGAGGTATTATGAAAATATTGTAATGTTGAACCCAGTAACCCATGTTTTTTTTTTTTTTTTTTTGCCTTTTTCTTTTTTTGGTAATTTGTTCCAAGACCTCTGAAGTTGAAATTTTTGCTATTTAACTAATCCATTTATCTCTCTAAAAGGTCATTTTTGTAATGGAAATTGCACTACACTTTCATTGTCATCATATGTTCCATTATAAGAATCAATTTTGAATGCCTTTGTGATATTTTTCTAAAACACATTTCTGGAGGTCACAACCATAAAACAATAAAAACAATTTGCACTTTCTGGTTTATTGGGCTTTTCTGTTAGTGCAATCTATTATAAACGGGTAATAAACTCGATCATATTGCTTTTGTGATAATGCCAATAACTGGAATTGTGTGGTTTTTACGTTATTATAGTGAAATGAGTTCCCTGAAATCTTCACTCATATAAAAAAACAAATAAATTTTCAGAATCTTCTCTTCATTCCTATTTACTTATTACAATGGTGAAGGGAAAGGGACCAATGGAAAGTGCAAGTGCTGGCAGTGCTAGGAAACGAAACAAAATTGATTTAGAAATGAACATGATTTATTAAGAAGTAAGAAGCAGTACAAAGTTTGTCATCTGTTGCACGGAATTAGGTCTTGCTGCTTCAACAGTGAATACTATTTTAAGGGACAGTGCACATATAAAATAACATGTTAAAGGATCAGCGCATTTAAGATCATCAGTGATCACAAAACAGCATTCAGCTGTTATATCGAAGATGGAAAAGCTATTAATAATATGGATGGAAAATCAGATTCAGAAACAAGTGCACTTCAGTCCAATGGCCATTCAAGCAAAAGCAGGAAGTATTTATGAAGATATTAAGGATAAGTATAGCAAACCCCAAGCCAAGTTCGTGGCAAGCAGTGGGTGGTTTAATAGGTTCAATCATCACGTTGGTTTCCAAAACATTAAAGTATGCAGTGAAGTCGCCAGTGCCAATTTTTTGATGTGTTGGAAAAAACTTCTAAATCTCCACAGTCCTCAACTTCCGCAGCAGAGTGCTTTATCAGCTGGAAACTTAATTCTGGCAATGGTGCTCGAAAGGTATAACTTGCTGATGTTATGCCTGTCTCCTCTCTCTTATTATAATTTTGAAATTTTTGTAGTTTTGTACACTTTTGTAATTTTTCTGCGCATGAGATTAAAAAAAATTGAATAAATAATTCTATTTACATGTTCGTTGAACATATCTTTTTTGCTTTAATCAAATTAAGCGCGCATAGTTTTTAGTGCTGCATAAGCATTTAGGAAAATTCCGACTTACGTAGAGTTCCACAGAACACAACCCTTACGTAAGTCGGGGAGTGGCTGTATTTACTTTTCTTTATTTTATTTATTTATTATTTTTATTTTATTTTATTTTTTTTTTGCTGGTACTCAGGATTGGGCACCCTGAGTACAAAATAGTGTGGTGTGCCATCCACTGGTATGGCACACCACAGTGGATGTGAGATATTGTGCTTATGCACAATTTACTGGACTAAGGCCTGGCTCCACGTGTCACTGAACGAGCACCAGGAGATAGCTGCTCCCTGGTGACAAAGTGGTCTGGCATAAATAACACATACTGCAGTACATACACCAATACACACGCAAACACATTAATACTATGTCAGGCCCATTTTATGGAGACTGTATGCTATCACAGAGACATTAGGTGAAGATAGGCCATTAGGTGAATAAAGGACATTAAGAAAGTTACTGAGTGTAGAGTCATAGAACATAGGGGAATGAAGGTGGAGATACCAAAGAAAACTGGTGTTAAAATGATTATATATGATGTGGATTCTACTATTGATAAGGATGAATTTATGATAGAAATATTAGTGAGATGGGAATTGCAAAAAGTCAATTTGAGGAAGATCTGGTGATAAGGATAAGCAGAGGTGGTGAATAAAGAGATTAAAAACTGAATAATAGAGGTTCCAGCAAAAGTTAAGAGGTTTTTGATGAATAGGGAAAAGAATTTACCTGCACTGGATGTCTTATAAGATTAGAGATATTGTGATGACTGTCAAGTGCTTCAGATGTCTAGCCTATGGACATGTTGCAAAATGAATATCAGATCCAAAGTGGTGTGCAGGCACTGTGCTAATGAGGGACATGTGTGTAAAGAATGTCCTTTAATAAGTGAGAGACTGACATGTATAAATTGTAAGAAGTGGATAGGAGTGCCGACCATTCAGTAAGTAATCATGATTGTCCTTCATATAATAGTTATATAAATCAGTTGAAAAACAAGGTAGATTATGGATAATGGTAATTTACAGAATGAAGAAAAGTTGAAAATTATCCAAATTAATGGTTAGCACCCCTGTTAAGTGGCTCTGCAGTTAGCAGAAGTTTCGAAGAGAGAAGAATGTGATTGTATTATAGTGCAGGAGCCGTACACCGTGGAGGGTAAAGTGAAAGGTTATCTGTTTGATTATAAGGTTGTGCAGAGTGACCAGGGTTGTCAGTCTGCGATTGTAGTCTGTAATAGGAATTTGACTTACACAGTTGATGGGACTGTGTTTTTCATACGGTGGTGTGTGTGTTGAATTAATAGGAAAGAATTGAAGTTATTATATTGTGAATATCTATGCCCAGTTCAGGGATGATCTGCAGACCTATCTGCAGTATATAAATAAGATATGTTTGGAGTTGGCAGGAAAGAGAATAATATTGGGAATAGATACAAATGCCAATTCGATATTATGGGGAGGCCCAGTCTGATAATAGAGGCATTCGCTATGAAGAATGCTTTGATGCAAATAGGTTATTTACATTAACAAAAGGGGACAGTTAAGCACCTTTGCATCATGATCACTTTGTGAGTCCAATATAGATGTCACAGTGTGTACAGCATCATTGTTAAATCAAGAAATAGGTTGTAAAAGAAAATTGGACCAGAAGTGATCATAGAGTGATTCTGTTTGAATTGGATAGCTTCAAAAGAAGGGAAGAAAATAGAGATGCAGTTAGGTTTGTTGGGAGTTCTGCGAACTGGGAAAGATTTAAAAGTTATATAAGATTAAAATTAACCGAAGAAAATAAAAACAGATGGAGTCAGAGCCTGGCAGCACTGAGGGCAGATTTCATAGGAAAAGGTTCTGCTTGAGGCTTGCTGGGTGTCTCCATGAGAAGGGGAAAGAAGAAAGTTAAGACTGTGCCATGGTGGTCTGATTATTTGACTACTAAGAGGAAAGAAGTAAATAGGAAGAGAAGGAAGTACACTGGGCCATGCATGGAGAAATTTTGTAAATGAAAAAGCGAATTTAGATCCATGTGTCTTACCTTATAGAATAATAATGGATAAAATGAAAGTGGAGCAAGTTCAGTCGACTGTGCATGTGGACTGAAATGAAGACTTGGCATGAAACTGTCTCAGAAATTTTGAATCAATTGTTTCCAGATAACTAGAAGATGAGACGGATCACCCCATTTATCGGTACTCCTCCACTATGCTTCTGTAGAAACCACTTGTATAAGCATCGGTCACAGAGTCTAGTTTTCTTTCTTTGGATGTGCTTTCATCTACAGAGTCTACAAATAAATGCAATTTTTCTTCCTTTTTCATCCAGCTGTGGATTGTTCCTTCTAGTATTCCAAACTTGCAGAATATACTGTGTTTTGTTTTGCAACTCTTAGCTCTTTCGATAATCTTTATAACTTTTCTTCAACTGTATAATTTTTTTTTCTTTTGGCTGTCATTACTTCAGGTCCTTCTGATTTACTAATTTTGCTGTGTATTTATTTCTGATGCCTCAGAATTTACTGTGTTTGAGAAAGTCACATGATTTCTCCATAAATAACTTGTCGGTTCATGTATACTTTTGTCTAGTTTAGCCATTAGCAGTTTTTGCAACCCTAAGTGTAACTTATAGTCAAAGAAAGGATGCCGTGCACTGTTGTTTACAAAAATTTACTTTGTAACTAATGTAATACACTCGACAAACAGTAGCCATATTTTCCTCCAGAGGTAGCTGTTTGTAATTAGCATTCCACTGATATACTCTTTTATTGCATCTCTAGTTGAGGGGAGAATGGGCGCCTCCGTAGTCAGGTGGGAAGGAGCAGCAGTGCATAGCACACGCTTCTTGATTAGACCGGGGTTCAAGCCCATCACCACCAAATACGGAGGATGCAGAAAGGTCAGGGAATGACCACCGCATATCCCGTAGCAATATGGCCTTAGTTGCTAATGCTCCTAAAAACCAAATAACAAACAAACAACAACAACAACGAGGGGAGAAACTGGGTGTCTCTTACAGTAATTAGTCTCCGACAAGCCCATTAGCTTACAAAAATTACTCTGCAACTGAAATCACAGCGAAATTACAGCCAGTTTTTAGTTAATTTCCCCTCTTGGAAGTAGGGTAGTAGGATTTACAGTAGACAGAAGTATATATAGTATTCATTTTTTCCAGTTGCCAATATGAACTTGCTAGTTCTTTGAACACACTACTTTTTTTCATCATTTATTTTGGGGGACATGATCATACCTGTGATATACCCGAAACTGCGGCATGAAGAGGCACTTTATATCAAGTTGTACGGTTTCTGTTGCACATATGCACTTAATTCTCACAGATATATTTGACACACAAAAAGTTATATAAAGCAATTATAAATGCAAAATCTACTTAGGAAATCATAGGTTACAAAGTGTGGGCATTATTTAATGCCCACAAATTTTCATAAAATATATATTGGCCCATTTAGAAAGATTTGTCAAGCCATCCCAAATTTCATTAAAATGAGATCAATAGAAATCCAGTAATTATTATTAATTCTTTGTGTATCCATCCACATGTAATTACACGACTCTCAGTTGATGGGGTTTCACAAAGTTTTATATATGTTTTGTATAATACTTGTGTTCTGTTCTTTCTCCCTCTTTGTTTCTTGCATATTAATGATCTTTCACTGATTGGAAATCCTATGCATAGTTTTACTGATGAGAGCATCATGCATTCCACCTTCCAGTTTGAGAAATTTTTTCCTAAACAAATAACTGCAACTTCTCAAATGTCCACAACTACCTCCTTAAGTGCTGATCTCCAGGTCAATCCTAGTTTTGTCAATAATATACAAGAATTTTACTACCAGTGATAAGGAGGTGTTATTCATTTGTATGAGACATTGATCAGGCTACATCTTGAGTACTGTATACAGGTATGGAGGCCTCATTTTATGAGTGATGTCAAGCTGCTGTAACAGGTGCAGAGAAAAGCAGCAAGATTGGTGAGTGAAACAAAGGGGATGTTCCTACTTTGCTTTAGTTCTGCAAATTGCAGAGTCTAGAGACTTTGCACCAACCAGGTGAATTTTTGGTGTTTAAAGTTTTGAATGGATTAAGTAAGCTCTGTTGGCATTCTTTCTCATGCTCAGACTGTGACTTGTGGGGACATAAAATCTGAATGAGGAAGGATGGCTGTACAATAGATATTGGGAAGTTTGCTTTCACCCATCTGGTGATTGATTGTTGGAACAAACTTTCAACTCTTGTTGTGGGAGTGGTTAGTTAAGAAATTCAGGAAGGAACTAAACAAACTATTTGAGGTGATTTTGTTTTTTTTTTTAATAATTTAAATTTCATTAAAAATTTGATGTTTATATGTTACTTAATTTTACATCTAGTATTGTAATGGTATTCATTCACTACAAAAAAGTATAAGCTTTATACTTTTTTCATTCACTACGAAAAAAAAACAACCCAATTTTGGGTTTCTCAAAGCATGTGTCAGCCTATTGATACATGCTTTGAGACAGAACTATAAGAGGGCAGAAGGTTAATTGCCATGCCCACAGTTACTGCAAGTGGGAACTGGTTTTGAATTTTTGAACTGTATATGCAGTCTAGTTATGTAATGGCGTCCTCCTTGTATTTTGATTAATTAAAAATGAAGAATGAAACACTGTACTCTTTATGAACAATATAAATTCACTTTATTGAATTTGTAGAATACATTGCATCACCTTGTTATCTTGGGTTTCTTATTATATTATCAACTTTCTAATTGTTTTTGTGTTGTATAGTATAGGTAGTGTTAGAAACAAATTATTTAATTTCCAAACTACTTGATGTGGGTGCACTTTTTTAACAGGAAAACTGTTCTGTATCTTTGCAGTGAAAAGTTTCACATTTACTTATTTCACTCTTTATAATCATAGAATTTGTGTTTAACTTTAATAAAGTGATGCATGTTAGTAAAGCAGAGCTTGTTATAGAACATACTCCTTGTAATGGACTTCTGTTATGCAGTGTTTACTTTTCAACCATTTCAAAACCAATGTCCTTCTACCTCATTCATTGATTACAAACTACATATAATATTCATGAAGAGTTCTTGAACTCTTATTTTTCATCTGTTAATTTCCATAAGTGAGGCCTGATCCTTGTACAACAGAGTGCTAGCAATAAATTGGTGATAAGTATGTTCAAATGAAGATGAATTGTACTATCAAAATTTTAAAAAAATCAAAAAAAAAAAAACATTTTTTCTGCACTCTGCAGAAATATAGAGCTGCAACATTATTGATACATAAGTGATCAGAATATTTTCAATATAATAAATCTTTTTATTTTATTTTGAAGGATTTAGATGGGTTTTTTGATCAAATTTCATCATACCTTCTTGCGATGGACTTGTTGTTTAGAAATGGTCTCTATCAAGATACTTTAGATGTGTATGACCAGCTTCGAAACAAACAACTGCATGGTACAAGGTATCCAAGAGACTGTGTGGTACTTGCTATGGCAGCTTGTTATAAATTGGTAAGAGTATTTTTTTTTAATTCTTTGCAAAACTAAATTTTACTACACTTTTGTATTTTCATGAAATGAAAATCATGGGTGAGACCCCTTTTGATTACCTAAAATATTGAAGGAGTTGCGAAAAAATTTATATACTGGTGCTGCTGTAATTGAAGTTTCACTGAAAGGAGACTGATATGCTTGCACCACATTTCAAATGCAATGGAATGTCAGTTATTTGAACATGGGTTGTCCAAAATGCTAATTGTCCAACAAATCAAAGAAGAAATGAGCAGTTATTTCATCCATAGAATGTCTGTATTCATTTCTTTTACCTTAGATAAAATACTTTAACAATTAAAACAAGTTTAACTTGCAACTAATGAGAAAGCTGACCTTGGTTTCATTTAATTTTAAATTTGTAATCGTAATCGAAATTTTAAATTTCATAAACTTTCTAAAGTTAAAATTTTACTTAAATAATGGTTGCTACAAGATCCACTTACAGTACAAAGTCCAAGGATATTGAGACACGAACAGAAATTCCTACGATCATTTCAAGTGTGAGTTGTGACTTTGTTGTTTTTATAGCCTGTGGCATGTATCCTAAGACTGGTCTGGTATACAGACCTAGCGCAACCAATGTAAGCAGTGTACTGATCTCAAATTAGAAGAGTACATTACAAGAATTTGAGTCATGGAAGAAATGAGCACTTGCCCTAGAAACAAATGTAACTGGCAGCTTCTCATAGATCCAAGTATCTCATGACCTGTCAAGTGATGCACTCCCAATTTGGGTTTCAGAAAAGAATAGTCAAGTGCAGATTGCTGTGGTTTATGGTGATCTAGTTTTATTGGGAGACTCTTTTCAGGGCCGCTAGTTAGTACACCGGACCGAGCCTATTGATAACTCTCTAGGAGGGTTCTGGTTCAGATATTGTATAATCTTGCTACCTCTAATCTGCCTGGAGTAGAGGTAGCAAGTCACTATCCAGAACCCTGGATAGTGACTGGAGGGAGTCCGAGTAGTGTGTATGCGGTGGGCATTGTCGAGGCCACGTTATGTCAAGGATCTGGGTATATTCTTACTAAGTGTATGCCATATCCAAAAATTTTATTACTTCGTACAGCACGTCCCCCCCCCACTTTTTCTTACTATTGAATACACCATGAATTGTCAAATTAATAGAGCAAACTTATCTGCAAAAAGATCTAAATCATTCAAACACTTTCTAGTTCATTTCACAAATATACGTGGTCTCAGTTCTCAATGATGTCCATTTCCACTTACAGAGGGCACAACCCCATGTACTTTTTCTGACAGAATCTCAGTTATCGGTTGATTCAATTACTGCTCATCTCAGTTGCCCAAATTATTCACTCATATGATTCCTTTTGCCTCAAAGGTGGCGCTTGTGCATATGTTTGTTCCGATATTCCCTGTCAGAGACTTGGTTCGTAATTTGGAATTTCCTCTTTTCGATCTTCTCTGGCTTAAAATCTCTCTACCTCATTCTGTCAAATTCATCTATTGTCTCTACTGTTCTTCCAACTCCTAATTCTAATCACTTGGAACTCTTTGACTTGCTCTCTCTCTGCAACTTGACTTTCTCCAGTCAAACTTTCCTAACAGTGAGATGATTTTCCTTGGTGATTTTAATGTTCACAACTCCAGCTGGCTTCTGTTTTCTAGTCACACAGACCCAGCTGATTGAGATGCTGAGGCTTTTGCTATTACTAATGATCTTGCACAGATTGCTCATTTACCTACCATAATACCAGACAATCCTAACCATACAGTCAACACGTTTGATCTTTTTCTTACAAACAACCATTTTAAGTACACGGTCAAAGTGAGTGGTCCTTTAGGCACCTCAGATCACAACTTGGTGATTGTCTCTTCTCCAATGGAGCCTTTATCTCATACTATTCTCAACCTCATGTTGTTTGGCATTACAAGAACCCAAAATAGGATGATCTACGAGATTTCTTTTCCTTTGTCGGATTACTGTTTCAAAACTTCTGGTGTCAACGTTTGCTCAGATCATGTCAGTGAAATTATTTTTGTAGGAATGGAATCCTTTATTCCATACTCCACTTTAAAATCTCGTCCTTTATCTAAACCATGGTTTTCCAATAAATGTGCTAAGGCTGTTCAAGAGAAGAATGTTGCATATCGTAATTGGCTTGTTTCCAATTCTTCAGTTTGATTTTCTGTCTACACCAAAGCTCGCAACAATTTTAGAGCAGTTATTAATCAGTACAAACTAGATTTTGAACAGGCTAAGAGTAGAAAACTTGCTTCTTGGCCTAATGGTAGCCGAGAATTCTGGTCTCTTGATGCAGCTATTGGCCGCATCTTTTGCCCATCTCTGCTTCCACCTCTGTTAAAACCAGATGGTTCTATTGTTACTTCAGCAAAGGATAAAGCTGACCTGGTAGCATCCCATTTTTCTTCCAACTCATGTATTAATGATCTTGGTAAAACATCCACCATTCCCAACACGCTCTATTCAATGTGGTCTTTTGTCAAAAGGATGTCCATCAGGACCTGGAGCCAAGAAAGCTCCAGGCTTTCATGGTATTTCTTCTCTTGTTCTCAAAACCTGTGCTCCTGAACTTACTCCTGTTCTTTGCCACCTTTTTTTTTTTTTTTTTTCAGTTTCTTATTCCAAAGGTGTTTTTTCTTCTGCTTGGAAATTTTCTCATATCCAGACAGTTCCCAAAAAGGGTGAGAAATCCCTCCTATCAAATTATCGTCCCATTGCAAGTACTTCTACTCTTTCTAAAGTAATGGAGAAATCAAACGCCAACTCTTAAACTATCTAGAAACCTTCCATCTGATCAACAATCACCAGTATGGATTCCATTAGTGTCGATCCACTGGTGATATTCTGGCTTATGTTACCCATTTATGGACAAATGCAATGGAAAAGTTCGGTGAAACACAAGCAGTTGCTCTTGACATCTCAAAAGCTTTCGATCGTGTTTGGCATAAGTCTAAACAAGCTTCCATCTTATGGTTTGCAAACTGTTTTTTGTAATTGGTTTTCCAGTTTTCTCTCTGACTGCTAACTGAGGGTGATGGTATATGGCCCTGTCTTCTTGTTTGTTTGTTTGTTTTTTGGAGCATTAGCAACTAAGGCCATATTGCTCCGGGATATGTGGTGATCATTCTTTGACCTTTTCCACATCCTCCGTATTTGGTGGTGACGGGCTCGAACCCCCGTCTAATCAAGAAGCGTGTGCTACGCACTGCTGCTCCTTCCCACCTGGCTACGGAGGCGCCCTCTGTCTTCTAACTTCTCCACTAATGCTGATGTCTCCCCAAGGTTCAGTTCTTTCCCCCACTCTTTTCTTCTTATGACCTTCTTCCATTGACTGGAAATCCTATCCATAGTTTTGCTGATGATAGCTCATTGCATTCCACTTTTCAGTTTGAGAAACCTCTCCCTGCTCTATCAGCTACTAATTCCTGAAATGCCAATCTTCTGGTAATTCTCCGGTTGGGCAAAGATAACTTAGTTGATTTCAATTCTTCTAAAACTCAGTCCCTTGTCTTATCTCTTTCAAAAGAGGATTCTTCCACTCCTACGCTTATCTTTGGTGACACTCCGATTTCTAGGCAAGATGATATATCTCTTTTAGGGATTACTTGTCTTCTAATCTCTCTTGGCACAAGCACATTACAAATATTGCTTCCTCTGCATCTAAAAAACTTGGTTTTCGCTTTCAGTGTTACTTTGCTTCCAAACAGCTGTTCACTCCGTACAAATTGCAAATCCGCCCTACCATGGAATATTGTTCCCACATCTGGGGCGGTGCCCCCCAAAACCTCTCTCAGGCTTCAAGATTCCATTCAGAAGAGGGCAGTTAGCTTAATTAATGACCCATCTCTAACAGAGTTTCTCCATTTGCTGTCTCATAGATGTACTGTTTCTGCTGCATGACTTTTCTACGGATACTTCCTTGGGCACTGTTCTTCAGAATTGGCTTCTCTAATTTCCGCTCTCTCTTTCAAAACAGCCCGAACACTTGCCGTCACCAGCCAACATCCATTTACTGTCCAACTTCATATTCACAGAACCAACGTTTCATCTGCCTCGTTTATTCATTTAACTGCTTTTCTGGAACAACCTTCCTTCACACGTATTTCCTGAAAATTAGTCTACAGAAATTCAAGTCTAATGTTAACAAATATCTTCTTTCGCCTTCTCAACCTCCAACCTAAGCACTGTACTGAGTATTATAGGTTCTAATACCTCTCGTGCTTGGGGTTTTCACAAAAAAAAATAGGGAAGCGAGTAGCATTTTTTGTAATAAAGATAGGTGGTTCAGAACCAGAGTCTGTGTTTGCCAAGTGCAACAATTGATGTGGTACCAACAGATTATCAAATTTTAAGGGAGGTAAAGCGTGTTATTATTCGTGTGGGAACTAATGATGTTAAATGCACACACCTGACCATCTGTTGGATAAATATAGGGCTTGCTGAAAAAATGCTACGAGTTAGGTCAGAATGTATATGTGGATGCAATTCTGCCTAGACATGACAGGAGAGATTATATGCATGAAAACCTTGTAGATTAACTCAAGGCTCTAGGGGTGAAATTTTTATCAGCATGGTTCACATTTGTAGATAAAAGGAATCTGTTTTGTAGAGATGGTATTCATTTGAACAAAAGTTTTGCAAGCATTTTTGCCAGTATCATTAAGGATACCCTAAGGCTTCAGGGAAACTGATAGTTGGGGGTGGGTAAATTAGATCTCTGTTTGTCTGATGATATTGGTGAAAGTAATGCTTGCACTCACTTCAAGAATTCTTGTTTGTTGCCACATTAGCTGTCATTAATAAGGTATCCTGATTGTAGCAATGTTTCAAATGAGGGAGAAGATAAAGCTTGGGATGCAAACCTAAATAACTTCACAGGGTGCAGTTTTTCAGGGTAGTAAACTATAGATGATTACTTGGTTTCAACTGTGTGTACAGTAGTGTTATCAATAAAATTGCTGAATTTGAACTACTGGTTGTTAGTTGTCCTAACCTACTGGTTAGGACAACTAATGCTGATATAATAGAACTAACGGAAATTTGGTGCCACCTGGAAATTGGTGATGATGAGTTCCACTATGGTATGTAAGATGTTTTTAGGGAAGATAGAAGCGGTGGTGGAGTCATGCTTCTTATCAGCCTTGGTGCAAAAAGAGCTTTTTCTGAGTCTGAAGTTACGTCTGCCGGCATAGGATCTGTGTAGTGAGTTAGTTGGAGGCAAAGGTATAATGAGAGTGGGAGTAATGTGCAGACAAGAAGATTGTGAAGAATATGAAGAGTCTTTACATGCAGATGGAATGAAAGTATTAGGGGGTGAGAATATGCTTGACCTCATCATTACTAACAAATCAGATGACATCATAGGGATTAAAGTACAGGGTCCTGAGCTGGATATCATCTCTCTCTCTCTCTGTTAGAAAGAAGAGCCTATGTAGAAAGGGATGGTTGGGTTGAAGTTTTAGCATTAGTAATGTAATAGTCCAAAATCAGAAGAAAGGGGAGCAAGAACAAAAGGCCTTGCTAGGATTTTATCTGTGATACGATATACCAGGATCAGGTCACTGGACCTTTATTGAAAGTGTTTTGTTGCTTGGCACCTGTATAACAGTTTGACGTGTACTCCGACTAATGAGTGTGAAACTTTGAATTACTGAAGCCATTGATTTGCCTTTTTATTACCAAAAATAGTTTACTATTTAAATAACACAAATTTGACTGAGTTAAGGGGGATAATTGAATTGTTCATATTCAAATCAAGTTATACTGGAGTTATAATACTTATAATGAGTAGTATTACATATTTTATATATGATTGAATATGTTATGTGTTCATCTCACATTATACAAAGGAAACTGCATGTTTTAAAAATGGTATTTTGAGCTTCCACATTTGATTGCAATAAGCAGTCAAGATGCATATTTGATCCTTTGTTAGGAACATAATTTTTTTATTATAGCTTTGTTTCTGTAGGAAAATCAGTTGCATCATTTTGATTTAAGATATTTTCTAGAAATTTAATCTGCCATAAGTCTGACTGCTTATATACTTCTCTAGTATTAGCTATAAAATGTACTACTTGAATATAGGAAGTTTTTTCTGATTTTTCTCACCAGTGAACTTTTTTTTTAACCATATTCCATTCTGTTTCAGAACACTCCTGAATCCTATAGATATGCATTTGAACTAGTAAAGAATGCACGAGATGTTGGAGCAACCATAGTGAGGAAAGGAATTGCTTTTGTTGCAGCCTTAGCTCTTAATCAGGCAAGAATATTTTGTAAATCATTTTATGGTGTACAAAATACAGAATGACTTATGGTTATTTGAAATTTTGTTAATTTTTCAGAAATTTTTGTTAAGTTATCATTTATATTAAGTTAAGTCATCAACTCATAAATTCAGGCCTGGTTTTTTTTATGATAATATTGAAATTTTTTTGCTTAATAAACATTGTAATTTTTAATTAAGGAATCTTTTTGAGCATCTTATCTACAGAGAATTGTGTATTTTTTTAATTATATGCCCAGAGAATAATTAATTGCTTAAGAGAAATTATACTTTGGACTAGGGCAGCAAAGCTTATGCCCCAGAGCACTGGGATGCCTTGGCTGGGGAAGGCTTTCAAAGTGGTTCTCTAATGAATCAGAGCCTTATTGCATGCATTATATGCATAATTCCACCGACAAGAGAAGCCTTTATATGTACAGTCAGTCCTCGTATAGCACGATAGTTGTGTTCCTAGAAACCCTCGTGCAATGCAAAATCATACAATATAAACAACAGGTCCTATGGGAAAAGTAGGGTTAAGTGCTAAAACATTACCAAACACAATAAATAATCGTAATAAAATATTGCTAATGCTTTTGCTTCTGTCATAAGCAAACTTGTTTTTTTGTTTGATTTTCTATCCAAACAGATGACAGCCGTTCCATCCCTTCCAACTCTTTGTGTCTTGATCTAATAGATTTTATTACACTTTGAGTTGTTCCTGCAATGAAATTTTTTATTTTCTCTGCATTCTTTCTAATTCTCGGCATTGCCTCATTTAGGCCTGTAGCATGTGCAGTGTCACATGGTCTTTCATTTCGCTCAAAGTGTTTCACAATTTCATATTTTTTCTCTATTGACAGTGGCGGACTGGCCATAAGCCTTACCGGGGAAACCCCGTTGGGCCGGAGGCCGGTGTGATTTTGGCCATAAACCATAGTATGAGGGCACTACAGATTTTCCAGGGTAAGAATTTTTGACCCAGTCTGCCTCTGTTTATCGATATTGCTTTTCTTTTTCTCTCTGAATCTGTAGTGTCTTCACCAGGACGCTTCCTTTTCACACCTTTTAAGTACAGGCATACCTCGGTTAACGTTACCTCTGATAACGAAGCCTCGATATAACGAAGTCCGCAATTTCAAGCCCCATTTAACATAAAGAAAAGCAATTTCTTTGGAAACTAAACTAAATATCGTACGACGTGTTGAAAGCGGCGAAAGAAAATCCGATGTGGCACATTCTTTAGGATTAGCGCAATCAACTTTAACAACCATACTAAGTCAATCAGAAAAAATAAAACAGTCTGCTCAGAATTGTACAGATGTTACAGCGGCAAAATTAACTCGCTTAAGGAATCCAATTTTAGAAAAAATGGAGAAAATGTTAAGTTTGTGGATAGATGATATGTCACAACATCATATGCCTTTAAGTCAAATGGTCATTCAAGAAAAAGCATTATTTTTGTTTAATCACCTGAAATCTAAACAAACTGAAGAAATTACGGAAACCTTTGGGGCTTCTCGTGGTTGGTTCGAGAAATTTAAAAAAACGGGCCAGGATTCATAGTGTAAAATTAACAAGAGAAGCTGCAAATAAGTTTCCAGAAAAACTAAAGGAAATAATTGAACGTGAAAATTTTCCACCAAATTTGGTGTTCAATGTTGACGAAAGCGGTTTGTTCTGGAAACGGCTACCAACAAAAAGCTTCATTTCTATTGAAGAAAAATCAGCTGCTGGGTTCAAAGCAGCCAAAGACCGTTTAACGTTACTCTTTGGATCAAATGCCTCTGGCGATTATAAATTAAAATTGTTATTAGTTTACCATTCAGAAAATCGGAGGGCGTTAAAAGGTAACATAAAAATGAATTTACCTGTAATATGGAAAGCAAATAGAAAAGCGTGGGTTACCAAGGAGTTATTTACTGATTGGTTTGTTAACCACTTTTGTCCTGGAGTAAAACGGTATTGTCAAAAAAAAACAACTTTGAAGAAAAAGCTCTTTTGTTGTTAGACAATGCTCCGGGACATCCTACCGATCTTAACACGTTGGACACATGCATTCCTGTCAAAGTTGTGTTTCTTCCAGCAAACACAACTTCCCTGCTTCAACCATTGGATCAGGGAGTAATAGCATCATTTAAAGCTTATTATCTGCGTCGAATTTTAAGCAATTTACCTGAACTAGAGGATAAAGAGGAAATGACAGTTAAAACTTTTTGGTTGTTATTTGGTTATTTGGTTTTTTTTTTTAGGAGCATTAGCAACTAAGGCCATATTGCTCCGGGATATGCGGTGGTCATTCCCTGACCTTTCCGCATCCTCCGTATTTGGTGGTGACGGGCTCGAACCCCGGTCTAATCAAGAAGCGTGTGCTACGCACTGCTGCTCCTTCCCACCTGGCTACGGAGGCGCCTAAAACTTTTTGGAAAAACTACACCATTAAAAACGCAATTGAAAACATTGATAGTTCTTGGAAAGAAGTCACTAAGAAATGCTTAAATGGAGTTTGGCGCAAAATATGGCCAGAAGTTGTACTAGAAGAAGAAAATAACATCCAAGAAATTAGAAATGAAGTTATCCAGATGGCTCAATCAATAGGTTTCGAAAATGTCGATGAAGAGGATGTTAGAAATTTATTGAATGCAGAAGATGATGGTTTTTCAGTGGAAGATTTAGAAAACCTTGTTAGCAACGAAGACAAAGATAATGAAGGCGAAGTTAAAGAAGTTCCTGCCGAAAAAGTGTTAACAACCAAAGATTTAAAAAGGTGCTTAAATGACATTGAAAACGTTTTAAATTTTTTTAGTGAAAATGATCCTGATTTAGGAAGAAGTGTTATAGTTAAGCGATCAGTGTTAAATGCAATAACTCCGTATAGGCAATTGTTAAATGAAAGAGAAAAAAAGCATAAACAATCAACTTTAACCTCATATTTTAAAATGTGATTTCACTTTGTATGTAAGTTGACTGTTTATTTAATAAAACTTTTCTTTGTTCGAAAAAAAGCTTTTCATTTTCTTTACGTAGGAACGTATCCCTATTCTGGCCATAGTATTTTTACCTCTGAAAACGAAGTTTCGGTTAACGAAGTAATTTCGTGGAACGCATCCTATTCGTTAATCGAGGTATGCCTGTATTTCACTCATTTTTAGGGAATAAAGCACAATTACAAAATGAGGAAGCACGCTTGATACACTTAAAAAAAGCTGCGCACGCATTTTATTGTTTTACTACCATAAAACAATAAAAACAATTTCCAGCTGCATTTCTGCTAGTGGAATCTGTTATAAACTGGTGGTAAACTCGATCTAATGGCATTTGCGATAATACCAATAGCTGGAATTGTGTGGGTTTTTACTTTATTATGGTGAAATGTGTTTCCCCTTCACTGATATAAAAAACATAAATACATTTTCAGAATCTTCTCTTCATTCCTATCGTGTTGCGTTCAGTTGGGGTGATTCCGCATTCGACTGCCATTTCTTGACAACACAAAGGCGAATCGTGTATAAGCGAATTCGGTTCGTGTTATATACGATATCGTTCCCCTATTTATAAATCATGTACGATCGAATTTGTGTAGTGTAAACGTGTTATACGAGGACTGACTGTACTAGGTGCAGAGAGAGTGAAGAAATTAAATGAAAATTTTGGTGTGTTTTTTTGAAGGAATTAAATAAAGCAGACTCATTAGGTACTCAATTGCCCATTAGAGTTTTTCATATGTTTTGCTGGTGTGGTGGGATCACCATGAGCAGGATGCACTGGTCCCACAGGAAGAGGTTATTCTTGAAGATGCTATTGTTGAGGAAATGGAATATTTTATGAAATAAGAATAAATTGAATAAATCCAGAGCATGTCTGTTGGGGCAAAATTTGGTGATATTGTAGAACAGTTGCCATCTTTTAAGGATACAAAAGATGAGATTATTGTTCACATTGGTACTAATGATATTAGGAATAAGCAATCTTAGGATTTAGTAAACTGGTATAGGATATTGTTGAGGAAAAAAGGCACAAATTTGATTAAGTTTGAAGGTGTTTGGAATTTTTCCTAGACATGATAAAGAGGAAGTGTGTGATGAGAGTCTTGTAAATAAGTTTGGCCCTGGAGAGTGTTTTCACAGGAATAGGATAGACTTAAATTGAAGGGATGTGAGAATACAGTCCATTCCAGTTATTTGGGACACATCGGAACTAGTGCATTTTGGCCCGATTAAGCGGCTGCCCCAATTATCCGAAGTTTCACATAAATAGTAAAAATACAATGTACCCCCCACTTTACAATTAAATCACATTACGACGAACTCACCATAGTAAAGTACCATTCACTATACGATATGTAGTAAGCGCCGTTCATTGTAATCACGTTTGTGAATTGAATTTTAATTCTATTAAACAGCGATTCTAATTAGAGAAAATAGGAGGAAATCCACAGGCTATAAAAGTAAAGATATATTAAGCACAAATTTACCCTTTATTAACTTACCAATTAAAAATTAAATGATACGTGAAAATTGGAAGAATATACGTGATAATCGGAATAATTAATACATACTGTAATATGTACTTCTGTTCACTGACATTTGTGGGTGAGGTTAAAATTTAAAACAGTAAAGAGATAAGCAATCAATAACAAAGAACACGGCACATACAAATTGCAAGTAACACGATAGGCGCAAGTGAGAACGGAGTAACGAGGTACAAAGCTTTAAAAATAGGAATGAAGAGAAGATCTGAAAATTAATTTTATATGATTGAAGATTTCATGAAAGTGTAAACACATTTCACCATAATAATCCACAGAATTCCAACTGTCGGTATTATCGCAAATTCAGTAAGATCAAGTTTACTGTCCGTTTATGATAGATTTCATTAACAGAAAAGCCCAATAAACAGGTGACTGCTAATTGTTTTTATTGTTTTATGGTTGTGACCTCCAGAATTTCGACTGAACCACGTGGTACCGTCGGAGACAATCGTAGGGTAATCTCCAGTGCTGCGATCTCCTTCCCCGATTAAACAGCATGCTGTCCCAATTAAGTGAAGTAAGCCCTGGCTATTTTCTCAATTGGTTTCTGTTTTTTAAGATTTGCCCCAAATAACCAGAATCCACTGTATTTGCTGTTGCTATCAAGGCAGTGTTAGGTTGGTGTTTGCTGACGGGTTCACGTGGGAGTAGCAATTGTGTGTGTTGTAAGAGTTACTGAAAACATGAAAAGGCATACATTTACTGTCTTATATACTAATGGACATAGTAAATAAATTTGAGTTTTGAATTGTTGGTTAAGTCATGGAGTTAAGGAGATGTGGTATCACTATTTTGGGGATTCAGAATTTGAATATAATGTACATGGACAGGATACACATGACAGGAGATAGAGGAGTTAGGCTTATAGTTAAGAAGTACATAGATTCGAAAAAAGTACAGCTGGTAGACGCTAATGTTTTCTGTCTGTATGATATAAACATTGGAAAAAATATGATTGTCGAAGTCTGTTATTGGCCAAATGACTGTGAAGGGTATAATGAACAACTATAAAAAGAAATTGAATGTGCCAAAAAAATTAGAATGTTGTGTCATGGGGGATTTTAACTTTACACGTATGGATTGGAACCCATGGGTAGGCAACTTGCTCAGTAGCAGAACATTTCTCGATTTGCTGAGTAACTGTTTTCTGTACAGACATGTTAGAAAAGCAGTAAGAGAAAACACTATTGTTCTAGTTTCTGCATCATGTAATAAGAATCTTAATTGAATTGAGAGCTAAAATAAAGGAACTTTTAAGTGGCAGTTATCATAGTGTGTTGATATTGGGTTTATTCAGAGAAATAACTACTGTTAAGGGTAAAAGGAAGGGATTTTGTTTTTCATGCTGGTTATAATGGACTCAAACATATTTTAAACAGTTTTCAGTGAGAACAACCACTGTTGTTAAAAAAAAGTGTAAATGCCAAATGGGAGGTGTTCAGCAAGGTAATCTTACATGCCCTAAGCATTTTATACAAACTAATAGATATTATTGAATGTTTGGGCTAAATTGGATGATACTTGAACTTGTGAGCTTAGAGGCAGAGAATAAAAATACATGGGATGATTATAAACTGTCAGGGATACAGAGGTCATTACTAAGAATGCAAAGAAAAGTAATGAAGAATTTTTTGTGTATGTTAACCTAGAAGATAAGGATTGAATCTCATTAGTCTATTGAATAGTATAATTGTTGATGATCCTCTACAGATTTCTGATAAACTGAATAAATATTTTGCATTTACATTTAAACATGAAGACGCTTTTAGAGACAGCATCAGCAGAAGTCTGTATAATATGGATTGGGAGTTAATGATTTTTTTTATAATAATAGGAAGGAAGGTGGAAGAGAAACTGCTGTAACTAAAAGTGAAAAAAGCACATAGTAGTATGAAATCTATCCAGTTATATTAAAAGAAGCTGGAAAAGAGGATGTAAACCTTTTTTTTTTTCCACATTATAATGGCTATAAGTTTCTGTCACTGGCTATTATAATGGGAGCATCCTTAGAATCAAGAGAGGTCCCTACAGTGTATAACTACAGACCTCTATGCCTGGGAAAATAATGGAGTCAATCATTTGAGGTCCCCATGGACTGGAAGTGTGCAAATGTATCACCAATTCACAAAGGGGGTTCACAAGGTGACACAAGTAACTATAGACCTGTTAGTTTAACTTGTGTTCCGCTGAAAATAATGGAATCACTGATTAAAGAACCATTGCAGGATCATCTAGACAAGACTGCAGTAATAGTTAAGACACGGCATGGGTTTGTTTAAAGGGAGGTCTTGTCTAGTTGGTCTTGTCTAATTGGTCTTGTCTGACCAATTTGATTGGATACTATGATGTGGTCACAAAGGAACTGAATTCCAAAAATAATTTTGATATCATATACTTGGATTTCAGGAAACCTTTTGATACTGTTGCACATGAAAGGCTGCTGTACAAATTGGAGAGGTATGGCATTACAGGTAATTTGCTACAATGGATAAAGGGATGGTTGAGTGGGAGATGACAGAGAGTGGCAATCAATGGACACTGCTCTTTGTGGACAAATGTTATTAGTGGAGTTCCCCAGGGTTCAGTGTTGGGCCCATTGTTGTTTTGTATATTTATCAATGATATTGATGAAGGTACATCGGGTTTAAGGTCCAAGTTTGCAGATGATACAAAGGTTGGCAGGGTTGTTAATGACAGTAAAGACAGTATGCTACTCTAACTGGATCTAGATAAGTTGGGAAAATGGGCTGAGAAGTGGCAACTGAAGTTTAATATTGACAAATGCAAAGTACTGCATATGGGTAGCAATAACCGAAGAGAAACATACCAACTGTATGTTACTATACTCAGGGAAGTGGAAAGTGAAAAAGACCTGGGGGGGGGGGTAATTGTGCAATGAAATATGGAGTTTGCTGAGCAGTGTAGATGGGCTGCCAGAGCAGGTCATGGAGCCTTGTCAATGATATATAGGAATTTTGCTAGCAAATACAGGGAGGTGATTAACCCATTATACAAGGCAATGGTCAGGCCATACCTAGAGTACTGTGTACAGGTTTGTAGGCCTCATTTTAGGAAGGATGTAGAGTGCTAGAACGAGTATAACTGTTGAACAAGTATAATTGAAGAAGGACAACAAGATTGATGAGGGGAACAAAGGGATGCTCTTACCAAGAAAGGCTTAAGTTCTACCAATTGCAGTGCCTGGAGAGTAGGCATCTGCGAGGTGATCTGATTGAAGTGTATAAGGCCTTGAATGGGTTGAGCAAGCTGAATGCTGATGGGATTCTTCCTCTTGCTCAGACTAAGAACCTGAGGGGGCACAGTTTCAAATTGAAGAAAGATAGTTGTAGAAAATGTGAATTGGAATATCATCAGTTTGGCTGAAACAAGAAGAAGAAATGAATCACTTATAAGTTTACCAAGTGGAAATCTGCTGTACACCAATGGAAACAGTGAAAGGAGCAAAGGTGGAGTTGGGTTTCTGGTCCATAAAGATATAAAAAAAACATTTTGGAATTCAAAAGTACATCACCAAGGGTGTCAACACTAATACTAAAGATTTCTATGAGGTACAAGCTAAATTGAGAGTCTTCTAGATGAGCAGAAAACCCACTACACTATTATTATGGGGGACTTCAATGCTAAGGTTGAAAAAAGACAAAACAGCACAGAAAGGGGAACTATAGGAAATTTTGCAATTGGTGAAAGAAATGATAGAGGTGAAAGAACTGTGGAATTTGCAGAATCTCAAGGACTGTCAGTAATGAACACTTTTTTTCAAGAAAAGGGTGAACAGAAAGTGGACATGGAAGGGTCCAAATGGATTAAAAAATAATGAAATCGTCCTCACTAACAGAAGATATATCGTGAATGATGTTACTGTCCTGAATAAGGTAAATGTCGGGAGTGATCGCAGAATGGTAAGATGCACACTTGATATAGATGTAGGGAAGGAAAGGAAAAAAACTGACTCGAGTAAATAATACGAAGGTCTTTGAAATAACTGAAGAGGAGAAAAAGCAGTATGTACTGGAACTTAAGAACAAGTTTAAGCTTCTGCAGACTGCTCAGGACCAAGGTATTGACGAGAAATATTACAGCTTTCTGAAAGTGATAAAGCCCAAGAAACCTATAGGGAAAAAGAAATCCAAATAAGAAATAATTAGTCAAGAAACACTTGTTATGATGAACCGAAGGCGACAAATGAAGAGCGAGATAAACACTGACAAGGAGAAAATTGAGTATACTGAGTTATGCAAAGCCATTAGAAGGAGACTCAGAGATGACATAAGAAGATTTAACACAAGAAAAGTAGAACAAGCATTAAGGGAAAACAAAGGATTTACATCAGCAGCCATGAGCAGTAATACAGGAAGACAAATGATACTGAAACTTAAGAATAGCGATGGTGTACTTATAAATAGCAGAGAAGGCATAATTCAAATAGCAGAAGACTACTATAGAGAATTATACAAGGAGCGATGGAATGATGCCCGCAGCAGTGGGAAAAATGGATCACAAATTAGCAACACATACAACATACCCGATATTCTTCCTGATGATTTAGAACATGCGTTGAAGAAAATGAAGAATTAAAAAGCCCCGTGGGAAGATAAAGTTACTGTAGAGTTGTTAAAATTGGGAGGAAGAGACATAACACAAAAACTGGCAAGGCCCTTCACAAAATACATTAGAAAAGGTGTGACTCCTAAGCAGTGGAATAATGCAATCATAGTTTTGCTGCATAAGAAAGGAGATAAATTGGAAATTATAGACCAATTAGCTTGTTATCCCACATCTACAAGTTGTTCACAAGGGTCATTACTAACAGATTAGAAGGAATCCATGATGAGAATCGACCGAAAGAGCAAGCTGACTTTAGGACAGGGTTCTCAACTGTGGATCACCTTCGTGTAACATCACAGCTAATGGAGAAAGCAAATGAATATAAAACACCATTATGCTTGACATTTGTGGATTATGAAAAGGCATTTGACTCCATACAGCATAAGGCAATGTTTCAGGCACTGGAAAGACAAGGCATAGATACCCATATAATATGATTTTGAAGAAAATATATGAAAACGCTACCTCCTTTATTAGACTAGACAAAGACAGTAGCAAATTTAAAATTGAGAAAGGAGTTCGACAAGGAGACACAATATCTCCGAAGCTGTTTACTGCTGCCCACGAGGAAGCTTTCAGAAGATTAGACTGGTCGCAGAAAGTAGTCAACATGAATGGAGAGTACCTAACGATTTGCAGATTACATTGTGGTCATAAGCCACGCTCCCAAAGAATTAGAGGAAAATCTTAATCAGTTATGCAGAGTTAGTAAGGATTTTGTACTAAAGATGAATATGGCTAAAATAAAGTAATGATGAACAAGTATGCCACAGAAAGGGACATAATGATTGAAGGAGCAGTAATTGAAAAGGTGGAGTCATATACTTATCTGGGACAAGTTATTAGTGTAATAATGATAAATGGCTGGAAGTCAAGAGAAGAATAAATTTTGGATGCATAGCATTCAGGAAATATAGTCACATACTGAAGAGCAATATCCCAGTTTGTCTGAAACATAAAATAATGAACCATTGTATACTCCCCACCTTGACTTATGGAAGTGAAACTTGGGCACTCCTCAAAAGAATTGAAGAAAAGCTGAGAACTACGCAGCGAAGAATGTAACGAATTATATTCTGAATCAGACTGTTAGATAAGAAGAGAAACAAATGGATTAGGCAGCAAACTCAAGTAAAGGACATTGTTATCAAAACTAAAGAACTAAAATGGTGTTGGGCAGGACACATAGCTCGAAGACATGATGATAGATGGACTAAGAAAATAACAGAGTGGTACCCAAGAGGAGCTAAAAGAAAACCTGGAAGACAACGACGGAGATGGATAGATGAAATTCATGAGTTTGTGGGTAGTAAATGGATGGCCAGTGCTCAAAACAGAAGGAACTGGAAAGTTGCTGGGGAGGCCTTCATCCTGCAGTGGATTGAAAATGGCTGATGATGATGATGAGTTGTAGAATATATGTGCGGAAATTTGCCTTTAGCCAGCAAGTAGTTGATTGGTGGAACAGGCTTCCATCTTTTGTTGTGGAAGCTAATAGTCTAACTAAATTTAAGGCTGAGCTGGACAGGCATTTGGAACGAATGGAGTGGTGAAATGGGAAGGGAGTTTTTTTTTGGCTGATGCTGCATAAGCTTGCTTTCTTGGATCATATGCCTCTACTAATGCTAATGCTAAATATTGTTTAAGAAGTATCACCTTGATAGGATTAGAGCATAAGACAATAACAGCATGGATTTGTTAAAGGTGTATCGTGACTGACTAATCCAATGAGCTGCTGTGTGGTCATCACAAAGGAACTGGATGCATTTAAAAGCAGAGCCTCTGTTACTGTATCATGTATATGACTGTCATAAAAATTGGAGCAATATGGAATTGGGAATGAGTTACTATTATGGATAAAGGGATGGTTAAGTGGTAGGAGCCAACATGCGGTTATAAATTACTACTACTCTTTGTGGGCTAATGTGATGAATAAGTACCATAGGAGCTGTTTGTGTTTTGCATCCTTAGTTGGTGTTTTGCATCCTTACTGTTTAATATTTATACATGATACATAGATGTTTCAAGTTTGAAGTTGAAGTTTGCTTGATGATATGAAGATGGGCACAGTGGTTAAATAAACTGAAAAGTTGGTAACTGAGGTTTAACGTTAATAAATGCAAGGTACTGGGTAGCAGTAATCAGTAGCAGAGTAACACACCATTTTGGTAGCACCAAATTCAACGTAGTTGATAATGCAAAATGCCTGAGGGTAATTGTACAGTTGGACATAATTCTCTGAGCAAATTCCAGCAATCTATTTGCACAAGCTACTAGATCAACCATTGGGGTTCTCTTGGTGCTGTATAGAAGTTTTGCAAATAGGGACAAAGAAGTTATTCCACTGTATAAGATAATGGTTAGAGCACATCTTGAGTATACTGTATACTAGTTGGAAAACCTCATTTTAAGAAGGACATTGTGAATGGGTGCACAGAAGAGCAACAAGATTAGTTGGGGATGCAAAAATGTACTTTTTTCAAGGAAGATTGGAGTTATATAAATTGCATTTTCTGGAAACTAGGTATATGTGTGGTTACCTGATTGAGGTATATAATGCTTTAAAATAGTTAATTACTGCTGATAGCATGTTTGCTCTTTCAGGTGATACACAAGAAGTCATGAATATGAATTGAAAAAAGACAGTTGCAAAAGTGGGTAGTTTGGACAAATTATTGGTAGGGAATGGGCAGAAAGAGTTTTTTTTATTTTTTTATTACAAACTTTGCTTCCTTGTATTATTTGGCAATTACTAACACACAGGTAATTATTTAATTTGAGGAATTAATTAAATTTTAATCTTCTTGATGCGCTCTGCTGGTACCCTTCTCTCTTCTCAAATATTTCCCATTTTCTCCATTGATGAACCTACTCATAAAAGCACTACCAGAAGCTTTGAGATTGTTCATTGTGGCCACTGATTCTTGACCTGTAATGTGCCTTTTGCCACTTAAATTGCAGATTTCTTCAAAGTTTTATTTCCAAAAGCCTCTAATATTTCTCTCATAGTCTCTAGCACTCATATCACATTGAACACAACCCCAGGGGCTCACATCTGGTATGGGCTTGGCACACCCAGCTGGATATCATCATTCTCCTTTTTCTTGATGATTCCCTTCTACTTCTCTCTCTCTCTCTCTGAATAATTAGGAAAAAAAATTTTTTTTTTTTTTTCGGCTGGTACAACATAAGCCTCAGGCTTCCTTGTACCATATGGCTAATGATGATGATAATAATAATAACAGTATATAACGATACTTCGCTCAGTTTTCAAATCTTCCATTATGCTGGCCACACTTGCAACTACTAGACTTGTAAGATCTTGATCACTGTCAGCATATTCTTGGACATGCAGTCTCCTGTCATCTACTGTTAGTTATCCAAAACTCAAGTGATCGTACAGTGGCACTGCCAATCTGTGAATTAAATGATCAGCCTGTGTAATATTGCTAAAGTATAATTCTCCTGTTTTACATTTAGTTGTTATACTTGCAGAATGATCCTAAAATGGCACTGGAAGTTCTTGCACTTGTTACCAATGTTAATTATTCAACTGTCAGAAATCTAAAGGTATGTTATCAAACTTGTTATTACACAAAGAAATTTAATTCTGTACTGATTTGCTATTTATCATTGCTATTATTCAGTTACTGTGGATCCGAATTTCATTAAAAAAATATATTCTCAGTTGAAAAATCATAACTACAGATCAGGATGCCAAATGTATTCTCTCTTTCTCACATGTACGCATGCACACACATAAATTATAGAAATATATTTTAAAAAGTATGTAAATATATTAAATAAAAAGGAGGAAGAGAAAAGAAAGGACGAAAAAACAAATTTTCACTGACTATGGCTATGGCTACTGATATGTCACCTGTGTGGTTTTTGATGTTTATAAACTAATAGCTGTTTTTAACTCTGTTTTATACACTGATTTCAGAAATGTTGTTCACTTTTTTTTTTCTATCACATGCTATTTTTTTTTTACAAATCACTTTGAGTTGATGTCACAAGTTGTATTATTGAATGTATTAAATTAGGAGTAAATGCAGGCAATTTGTACTCTAAATCTTCACATGTTGACAACACTGCCTTCAGCCATTTATTTCTTGACCTTGAGGGCTCTGCGCAGTAGAGTTTACAAGCTCAATTTATTTTTGAGGCTATCATCTCAAACTTGTTTTGAAAAGTGAGTAAAATTTTTTCACAAAAGCGTTTGAAGAGTCCAAACTTATTTTGTTATATTTGTGGAAGTTATGTAGTATGTAGTCTTTAAGCAAAGATGAGATGTTACAGAATTTGTAAAAAAAATGTGTATTGTGGTTATTTTGGAGTGAAGCATTGACCAAGGTTTGATGTTTAGCTTTATCCAGTTGTTCTTTTTTATCATTAGTTTTATTCACTAATTTTAAATTGTTGTTTATCTTTGTCCAGTTATTTGTTTTTATCATTATTTTTATTTAATGGTGATTGGTCTTTATCCTTATATTTTATCTTTCACATTGTCTAAATTTGTGATTTAATCTCAGAATTCTGTTAAAGGTCCTTTCTATAGGAAGGGGATATACAATCCTGTACCATCCGAGCCCTACTATTTCACTACATTTCTTCTCCCCTTTTTACTGTTCTACAGCCTTCCTTATTTCTCATGAGCCATTATTTTATGAATGAATAGTGAGAAACTATTTTCTTCTCATCTTGACTATTTTCACCTTATCAAAGTTTTTAACACTGCCTGCTACTTTGTTCATTGTTTATCTCTATTGCTATTCTGTGCTGTGTATCATGAATTAAATCTCAAGCTTTCATTACTTTTTTTTGTTGTTGTTTGTTTGTTTTCAAGACATCGCTAGTTTAGTACTATATATATTTTGAACAGTTCTTGTAAGTTCTCTTCTACTTCCATTGGTATTTCTGTTCTCTGTAGAACCAATTATAAACTACATGCCTAATGCATGTCCCCCCCCCCTTTTTACTTTCATTTTTATGTAATTTTCTTAATGCCTTATTTAATTCCAAATTCTTTACATCTTTTAGTTTTAACCTAAACCTTAATGGCATGTATTTTATATCCGAAACAGACACAGAGGTTTGATATTTGATACTTGCAATCTTGATGACTGGTTCTTGATAAGTGACAACACCAAGGATGCATGTTGTGGCAATATCTTTTTACTTAGTATTATTTTATTTTGTATTATATAGTTTTTTTCTTTCGCTTTTGCGGTCTGTAAACTAATTATACTCACTCTTTAGTACCTTTCTATTTCACTTAAATATTCTATTTCTGCATTCTTTCCATTGATATTATTACTAAACAACACATACATACATACATACACCGATGGGCCAAAACATTTTGACCACCTACCTAATATGATGTTGGTCCTCCACGTGTAGCCAAAACAGCTCGTACCTGTCGAGGCATGGATGCTACAAGATTTCTAATTGAGTCTTGTGGTATCTGGTACTAACATGTAATCAGCAGATCCTTTAACTCCTGTAAGGTCCGTGGTTGAGATGCCGCAGATCTGAGTTGCTTCCCAACACAAACCATGCATTTGATGTCTGGGGAATTTGGAGGCCAGGGCAATACCTCGAATTCTTCCTCATGTTCCATGAACCAGTCTCGAACAGTCCGGGCAGTGTGGTGTGGCTCATTATCCTGCTGAAAGACGGCACCGCCAGAGGGGAAGACCGTTGCCATGAAAGGGTGTACCTGGTTAGCAATGATGTTTAGGCAGGTGGTAGATGTCAGAGTGCCCGGCACATGGATGACTGGAACCAGGGTATCCCAGCAGAACATCGCCCAAACCATGACACCACCCCCACCGGCTTGTTTTCGTCCCACAGTGCATCTAGGCGCCATCACTTCCCCAGGTAAGCGATGCACACATACCCGGCCATCTACATGGTGCAACAGGAAATGTGATTCATCGGACCAGACAACCTTCTTCCAGTCACTCAAGATCCAGTTTCAATGCTCGCATGCCCATTGTAGGTGCTGTCGCCGGTGAACCGTGGTTAGCATGGAGTGGCTTGTGGCTACGCAACCCAATTTTACTTAAAGATGTAACTACCATCAGGGGTAAAGGGAAGGATTTTTGCTTTCGTAAAGGTAACTACCAGTGGTGTCGTGTGCCCATTTAGGTTGGATGTGCTTTTATTTGGGGGGGGGGATTTATGCAACACATGCTACAAAATTCACGTGTTAATTTGAACAAACGATTGCATTTTTATCGACGTGTAAAAGTTTAAGAGTGCATAGTGTAGCAGCGCTCTTCTTAATTCGTCCAATGTAATGAATTGTAGAATAATTTTGAATACTTTAATTTACTAACTAATATAATTTTAACTATACAATCCATAATTATGGACGACATAAAGGTTCCTTGTCAAATAAACAATAGATGTGTCAAGTGCAGCGTTTATGTGAGAAGCATAGAGGGTTTACGCTTTGTGGTGAGATTAGATTATCATTGGCAAATACTAGTATGGCACAAATTATCTGTATTTTGTTACGACTTTTAAATACAACCATAAATAATATGTACAAAAATATAGAAAAGTAATCACTTGGGAAAATATTATTTTTCTGGATTGAATCAAAGAAAAGCTTAATAAACTCATTTTATTTATTTATTTTTAATTTTTCTTTTTAAATAAACAAGGAGTTACCTTTTATTCAGTCAGTAGGATTTCTTTTTTACCAAATCTCCTTATGCAAATAAATTACAAAATGATACGTTGAAACAAAATTACATAATTTAAAACTCATAATGTGTTCGTCGCTATTGACACATGGACAGTCGATCACAGGGTTGAACCCCAACCCATTCCCAGAAATATTAACCGCCCCCGTGCAACCTCTAGTGAAGGAAGACATTATGTCATAAATGCGAATTTGGAATACAAATAAAATACTATTAAAATTAGCTCCTTGTTTATTTTTAAAATATTAATAGAATGTAGGAAAAATTGAGCATATGTAAGCTCTCATTTATGTAATTATTTATTTATACACCAGTTCCAATCTCCTGTTTTGCCTTAGGAATTGTGTTATCACATCATCATAAAACGAAAGTTTTTTCTTCATTTCCACCAGCAATGTCTTTTCAATGGCGAGTAAACTTAGGTTGCATAACCTCTCCTGTGTTCCTCTATAACACATATGTATTCTCTTCATAGCCGAAAAAGAATGCTTGACTGTAGCAGTAGAACTCGAAATCGTCATGATAAGTTCTGCTTTTTATAAATTTCCTTAAATGCAACCTGAAGTTGATTTTCTTGCATGAATTTTAATAGGTGATGCATTGGTACTTTTAGTACTGTTAGTTAATATTTTTAAAGCGAACGTAGTCAAAAACTGGTCCGTAGAAATCCTTTAATTTTTCTAGAATACCATCAGGAAAAGTTTTCGCATACTGATCATATCTTTCGCTATACAGGAGTTGAAAAAAATTCTCAAGTTTCAAAAGTGAAGAGTATCTTTCTTCGTCTCCAGGCATGTGCAGTTGACTAGTCCCTGGTATAATTGAAGGCACATGCTCTTCTTCGGGTCCTTTTCGGCTTTTAGGCTTCAGCTCCTCAGCCATGCTTTTCCTTTGCAGTAAACCAAATATTATCATATCCATGTTCCTTTTGTCATTCTTAAGCTGTTTCATAGTATCATGCACCTTTTCACAACAGTACAATATGTCATAGGATGAAGTTTGCAGTATATTATTCAAGACATCAGTATAACCAAACAGAACAGAAAATATCTCTGGCAACAAAATTGTTTGAAAATCTTGCAAGAAATACAAAAAACCACAATCTTTGATTACAGCATCCACGTCCCATTCCTCAGAATTCTCCACAATAAGATGAATTCTGTGACGTTTTACAATGTTTGTTAAACGGGAAGTATAGTCCCATCTGGTTGGTGTGACAGAGAGTAATTTTTATTTTAGCAACAAAATCTTGCAAAGCATTTGCTCTTTTTGATGATTTGAAAAAATAAGATGCCAATCCACTGATAGTTTGGAAAAACAATCTACATTCCTTGATATTCTATAGGTTTTGCTTCAGAACTAAGTTAAAAATGTGGGTGTAGCAATGCATAAATATTGCTAAAGAATAGGCTTCAATAACTTTACTCTGCGACCCATTAATATGCCCATTCATGACACAGGCACCATCCTAAGTTTGGCCGACCAACTTGTCCTTAATATTAAATTCCTCTTCTCTGTTTACAACATGTTTAAAAAGACAACTAGATGTTCTATCATCACTTACATCTGTAAATCCGATGAACCTTTTGTGTGTTTGCCCATTATGGACAAAACGGAAAACAGTTTATAGCTGTGATTTTTCCAGAAGAATGGCCACAAATGTAGCAGAAGAAATTTTTTTATAGCATCTTTAACCACATCAGATATAGTATTAATGATATCATTTTGTACTGTGGATGAAGTTCCTTGAAATACAGTCGATGCCTTTAAAAGACTGTCTAAAAGAGGATCATTCTCACGGAACACATTTAAAAATTCTATTTAATTCCCTCAATTGGCTGAATCTTCAGACTCATCATGACCTCTCAAAGGAAGCTCTTGCTTAGCCAAATAACATACAGCATCAATTAATATTTTTAAAATATTTTTCTTTATTTGTTCATTATGACAGCTAATTTCGATTTTTCTTTGACCTCTCAATGAGTGTGTCAATTCTTTGTTTTCCAAACATCATAAGATTTAAAAATAACTAAACATGTGGTTGGGAGTGCTCGTGTTTTTGCACTGCTACGGCTAAATGATTAAGATCGGAATACCCATATTTATTCCGAACACCTTTCTCTTTGGAGAATAATAAACAAGGGCAACAAAAAAAAAAGTCTTGACCACACATCACATCCAGTTAACCATTCTACTGTATCGAATTGTGAAACAGAGAAATGTCTCATGTACTCAGTTTTTGCATCTTTGTGCTTGCATAGTAAATTTGGAAGAGGAGGATGAGTCTTACCTTCTTTGGCTATGTTCATACAATCCACAAAAGGCTCTGGCAGAAAACGGGACATACAGTACTTCGTAAATACTGTTTCCCATTGTAAATATGAGCAAAAAAGCTATAAATTATATCTAAAAAAATTATAAATATACATTTAAATATAAAATACAAATATAAATGTTTATTAAAAACTTGTCTAAATCATAAAAATGTCGGTTCACCCTTAATGCACACAAAACAGACGAAACTCATGAAAAAAAATGGCAACTCATGACAAGTGACAACATATAATTGGATTGCTTCGCACAATAGCCAGCCACAACCACTAACTGCTTCTGAATGCTATTGTCTTAGTGCACACCTGCCACGCCTTTTGGACAGTTTAAAACCACTGGAGGGCTAAGAATTATGACTGAACTCTCTCTTCTCTGAGGTGCCATCTGTATGTCTGTTTAGAGGACTCAAAGGTGTCTGTATTTGTGACCCCACACCCTGGCTATATGTGAATATGATACAATGTTTACTCTCTGAAACTTCCCTTTGTGAAACATTATAAATTGGATTTAATTTTAGGAATCACACAAAGCTAGCAAACAATTAGAGGAGTCTTTAACAAAAATATATATATATATATATATAATATCAGTGACATTGCAATTCTCTGGGTGTACACCACATACCTAGCACACTCTGAATGTGGGACCTGCAGTGGGACCAACTGATTTTACCAACAGCAAATTCTAAACAGGATATATTCAAGGAATTTGGAAGCTACTAGGCTTTTCATACCAACTAAGAAATACTCTTCAGGGTTTTGGCCCAAATAGATGTCTCAGATGAATTAATTCAACTCATGGCTAAGAAGAAAAATGGATGAGATGCATATAAATTATCAGGCAACATAGAAGCCTGTAGATATAAGCTAGTCTTTAATCAAGTCAATAAGAAGGCTAGACAAGCGATGGCAGTTAAAAGAAATCTTTGGCAAAGGATGGAAAGAAAACAGCAAAGACTTTTTTTACTTAAGTAAACTTTAGAAGGAAGGAGATAAATCATATTGGTCCACTTGATATCGATGGTTTGACTGTTGATGATCCTGATCAAATAGGTGAAAAACTGAATGAGGATTTTGCATCTACATTCACACATGGGGAGTTATTTAGGGAGGAGAATACCAGAAATTTATCAAACTGTAACAAGGAGCTAAAGGAATTTATAATAACTGAGAGCCAGCTGGAGGAGAAACTGTTGAAGTTAAACATAAGAAAGGCACCTGGGATGGATGGAATCTATCCAGTTATATTAAAGAAGGTAGCAGAACCTCCCTTGAATCATTGGATTCAAGGGAGGTTCCCATGGACTGGAGATGTGTAAATGTATATCCAATTCACAAAGGGGGATTAAAGAATAACACAAGCAATTACAGATCTGTTATTTTAACTTCTGTTCCAGGGAAATAATGGAGTCACTGGTTAAAGAAGCATTGCATGATCATCTAGACAAGACAGCAGTTATATTTCATACACAGCATGGATTTGTTAAGGGGAAGACTTGTCCGACCAGTTTGATTGGATATTATGATGTGGTCACAAAGGAACAGAATGCAAAAAATAATTTTGATATCATATCACTTGGAGCAGTATGACATTACGGGAAAATTGCTGCTATGAATAAAGGGATGATTGAGTGGGAGAAGACAGAGAGTGGTAATCAATGGACATTGCTTTTTGTGGAGTAATGTTGTTAGTGGAGTCCCCCAGGGTTCAGTGTTGGGCCCATTGTTGTGTACTGTATTTATTAATGATATTGATGAAGGTATATCAGGATTAAAGTCTTAAGTTTTGCAGATGATATAAAGGTTGACAGTGTGGTTAATGACAGTAATGATGGTATTTAAAATCAACAGGATCTAGAAAAGTTGGACAGATGGGCTGAGAAGTGGAAACTGAAGTTTAACATATGCAAAGTACTGAATATGGGTAGCAGTAACCCCAGAGAAACATACCACCTGTGCGGTACTAAACTCAGGGTAGTGGAGAATGAAAAAGACATGCAGTAATTATGCAGATAGGCTGACAGTGGAGGTCATCGGGTCTTGTCAATGATATATAGGAATTTTGCTAGCAGAGATAAGGAGGTGATTATCCCATTGTATAAGGCAGTGGTCAGGCCACACCTTGAGCTCTGCCTACAGGTCTGGATTCCTCATTTTAGGAAGGGTGCGGAGTTGCTGGAATGAGTACAGAGCAGGGCAAACGAGGCTTGTGAGGGGAATAAGAGTGTGCTCTTATGAGGTGAGACTAAGCGCAGATTATGCGATAGACTAGGGGAGCATAGCAGGGCACTTAGGTTATCTAATGTCTCTGGATCGGCCGTAGCGGAACATGCCTGGGAAACTGGGCATGGTATAACAGCTGAAGGAGCTGTAATTACAGATAAGGTAGAGGGTTTCTGGAACCGGAAGTGGCTGGAGAGCCTAAGGATTTGTTCTTTGTGTGATCATAGCTTGAATAGGGATAAAGGTTGTAGGATTAATGTAATGTTTGAGACTGTTATCCTGGATAGGGATGAGCATTTTAAGGTCGTACAGCCCTGTGCCACTTCCGGTGCTGATATATGGGAAAAGGAGTATGCGCAGGTACCATAAGTCACCCTGGGTCTGCTGGGAAGGCTTAGTGCTTTTTAATGAATTGTTGATGCAGCACTACTTATGTTGTGGAAGGCAGCAGATACCACCAAAAGCTTCGGTTTTATAGTAGTACGGGTTTAATGCTTTTAATGCATAGTATTTAAAGTTTCATAGTAGTACGGGTTTAACGTTTTTTTTTAATGCATAGTATTTTTAAAAGTTTTTATATTATACTACATTTTACAGTCGATTTTATTTATTTTAGCTGTAATTTTATTTTATTTATGTTTCATCATCATCATCAGCCATTTTCAATCCACTGCAGGATGAAGGCCTCTCCAGCAACTTTCCAGTTCCTTCTGTTTTGAGCACTGGCCATCCATTTACTACCCACAAACTCATGAATTTCATCTATCCATCTCCGCCTTTGTCTTCCAGGTTTTCTTCTAGCTCCTCTTGGATACCATTCTGTTATTTTCTTAGTCCATCTGTCATCATGTCTTCGAGCTATGTGTCCTGCCCAGGACCATTTTAGTTCTTTAGTTTTGATAAGAATGTCCTTTACTTGAGTTTGTTGCCTAATCCATGTGTTTCTCTTCTTATCTAACAGTCTGATTCCCAATATGATTCGTTCCATTCTTCGCTGTGTAGTTCTCAGCTTCTCTTCCATTCTTTTGGTGAGTGCCCAAGTTTCACTTCCATAAGTCATGGTGGGGAGTATACATTGGTTCATTATTTTACGTTTCAGACAAACTGGGATATTGCTCTTCAGTATGTGACTATATTTCCTGAATGCTATCCATCCAAAATTTATTCTTCTCTTGACTTCCAGCCATTTATCATTATTACAGCTAATGACTTGTCCCAGATAAGTATATGACTCCACCTTTTCAATTGCTGCTCCTTCAATCTTTATTTCCCTTTCTGTGGCATACTTGTTCATCATTACTTTTGTTTTAGCCATATTCATCTTTAGTCCAAAATCCTTACTAGCTGTGCATAACTGATTAAGATTTTCCTCTAATTCGTTGGGATCGTGGCTAATGACCACAATGTCATCTGCAAATCGTAGATGGTTTAGGTACTCTCCGTTCACATTGACTCCTTTCTGCGACCAGTCTAATCTTCTGAAAGCTTCCTCAAGGGCAGCAGTAAACAGCTTCGGAGATATTGTGTCTCCTTGTCGAACTCCTTTCTCAATTTTAAATTTCCTACTGTCTTTATCTAGTCTAATAAAGGAGGTAGCACTCTCATATATTTTCTTCAAAATCATAATATATGGGGTATCAATGCCTTGTCTTTCCAGTGCCCGAAACATTGCCTTATGCTGTATGGAGTCAAATGCCTTTTCATAATCCACAAATGCCAGGCATAATGGTGTTTTATATTCATTTGCTTTCTCCATTAGCTGTGATATTACATGAAGGTGATCCATAGTTGAGAATCCTGTCCTAAAACCAGCTTGCTCTTTCGGTTGATTCTCATCAAGTATTCTGTCTAATCTGTTAGTAATGACCCTTGTGAACAACTTGTAGATGTGGGATAGCAAGCTAATTGGTCTATAATTTCCAATTTCTGATTTATCTCCTTTCTTATGCAGCAAAACTATGATTGCATTATTCCACTGCTTAGGTGTCACACCTTTTCTAATGCACTTTGTGAAGAGCCTTGCCAGTTTTTGTGTTATGTCTCTTCCTCCCAATTTTAACAACTCTACAGTAACTTCATCTTCCCCCGGGGCTTTCTGATTCTTCATTTTCTTCAATGCATGTTCTACCTCATCAGGAAGAATATTGGGTATGTCGTATGTGTTGCTACTTTGCAATCCATCTTCCCCACTGCTGGCATCATTCCCCTGCTCCTTGTATAATTCTCTATAGTAGTCTTCTGCTATTTGAATTATGCCTTCTCTGCTGTTTATAAGTACACCATCGCTATTCTTCAGTTTCAGTATCATTTGTCTTTCTGTATTACTGCTCATGGCTGCTGATTTAATTCCTTTGTTTTCCCTTAATGCTTGTTCTACTTTTCTTGTGTTAAATCTTCTTATGTCCTCTCTGAGTCTCTTTCTAATGGCTTTGCATAACTCAGTATACTCAATTTTCTCCCTGTCAGTGTTTTTCTTGCTTTTCATTTGTCGTCTTCGGTTCATCATGACAAGTGTTTGTTGACTAATTTTTTCTTCTTTGGATTTCTTTTTCCCTATAGGTTTCTTGGGCTTTATCACTTTCAAAAAGTTGTAATATTCCTCGTCGATATCTTGGTCCTCAGCAGTCTGGAGAAGCTCATACTTGTTCTTAAGTTCCAGTACATACTGCTTTTTCTCTTCTTCTGTTATCTCAAAGACCTTTGTATTATTTACTCGGGTCAGTTTTTTCCTTTCCTTTCCTACATCTATATCAAGTGTACATCTTACCATTCTGTGATCACTTCCAACATTTACCTTATTCAGGACAGTAACATCATTCACAATATATCTTCTGTTAGTGAGGATGAAGTCGATTTCATTAGTAGTTAATCCATTTGGACTCTTCCATGTCCACTTTCTGTTCACCCTTTTCTTGAAAAAAGTGTTCATTACTGACAATCCTTGAGATTCTGCAAATTCCACAAGTCTTTCACCTCTTTCATTTCTTTCACCAATTCCAAAATTTCCTATTGTTCCCCTTTCTGCGCTGTTTTGTCTTTTTCCAACCTTAGCATTGAAGTCTCCCATAATAATAGTGTAGTGGGTTTTTTGGTCATCTAGAAGACTCTCCATTTCTGTATACATTTCTTCAACCTCTTCATCCTCATGGCTCGATGTTGGTGCATAAATCATTATAATCTTTAGCTTGTATCTCTTAGAAATCTTGAGTATTAGTCTTGACACTCTTGGTGATGTACTTTTGAATTCCAAAATGTTGTTTTTAAAATCTTTATGGACCAGAAACCCAACTCCACCTTCACTTCTTTCACTGTTTCCATTAGTGTACAGCAGATTTCCACTTGGTAAACTTATAAGTGATTCATTTCTTCTTCTTGTTTCAGCCAAACCGATGATATTCCAATTCACATTTTCCAATTCCTTTTCCAGCTCTAATATCCTGTCTTCACCGATGAGTGTTCTTAGGTTATAACAGGCCAAGTTCATTTTCCGTGCATGGCAGCCTGGTCGTACCCAGAGATTCTTAGCACCCTCTGCTTCCACTCTGATCCTCTCGCTGCCGTAAGAGGGAGAGTGAAAGCTGCTGGGGACTGAGGGCCATTTGTTTCGTCGTGCTTTCATGTGCTGGAGGGTTTGGTCTTTTCCTCTTCACGCTGACCAACCGTCTTGAAGAGAACCACTCTACACGTTCGTTGCCACCTAAGTGACGTAACAGGGCTTACCATCGAGAAGGTGTGCATGAGTGGATTTTAGGGAGGCAGGTCAACCGGACTTCTCCTAAATCTTCTGTAATAGAGAGATATTGGATCCATCAGTGTTTTAGGCTGAGTGTCTGATAACACACAGGATACCTGTTCCCCTTTAAGCCCCTATTTATGTTTATAAAGTTATAATTGGTCAGAGTTGGCGGCATCAATTATGGATATGCTCTTATGAAGAAAGGCTTAAGTTCTGCAAAGTGTAGTGTCTGGAGACTAGGCACCTGTAAGGCAATCTGATTGAAGTGTATAAGGCATTGAATGGATGGAGCAGGCTCAGTGCTGATGGGATTCTTCCTCTTGTTCAGATTACAAACCTGAGGGGCCATAAACTCAAATGGAGGAAGGACAGTTGTCAAATAGATGTGCGGAAATTTGCCTTTAGCCAGAAGGTAGTTGATTGCTGGAACAAACTTCCATCTGTTGTTGTGGAAGTTGATAGCTTAAATAAATTCAAGGAAGAAGTGGACAAATTTTTGGAGCGAATGGATGAGTAAAATGGGAAGTGTTTTTTTTTTTTTTTTTTTTTTTGCCTGATGCTGTTATAAGCTTGCTTCCTTCCATCTTATACCTCTGCAAATAGTAATGCACCTAGCAAACAGTTTATTTAGTTGTTTTGTGTTTATTTCTTTCTGTTTTTGAGAAAGGTAGTTGGCATACCCTGTTAGCTGTAGAGTACTTTTTGTCTGTTTTCCAGTTTGAATATTTTTGTTTGAATAGTAATGCACCATTTAAATTAAACTACCAACACTGAATTTAATAATGTATCTTCAGTTTTATACTTGAATGTTTCTTTCTTTATTTATTTATTTATTTTTTTTACATCAGATTGATTTTACATTTTATTTTTGCTTCTAAAGTTCTTTATAAAGTGTCTGTCTGTAAATTTATTGACAATTGCCCTTATTGAGTTCATTATTTCATGTCAGCATTATATATATATTTCTTATTAAAATTAATGTTCCTTCTCTCCACCTCAACCCACTGATTTCTTCGTTATAAAGGATATTATGATAAATAATTATTTTCCTTTTCAGTTAATTTCCCTTGCAGAAATGGATCGGCTTGATGATGTTTTCTTTATTCTACGATCTGTGGTGGGTCAAGATATCCCAGTACATATGAAGTACAGTGCTGATATTTGCCAGTCCACAGTAAGGAAAAATAATCATAACTGATAAAAGATGATACTAGTAACATAGAAATAAGTTATACAAGGTGTAAATTGTGTCACTTTAGCCATCTGTGAGTGGCCCCAGAGATGAAACTGCCTATGAATTGTTTGGTGATGAAGTTTGTAATAACCATTGTCTAGGCTGTATGAAAACAAAAGCAAAAAAAAAAAAAAAAAAAGTGATTCCTTGGGCTCTTGGCACTACATGTAGTCAGCATACAAAGTTTCTTGGCATGACCAGCAATGAACACAATATGGTTATATTTGATATGATAATAATGCATATGAAAATTGATGTAATTACAGTAGCTAACAAAAATCATCATGGTTCTGCAAATGAAGGATGTTTTGTTCATAAAACATTTTCCCTAGAACAACAGTAATGCCATGGCTGCACTTTTTAAGTGCACTGTTTAAAACAAGTTAAGAAATGGTCCTTTCCAAGAGTGATATGGAAATTTTAAGAAATAGCTTGCTGCATTGCATTGTCTGTAACTCCTGAGAGAGGATGCCCACCCATTTGCAAGTATTGTTGTTGACATAATCACTGTTGCTGTGGCTTTCTGCACAACACGGAATTTACAGTCATCTGCCATTGCCAGAGAGAGAGGTGTTGCGACAACAAGATATTTCACAAGCAAAAGTTTGCAGAGTGCTTTGATCCACTTTTACAATAACTATTGTAATTTGATCACATAAATTGTGCTGTGCTGTGTGTTGTGTAGCTCCATGTATTGTCAAATGCACCCTGGTGACACTTTTTGGAAATTTTACTTTTCCCATGCGTGGTCTAATTTCAATTCAGTTTGTATTAATCATGTATTCGGGTTAATTTTTTAGTCATCATCAGGTAAGCACTGTAATCAGGTGTTTTCTTAAAATTGTACAGTAAACTTTAAAATCTGGCACCCTCGGGGATTGAAAGGTGCTGGATTTTAAAATTTTCCAGATTATAGAGCATCATACCTAGTAAATGAACAGTTTTAGAGGAGCAAATTTCAGTGAATATTAAGGAACTGAATTTATTTACAGCTATAATCATTTATGATGACTGTCTTGTACTTCCGGTTTTTTTTTTGAGGGGAGAGGGGACAACAGGATTCAGACTTCATAGATAATACAATGGTCTTAATTCCCACAGCAAATCAAACTTGCTTTTGAACTGAGTTGCTTAATATTGGACTACTTTAAACAGATAACTTTAGCTCTGATACAAATTTTAAAACTGATTTCTTATACAGGGGAAACATGGAACAGTTCTTTACACCTGTTTTGTCTACTTGTTGTCACTAGAAACCATCTAATACCTGATGAGGGACTGGTTAGGCCTACAATAGGCTGTCATATGTCTCATCTTTTAGACAAATGGCAACTTTTTTTTTGAAAGTAGTGCCATAATAATGCAGCTTGTTGCAAAGGCAAGTTTGCTGTTAGAATAACAACAAACATTTGCATTATCTGTGCAGTTTAAATCCTTCTGGCCCCAAAAACAAGTTAAAGGACAAGATAGTCCTTTAACTTGAACCAAGCATATTACAAAGGAAGAAATGTCACTCCTCTTTGCACATGGATTCTTAAAAACAACTGTGGTCATTGATACATGTGCCAGTTTGCTGTTTTAATATTTCAAAATTATAAAATATTGGTTTTTTTTTTTTTTTTTTCTTTTTTAAAATTGCCACATTTTAATGATTTTAGAGTGTGGATTTAACACAGGTGGTAGATGACTTTCACCACTTTGCTTATTGGAGGCTTGAAGTGGTGAAACCCATGTTTAGTCTCTAGAGCAAAGTTTTCTGGCATCCCCCTCCCCCCATACTTCTCCTTCAACCCATGCACGGTACTGAGTACTATAGGTTTTGATACCTTTCGTGTTTGGGGTTTTCATAAAAAAAAAAAAAAAAGTTTACTATATTTAAGAAATGTAAATTTTATAGAAAAGAAATACAACAGATTAAAATATTCTTTAAGAAAATTATAAGGGATACATAAAAAAAAAAAGGGTACATCAACAAAAAAAATTTAAATTATAAAGGATATGTCGGGGGAAAAAAAAAAAAAAAAAAAAGCGAATACCACTGGTTTACCATTAGTTTCTATTATTTTTTAAAAAGTTTCATTTTATGAAATCATATCCTTCCAAGTACTTTTTTCCACCAGTTTTCTCCAAATAATAATGCAGTATTTTCTGTTTTCATTTTGACTCTCTGTCTCAATGAATTCAGAGAGGTAAGGTGTTTTTTAAGATTATTACTATATTTAATACCACTCGTATACCACGTGAAATTAATAATATACAGTCGAACTTGGTTATATCTAACATCAAGGGACCAACAAAATTTCCTCGTTATAACCGTTAATTGCTATATCAGTGAGTTAAATCAACCTCCTTTTTTTTTTTTTTTAATTCTCAATAACTTGATAAAAAGATATTCAAAAAATAAAAGAAATATTAGAGAGAAAAATAATATTAGTATATACCTACATATTGTTTGTTTTAATATGTTTGTATTCGGTTTTTAAATCGATCCAGCCAACTATTGTTACATACATCGTCGTGTTCAAATTGTTTAGCAAATTTTTCAGCTTGGCCCTTCAAGATCAGACTGAAAATCCAGCACTTCTTTATGTGGTGAACTATTGAAGCAATGCTTCATTGGCGTTTGTAACCCCCCACTTTCTAATTATTATTATTATTATTTATTATTTATTATTTTTTTTTCATTATGTTCTTTTCCAGTGTCGATATGTAAACATGTTTATTCTTCCACAATGTCATTATTGTTGAAGAGGACAAAGAAACTTTTTACACACTTCAACATTTTTTGCACCACATTCTAGCTGAAGTAGAGGGCAGTGAAGAGCCATTCACTGCCCCTTTACTTTTGAAGTTGTGGTAAGGATCAAGTGAAGTAAGATTGGTAGATAGTAGAAGTTAGTTTCTGAGATCAAGATAAATATTAGTATTAGTAATAGTAATGGCCACATGGTGCAAGGAAACCTATGGCTTATGCTGCACCAGCCAAAAAAAAAAAAATTAAAAAAAATAATAATAATAAAATAAAATAACAAAAAATACATAAAATAAAATAACAAAAAATACATAAAATAATAATAAAAAAACAAATCAATAATAATAAGAAAATTTAAAAAATAATAATAATAAAAATTAATAAGGGAAAAGGAAATAGACAACCTATGCATTTCCCTCCTCCCTTAGGTAACTTATTCCAGTAATTTATAACTTGCTAGCTAAAATAAAACTTCCTGCAATCCAGTCTAAACAACTCTCCTGTAAATTTAAATTATGGCCCCTAGTTCTAGAATCATTTATAACCATGAAAAGTTCATCCTTATTCATTTTACTTATGCCTCTCAGAGCCTTAAACACCTCAGTCAAGTCTCCTCTAAGGTGCCTAGTTTCCAAGCTCTGTAACCCACATATTCGAAGTCTTTCCTGATATAGACGTCCTTTTGCCGATCTCACCAGGCAAGTTACCTGTAGAAGAAGAAGAACAATGTCTTTCTTTAGGTGCAGTCTCCATACTTGAACACAGTATTCCAAGTGTAGTCTAACAATAGCCTTATATAATGAGATTATGACATCCTTATCTCTACTAGTGATTGTTCGATAAATCATCGATAGGACACCATGGACCCCCTTCCCCTGCAACCAGTCTACAATGCTCAGAGACAATACCAAAGTCCCTTTCCTCCACTACCAGCTTTAGTTCAGCTCCTCCAAGTGTATAAGTTATTTTGGGGTTACTTTTCCCCAGGTGCAATACCTTACACTTTGCTGGATTAAAGCGTATCTGCCATTTTTCTGACCATTGCTGAAGTATATCTAGGTCATTCTAAAGAAGCTCTGCTTGGTGACAATCATTAACTACTCTATCAATCTTTACATCAACTGCAAATTTAGACATCACGCCCTCTATCCCTTCGTCGATGTCATTTATGAAAATCAAAAACAACAATGTAATCATCTAGTTGACTTTAAAAATTTTGTCTCCCGTGTGGAGTTTCCTTCCCATTTGCTCCAATCAATTAGAGGCAAATTGAAATCACCCATAAGGCATTCATGCTTACTTGCCCGTTCCATTTGCACGTAGAGGCCCTCATCATAATCTTCACAATCACCTGGCCTGTAGATTACTTCCACTCTCATTATATACCTTTGCTTCCAACTATTTCACGCCATACAGATTCTATACTAGCATGCGAAACATCTGAATCCGGGAAAGCTTTCATTGTGCTCAGGCTACTTTTGATAAGAAGCCCCACGGCCCCTTCTATCTTCCCTGTCCTTCTTAAATACATTATACATACCGTACTGAAACTCATCATCCCTTATCTCTGGGTGGCACAACATATCTGTACGCCCTTTTATATCAGCGTTACTTGTCCTAACCAACAGTTCAAATTCACTCATTTTATTGATGACACTTCTGACATTACCGTATAAACAATTAAGACTTAGTGTTCTTGTATAGATAACCACCTTGACACACCCCTTAAAGTTATTTAAGCTCGCTTCCCTGGCATTTGCTACCCACTCAGCTCATTTGAAAAACTTTGACCTCGGAACATCTTGCTACTATGTTCTATTGCGGTAACAAACAAATACGCTTGAGGTATATGCAAGAGTTAATTTGACCAATACTATCAGATAAATGTGTATCTATACCCTTGTCCCCCCCCCCCAAACTAGCAGTTCCCTGAACCTTTAAGGTATTCTCAATAATACTGGCAAAAACCTTTGCACCACCTCTGTTTAAATGTATCCCGTCTCTACAAAACAGATTCCTTCTACCTACAAGTGCAGGCCTGGCTGATAGAAATTTCCCCCCAAAAGCCTTACAGAGTCCTTCAATTCTTAAGTTAATCCACAAGGCTTTCAGCATATAATCCCTCCTATCGTTCCTGGGCAGAATTGCAGACACGTAGACATTGTGACTTGCAACATTTCTTCAGCATGGTCATATATTTGTTTAACAAATCGTCAGATCGTGTGTGCTTAATGTCATTAGTCCCCACATGAATAATAATATTCTCTTTTCCCCCATTAAAATCTGACAGTTTGTTGGTGACATCATTAATGGTTGCTCCCAGCAGACATACCCTGGTTCTAGTTCACCTATCCTTATTACAAAAAATATTTCCCGTTTCCCTGACAATGGAATCTCCTAATAGAACTAAGTCCTTTTGAACCAGAGTAGTTTGCACTTAGTTATTCTGCTCTGGGGCCCGAATCGGGAGTGCATCACTTGGTAGGTTGCTAGAGTCTTGACTCCCTGACGAGCTCCCAGTTACATTATTTTCGAGGGCAAGCACCCGTTTTTTCAGTGATTCAAATTGTTCTAGCAATGCACCAAATTGTAACTTAAAATCGGTGCACTCCTTACAACAGTGACAAAGAAAAGAATCTCCAAGTGAGCTAGGATTATCCACTCGGTCTACCTTGGAATACATGCCACAGGTTCTACAAAGGATAAAATCATGACTCACCCGGAAATCGGCTATTTCCATGCGTCATGGTACCCTCAGACGAATTGTTCAAGGCAGATCTTGTAATAACCATTATGAAATTTGCTAATTATTAATAAAACAAACTTTCAAAAAATTATATTTATATACTACAGTGAAAACCTGACTGATCCTTAAGGATCAGTCAGGTTTTCACCTGTAGCTTCTCGTAGGAGTGGCCTGGATGTGGGAAAAGCATACCAAAGGAACCTCGTGAGGTACAGAAATGATGAAGGAAACAACACCGACACAACAGCGGAAACAAAACGGTACAGGTGGACTTGATTCAAAAATGGCAACATTGCATTGGCTGCCATGATACAGATGCATCACTGCCAAAGATGGAACAAAGGGAAGAGATGGTCCTCAGTAGGAGATATGGCCACCCCTAATGTCGATGCAAGCTTTGCACCCCCTGTCCATACTTCGAACAATGTTGTTGATAAGTTCTTGGGGTAACATTGTCCATTCCTCTGTCAGCGCCATCTTCAGCTGGTGAACACTTTCTGGTGGGTGTGGATATGCCGCTAGGCATCTCCCCAGAGTGTCCCATATGTGTTTGATGGGATTTAGATCGGCTGAACGGGCAGGCCAAACCATACGAACAATGTCCTCACTTTCCAAAAGCATATCAACAGCTGCAGTGCGATGGAGTGTGGCGTTATCTTCCATAAACATGAACTCGGCCAATGGCACCTCGGAACAGATGCACATGGGAAAGGAATACCAGTTACAGCCTTCCAGTATCTGGAGATGTGTACAGCTATCCAAGATTACACCTCCCCAGACAAGAACACCTTGACTGCTATATCAATCCCTTTCGGTGATGTTTGGTGGTGGTAACATGTGCCAACTTCTCGCCAGATTAGCTGACATCCAGAATCGCTGCTGAGACTGAATCTGCTGTCATCAGTGAACAGTACCTTACCCCATTGTGCTGCTGTCCAGTCCTTGTGTTCTATGCACCACTGTAAATGGTGTCTCCAATGGGCAGGTGTTAAAGGGACACAGTAAACTGCAATATGCTGTATCGTGTGCAGCTGGTTTGCAGTGGATCCCACTGTTTGGTATCGGTCCCTCTTGGCCTCTAAGAGTGTATAGCAGTCATCATTGGGCGTTGTTTTTCGTGGATGATCACCACTGGTCCTTCGAACAGCTGTACCTGTCTTTCTGAAGGCCAACAATGCTATGGGCAATACCAAACTCTGCAGCCACACTCCTCGGGCTTCCCAGTTATTTTACCCCAGTTATTTTATTTTAGTCATCCACATCCATCTGTAACAATCATGCTCACCATTCGGTAATTTGCACATAACTGCTGCTTTTATCTGTTTATGTGAGCCCTCTCATCACGATCCAAATTTTTGCATGTGCACCAGCTTTCTACTGAATGGCCACAGTTATGCAAATTGCCATAGGCTGTTTCATTTGATTTTGTGGTTGTAACCTTTAGAAATAGTGTTGGTCCTTAAGTATTTATAACACACCAGTGTAATATAAATTGAACTATTACAGGGAAAAAACTTATTAAAGAAACGTTACAATATACTAAAAACCTTTGAAATCCTGCTCTACTTCACTAATCCGCTTTAATCCCCTCTTATCTGTGCTTCTTTAATGTCGCTATGAAGAGCTGTTAATGGGCATGTCTGCTTGCCACGAATGCCAACAGTAGAAAATATACTGTTGTTAGTTTTGTATGAGATGGTTACCTTATCATTGTCCAGTCCCAGTTGAACTGTGACCAGTTATAACATTGGTGGTTTCCAAGTTGGGGATTAGCCAGGCTTATCTCAGGAGTGAAGTCCCTGGTGATCTCCCCTTTATTACCAAGCGTCCAAGAGTTTTCCCAAGTTTGTGTACCGCATAACTGCTTCATTTCAGTCTTGATTTCCTGATTGGGCATGGTGGTGAGCCCCATAAATTCCACTGGCTGGTGTCGGCGTAAACAATGTGTCGGTCCAAGGAAGGTGATATGTAAGTCGAGGGGTAGCATACCAGTGATAACTCATAGGGCTGCAGTGGTGGTTGGACAGCAGGCCCTAGTCATTCTAAAGCGAAAGCGTCTCTGGATCTGACTAAGTTTGTTTGCAATTGTGACTTTATCTACTCTGTGAAACCAGGCTGGGGCCCCATAACAGACAATTGGGAGGAAATCAGCTTTATACCTGTGCCACATAGCTCTTCCCTTGTGATCCCCATCTGTTTTGGTAACCTGAGCTTATAATGCAATACACACTTTAATCTTCTCCTTGATGTAGTCAAGATGTGGGGTAAAGCTCCATTTCTGTGATAATGCCAAAGTGTTTTACAAACTGGTGGCACTTGAGAGATTGTTGGTTCAGCTTGATAACCAGGGATCTGCAGATATTCGGGTTACCTTTTATAAGAAGCATTTTTGTCTTAGTTGTAGATGCAGCAAGCTTGTGTAGATTAGCCCACTTCTTAAGAGCTGAGGACAGTGTTGGCCTGGGTAGGACCACTGACCAGCAGGACCATCCAGCACCATATTCCAAACAGCCAGGCCTAGATGGAGCCCTTTGGGCAGCCTCTGGAAGTTGCCTTGGTTATCTAGTTCTACAGCATTTTACTGATTAACTTTCTGTTGTTGAAGTAATCTGTAAAGTATTGATAGATTTGCTGCGAGGGCTTAGCCAGCTTGATTCATCTGATAATGCTAATGCTAGGCCACCACACCCCTGTCAAATGCACAAAAATATCTAACATGTATTTGGCTGTTGACTATTCCTTGATCTTGGTGATTTGGTGGATAGCATCAATAGTGGATTTCCTCACAGTGAAGCCATATTGGTTTTGTGCCTGGAGTTCTTTGATTCTATAGTAAGTTAGCAGCCTAAACAAGAGGAGTCTCTCCAAGACTTTCCCTAGGGATAGGAAGGATTGCAATGGGATGGTACTCTGCTATTCCAGATATGGAGCCAAATCTGGAATAGCAGAGGGATCCTTGGGGATAACCTCATTTTAGTAGATTGTTTTCAACTAGCCAGGAAGGAACCTTCAAGAAGGCTCCGTCCTGGCTTCAAGACTTTGCAGAGAAAGTTGGGAGCAATATTCCAAGCTCTTTTCATTACCTTAGTTGTAGGTCCCCTTCGATCAGGTCAAGACTGAAATTTTTTGAATGCATCCCCCACCTCCTGGGCAGAGAAAACATGCTCCTGACCAGTTGGAGCACAAAGCTGGTTTTGTCCTGTTGCAGAAAATTTTGATGTGGGTCATGCTGAATTACAAATTGACTAATGATGATCTCCATGGTCTTAGACCAGCTAGTGGTTTCCAAAGAACCCTCTTCATTTGTTGAATTGATTATATCTCACAATTTTATTATAAGGGCCCCAAGGATCTCTGTTGCTCTCATTTTGCATATGCTTCTGTCAAGCTTTTTGCTTCTTGTAGGTGTCCAGCAGATTCAGGGTACGAACATATGTGTTTACATATGTTCTGCGAAGGGATTTAAACTCTTCATGAAGAGCAGTAATCTGTTCCTACCCACCCTACATGTCCTTTGAAGTCGCTTTCTGGAGAATTTAAGTTGTTTCCGGGGGAGGGGTGAGTTCTGGAGTCCACCAGGCTGTTCTTTTGTTGGTTTCCTCTTAAACAAAGCCACCTGACATGCCTTCTGAAGCAGGGTAGTAATAAACTCGGCCTTCTGTGTGGCTGACATGTGCAAGTAATCAGGCTGGTAGTGATCAAGAAGTTGCTTTATCATTGTGTCGAAGTGTCCCACTTGGCAGTCTTAATGGCAAAGTGCATAGGACAGATGATACGATGGCTGCTTACTACAAATGCTAAAGGAGCTGTGGCTACTAGTGGTGAGACACTCATGGACAGTCCAGTTTGAAATCAGATGCTGTAATGTTGATATTAGATTGTCCCATGGTGGAACAGAATGTGGTTCATTTATTAGGTCTGTTTAGTAAGTTCAGTTTAATGGTAGTGAGGAACTCCTCTACCGTGGTACTTTTGGCATGAGGTTGTAGGTGCCCAGCAGATTCAAGGCACGATCAAGCTTACTCAGATGTAGCATTGAGTCCAGTGAGTATTAGAAGTAGGCTTTTAAAAGTACAATTTTTCCATAGTGGTCTTGTATGGTTGACAGCAAGGTGTGATGTACCGAAGGACTGAATCCTTGTGACGACTAAGTCTGGATTCAAACATTTCCAACTCCATTACTAAGGCTAATTTAGATAGTGCCTCCTTTCGTGCAACTAGAGACACAGTGATGCATATAGTGCAATATGCGTCAAACTGGTGCACATGACATGAAAGTGACGCCTCCGTAGCCAGGTGGGCAGGAGCGGCAGTGCGTAGCACACGCTTCTTGATTTGTCCGGGGTTCGATCCCGTCACCACCAAATGCGGAGGATGCGAAAAGGTCAGGGAATGACCACCGCATATTCCCGCAGCAATATGGCCTTAGTTGCTAATGCTCCTAAAAACCAAATAACAAATGACATGAAAGTAGGCACGAGTGCTTCCCAGTGTGGTTGGGAATCTCCTTGCAACATATTGTGCAACACTAGTCTTCAGGTCAGCAAGTGAATAGTTTTGAGAACCAGGTCCTTTGCTATATCCAGAAATTCCAATATCATGGACTATAGTGCAAAACAAAGTTTAAATTTTGTGGAAGACTACAGAAAATTCCCTGCACTTTGGCATTCTGCTGATAAAAATTATAAAAATGAGTAATGAGACAAGATGCTCTTCAGCAGTTAAGGTTTAAGTACTCTATATATTTAAAATTGGTTCTAAATAAAATTAAAAGCCTAAGGTCTTATTTTCACCAAGAACATGTGAAAGTGATTAAGAAAATAAGATCTTCTGTAGATTGATACTTACAAATCCGGCTGGTTTGCCTATAAATACCTTTTGTTTTTCTCTTGTTTATACTGGAGGGAGATGAACTAAGGACTGGAAAGAAACAACACATTGTGATAGTGTGGTAAAACATCTTTCATTTGACATAAAATAATTCATGAAATTTTTTGAATCGTTTTAGCATCATTACCAGGTTTTCTTGGTGTGCTTTGTAGATTTTTCATCCTGGTGTTATTCTCAATAACCATTCTCCAAGCACCTTCTATCAGTGAGCCCTCATTGGGGTTTCCTGGTCTAATGTTCTTGGTGGGTTTTACAGTTGTCTTGAAGCAGAGTTTTTCTTAAAAAGTTGTGTAGGTATATGTAAGCAAGCACAATATCTTCAGCTGTAGAAGTTTTAATTGCTAATGGCTTTTGAAATATTGTGAACACTGACACCAACAAACCAAATGCGTTTTCCACAATATGGCATGCCTTTGACAACCAATAATTATATACTCTTCTTGGAGATCCTTTTGGCAAATTTGCAGACAATGGTTTCCTTGACGTGAGTTATAAGTGGAAATGGGTCATCAACCAGGAGCAGATAAGGAATTAACAAATCAGGCCCCAAGGTCAGTCGGCTCTGGCAAATGCAATTCCCCACTGATAAGTGTATTGCAAAATGGAGTACATTGGAACAAGTAATTTGCATCGACAACAGCCAGCAAAATAATACTTATGTCACCTTAAAGTTATAAAAGGTGCTTATACTATTTTCTGTACAGTGTAGTGCAACATGTTTCCTGTCAAGCACCCCCAGACAATGAGGGAAATTCCATGTCATTGAATTCTTAGGCAATTTGTAGCCACATTTCCTCACATGTTGAGAGCTGAAAAGAAAAAAATAAATAAATAAAAAATGTTAGTGTTTATTATGTATGAAATTCCCATTGGGAATTCTTATAATATTAATTATTACAAAGGGTACTAGGAAAGTTTTGCAATATGACGCAACAATGAATCACAGGAAGCTCCTTGTTGCTGCATGTTGAGACATGTTCATACGTGCATAGTAGCCACCGTGCCAAGTCAATGGGCTCAGTTATTCATTAGTAGTGAGAGTGTAAAGTGCTTGCGATGGCATCGTGGTCACGAAATGAGATAAGGACAGTTTTGCGGTATAATTTCGTGCGTGGTTTAACCATAGACCAGTGCTTAGAAGAAATGACTCTTGCACTAGATGATGATTGTCCACATTGTACAACGATATTCAGGTGGTATAGAGAATTCCAAAGGGGAAATTTCACTCTGGAGGATTCTAAGAGGCCGGGAAGGCCACGAACGTCAGTTACGGAGGAAAACGTTACTGCTGTGAGGAAAATGCTTGACGAAAACAGGCGAGTGACCTACCAACAGATAGAGGATACTTTGGGCTTAAATGCACCAGCAATTCGTTCGATTCTGCAAGATCATTTGCACGTGAAGAAACTTTGTTCTCTCTGGGTGCCGCATCAACTGACTGAAGAGCAGATGACACGACGTGTGACTTGGTGCCGGGAGATGTTAAAACAGTTTGATAAGGGACAATCTTGGTATGTGAACAACATCGTGACAGGTGACGAGACTTGGCTGTACTATTAGGATCTGCCGACCAAGGCTCAAAACACAGTTTGGGTCTTTGATGATGACGACACACCCGTAATTGTCAGAAAATCCAGATCTGTAAAGAAGAAAATGATAGCTGTATTTTTCAAATCGAGTGGAATTGTGGAATGTGTCGTTTTGGACACGCAGAAGACAGTCACAGCTAAGTGGTATACTGAACAATGCCTGCCTAAAGTCATTGGATCTATGAAGAACCTGCGGCCAAAGTCAAGAATGGACACCTGGTACCGCCATCACGAAAATGCTCCAGCTCACCGCGCCAAAGCCTGCATCGAATATTTGACCACGACAGGACTGAAACTTCTAGAGCACCCTCCCTACAGTCCTGACCTTGCTCCCTGCGACTTTGCACTGTTCCCACATGTGAAAATGAAGCTAAAAGGGAGGCGGTTTTCCAGTGATGAGGACCTTCTATGGGCTTGGGACAACGAGTGTGCTTTACTCCCTAGTGAAACTTGGCAGAACTGGTTTAAAGATTGGTTTCGGAGGATGGAGAGGTGTATTGAATGTAGAGGAAATTACTTTGAAAAAATTAAATAAACAAAGCTGTATTGCAAAACTTTCCTAGTACCCTTTGTATTTGTCATTTTTCAGATGACCAAAGATGATACTGAAGATATAACTGACACTGGGAAACAATTAGATATTGAAAATAACTCTCATTTTGTGGAGTCACAGCCTGCACAACAGAACAGGCCAAAATAGAAAAATTACCCAGGTGTTGAATAACTTGTGATTTATTAAAAGTAGTTAAAAATAAGATGAAAAGAAAGCAACCATTTTCTAGACTAAACCAAAAAAGTAGCATGCCTTGTGGGAATGGCAAGAGGTGTGCAACCCTAAACATGTGTTTCTTGCATCTTAAGGCATGCATTGTTGCATCAGAAAAGCATCACGTGAATGTAGCTTAACGTCCACTTCAGCACTAGCCTGAGTTTTTCATTTCAAAGTACTAGTTTGAAACAACTTATATTATTCCAAATGGGGTTGATTTTAAATTACTAAAACATATAATGATTTATAGACACTACACTTATATGAGAACATAAATATTCTCCAGTGGTACAGTTTAGCAAGGGCTAAATACAGACTGAGAGATATTGCTACTTGCAACCTCTCCATCAGTGCTGATGGGATTCTTCCTCTTGCTCAGATTACGAACCTTGAGGAGGCATAGATTCAAATTGAGGAAAGACAGTTGTAGAATAGATGTGTGGAAATTTACCTTTAGTCAGTGGGTTGATTGCTGGACAGACTTCGATCTCTTGTTGTGGAAGTTGATAGCTTAAATAAATTTAAGACTGAGTTAGACAGGCATTTGGCATGAATGGATGGGTGAAATGGGAGGTGTTTTTTTTTTTTTTTTTTTTTTTGGCTGATGCTGCATAAGCTTGCTTTCTTGCATAGTATGCCTCAACTAATGCTAATTTGTATGCCCTGTTACACTAATGATGACGCATGGAGAGACCTGCAAACCAAGAACATGAGGCCAACAATAATTATTCAATATGTAATGCAGAGAGTGCATACTTGTAAGCACAAGTATCTTAAAGTAAAGTAAAATGGTTAAAAAAAAATGGTAAAAGCTTGTCTAGTTATTCAAAAACAACAGTTCAGTTATAATAAAAGAAAATTTAAAAAACTTAATACTCACTCTTATCTTCATCAAAAGGAAAGCTGTTGATTGTGATTTTTATCTTTATTAGTAATAAAAGCAAATCACTTAAACTGCCCAGATGAAATCATTCAATTTCATCTAAGAGGTGTTAGTATCTGTTATTACATTTTGATCTAGCAATCTATACATGCTGTCCAAAACAATACGAACCTTTATTCAGTATCGAATTGGATTACTGCCTTTAATGGCCATGGCATGGATGCTGTAAGGTGTTTTAGTGCATTTTGGTTTGGCTGTAACCATTCTTCCAGCACATTATCGTGAAACTGCAACAAAGTTGAAGGAAGAGGACTAAACTGCTGAATAGATCTTTTCACCATATTTCACATTCCTAATAGGATTGACATTGGGTGAATGTGGGGCTGGGGAAGTGGTGGAAATCTGTGTCATGTTTTCTGGAACAATGCACTGTTGTATTGTCATCCATAATGGGGCCATCATATTACAGGGTGCAGTAGATCTGATAAAAAATTCAGGTACTCCCTGGGTGACATTCGACCTTCTACTGGTATCACCTGACCAGTCTGTGCCAATAAAATATTCCCTATACTACCTCCAGATGCTTGGGTTGTCTTAACAAGGAAAGCAGAGTCCATTGCTTTGTAAGGTTCTCACCACACCCTCTGCCTACCTCAGTGCAAAATGTTGTTTCATGATTCATCTGACTACATGACTTTCTTCCATTGTTCCACTGTCTAATCATGACATTCTCAGCACCACTGCAAGCAGATTTTTCTGTTTTTCTCTGAAGCACATAGTTTCTGAATTAGCAGGCGACTGGCAGTACCCGTTGTTTTCAATTCCCTGCCCATGGTATATATTGAAATAGGGCAGTTCTGGGCTTGGTTGAATTCAGATGTTATTTGCTACACACTGGATAGGATCCAGTGTGCAGCAAATAACATCTGAATCCTTCTTAGAGTATGACAGCTTTGCTCTTGAAGTATTGTCTTTCTGCCACATTTACACCTTTGAGACATGAAAGAACCACTTGCTTTCAAATTATTAAAAACCTTTGAGATGGTTGCTTTTGAGAAACCAGTTGTCTTTTGTTTTTTGAATCGTGGTTCCTGCTAAACATGTACACACGATAAGATCTTTTTCAAAGTCTTATGTATTACACATTTCCCCCAATCTGGCTTTAGATTAAGGCAGTCAAATGGCCTGTGCAGCTCTATACTCAGTGAGGCAAAGCATAATTGCCCCACATCAGTTTTATTTGCATTTATTCTGTCTATAACTGTCTTAATATAAAGGTTAGTATTTTTTTGGCGCATTGTGTATATATCAGTACGACTCCTTAATCCTATAAGAAGAGTTGTACTGATTTAGAAATTAGTTTAGTTACTAAGTATATTCACATTTCAGTTTCAAAGTGCAACCCTCATCACATTTGATCATTCAGTGACCCACTTATGCAGAAAGGTTGGTAACTGATGTTCTCAATGAGAGCTATATTGCCTTGCATATTACTGTTTATCACTTACTTTTTTTGTGAAATATTTTATGTATATTATTATTTTATGTCTGTATAATTTATTTCTTAGTTGCAAAGGATACAAAATACTATTGATAGACTAAATGACAAAGAGGCTGCCCATGTGTTTGAACAGCTTTGCCGTGCCCTAAAAGAAAACAATCATGTAACGGTTAAGACCCTAGATGAATTGTTATGTACAGAAGTGCAACATAAACTACCAGCTAGAGATCAACAGTGGGCACCAGCCTCAGGTATGCAAATTTTATTTTGTTTGTTTTAAGTATAAAAATTGATCTGTAGTTTCACTCCACGTCAGCAGTCTGAACATTTTGCACCCATCCACAGAATTGCCACCATTGCAAAATCTCTGACCCAGAGGTGATTACGTGATGGGGGAGGATAGTAAAAGTGGTCCCGGAAATTTTTCATGTAAAATACATTTTTTAGATTATCTTCTTCTAACTAAAAAAATAATAATTTTTTAAATGTTAATTGTTAGAAAAAATTTGTATACATTTTTAATTTCTTGTTTAGGACCTTATGAATGTAACAGTTAAAAACAGGAATCGGCAAATGATTAGTTGCAGTGCATAGAATTTAAAATATAATTTTCTGTAAAAAAGCAATACAAGAAATCTCATTAATTGCCTGCCTAATTTATTTTTAAGTTTACTTCAAATTTTTGCTACTTCCATTATGATTTAAAATTTTTTTAAATTCATAATGAAAATTATAATAATTCTAAAACTAGCATATGTTGTTTAAAATATTCACTTGTAAAAAATTGTACCAGATTTTTACAGTAGCTCATAAAGTGCTAAAGGCTGCCGAACCTTGTTTAAAACATTGTGTACATGATACAAGTATTAAATATTTTTCATATAAATTGTATACATTTAAAAATAGCATCTATATATATAAAACGCTTGATATGCTGCCCAAATTTTCAAACCTTTAATTGTTGCCAGCACCCGTTCGCGCGGTTCACCTCGCATGACCACCACATCAGGCATTCTTTATTAATTTTTGTACTAATGTTTTTTGACTGAAGAAAGGCAACCTATCGATGTATGTTTATCTTATCTGCCTTCAATTTTAATATACCGTTCTAGGTTTTAAGAAGGGTAAAAATGGCTGAACAGTGTGTAAGAATATTGAGAAAATGTAGAAGAAATGCTAATGAAACATTAGAGGAGAGATCTAATAGACTAAGGGAGAGTCTGCAACTACAAAGATGGACAGAAAACATTGAAGAAAGAGAAGCAAGATTGGAAATGAGAAGACGCCATAGGACTAATCAAATAGAAGCACCGGATGGAAATAATCAACAAGCTGTAATTAATGTGGAAGAACATGACATAGGAAATATGTGTTACAACTGTGAGTATTGCAATGCAAGATATTGGGGTCATGAGTTAAACACATCGAATAAATACACTAAATGCTGTCGTGATGGAAAGGTTTCACTTGACCCACTATCTGAGACACCCACTCTATTAGCCGACCGGCCTAGCCAGGTGGGTAAAGTGCCTGCCTCGCAACCCAAAGGTCGCGGGTTCGAATCTCGCCTCGGGCTTGGATCAGAGTACTGCAAAAACCTTGGGAGGTGCATTATGGCCACAGAAGCCGATGTGCCAACAACTAACTAAAAAAAAAAAAAAAAACCCACTCTATTACAAGAGCTGCTTACAAGGGGATACACGTGAAACAAATAACTACAGAAAACATATGCGAGAGTACAATGGCATTCGCATCAATGGGTGCAGAGATTAAATCACTGCCTGGGAATGGTCCATACTGTTTTAGAATACACTGCCAGATTTGCCATTTGGTCTCACCACTATATCCAGACAAGGCAAATAAGCCAGGATATGGACAGCTTTATATTTTCGATTCTGCTGAAGCAACAACAAAACGGCTTGAAAAACAATCATGTCAAGGTTATATATGGCCAAAATAATGCAACAATTGGACGTGATGGTTAAGAGACGATATAATGCACCTACATCCAAAATGAAGGTTGCTGCAATATTTGTTGGAGAAGATGGGGAACCACCCGCAAATAGAGACATGCATATATCCTAGAGCTGTAGAATTATATCACCGCTAAACAAGAATGGTGAAGACTGAAGGATCTAGATTAAACTATTTACCCCATAATCAGAAAGATGGGACGGCATGTTACACCAGGTACAACTAGCGTTATATAATGGAGTACTGTTACTTTAGTTAAATTATTACTTTGTTTTATTAATTTAACACCCATTTCATTAAAAAGAGGATTGAGGATTGTTTGTTAACAATATTAATTCAGCTTGCAATTTTCCATAAGTATGTGGAATCAAGACCTGATATAATACTGGGATGGAGCTTTTTAGCTGAGAATCATTGTGTGCTAAACTTTTAAGGAAAGATTTCTGTTGTTATATGATATCAAGTTTTCTGCAGAGATGTAATAGGATGGAAGACAAGATTCTGTAGTTCTTGCTTAAACATGTTTCACATTAGCACAATCTGGTTAATAAGGAGGATTCCAGTATGATACCATTTCATGAACTTGTCGCCAGTACATTGAAAAAGGCTTCGGAAGCATGGATAAGACTGGTCTGGCATTTTATCTAACAATACTGTATGTTGCACATCTTTCCCCCATTCCCTTCAGAATGGTGTGTGAAATTTTGGCATACTTGTATCATCAGCTAAAACAGCTGTTAGTTGAATTTCATTTAAAGTTGGCAATAATTCCTGGGAAATTCAACAGAGAAACAGCAATAAGTCACAGTACTTTACAAACTTATAAATTCCATGTATTTTCCTTGGAGAACAAAATGGTAGTGAGTTTTTTTTTTTTTTTTTTTTCTTGCAATCAGACAGTAGGTTAAAGTTGTTCTCCTTTTTTTCTTTCTTCCCTTTTCTTTTTTTTCACATGAAACAAAGAGCAATTACTGCTATACGCAATACTCTATGTAAAAGAACAAAAATAGCCTCAAACAGCCAGCATTCTCCAGAAAATGTTGAAGCTCTTTGTGTTGCAATGCAGCATAGTCTAGGAAAATCAACAAAAAAAAGTAGTGCTTGAACTTGGAATGTCTTGGCATTGTACTCAATGAATATATCAATTGAATTTAAAAATTTTCCCATACAAGGTTACAGTACTGCATAAACTTTTCAAAAATGATAGTCATAGAAGACTTCAGTTCATCACATGGGGAGAGGGAAGAAATGCAGTGCTACAAGGGGAGGGGAGGTTAACGGTCAGATTAAACTTATTTTCATTTGGAAAATAAGTCCAAATTTTATCATAGTTGTAAGGTGGAAGGACTATGGGTCTTGTAATCACAAATTTAGTCTTTTAAGAAGTTAAAAAATATCAGCCAATTTTGACACTCAATTTGTGTTATCTTTTATTTATTTCTTGCTAGCTTTTATTTCTTTAGAACCAAGACTCTCCCAATTTTTCTCTCCTTGTTCAAAGTCACAAGATAACACCTTTCCACATGACAACCATCTAACTTCCATATATAACAAAAGAGGCATGTTCTGTCCCCATCTAATCACAAAATATTTTAAATATCATCTGTTTAGTGCATTGTCTTTGATGAAATTCACAACTTCAATACAGTCATATAACACATGAGACAGTTCTGGAACCATTATTTTACCACCAAATTGTTTGTAATGTATCATGTAATGTGTGGCTTGAAGGTTGTCATGTGCAACTTCAAAATTTTGCAGTGACTCCAGTGTGCGAGCCTGTCTTTGCAGCAGCACCATCTGTACAAAGACCAGTGATGCATTTCCAATCCAGGCCATTATATGAAAAGTAATCATTTATAACACTGAATGTTTCTGAGCTTGTAATTTTTGCTGACATACTGCAAACTATTAAAACATTATCAATTATCTTCTCTTGATAGATATATCTAACATCCCATTAAAATGGCACTGTTCAAAATATCCAAGAATTCATCTAATTGAAGAGAGAAAAGCTTCCATTTTTTTCAGATGGAAATGGTTTGAGCTTTGATATCACTAGACGTGGGGTTATAGCAAACTTATTTACAGCATCATTGCCAAGAACCTCTCTGAAGGCATCCATCATTGCTGGTCTTATCAATGTTTTCACCTATTGTGTATGGATTTTTATATTTAACAATTCACAAAGAGACTAAAAAGGATGCCTAAAGGGCAGTGAAACCAACATTTGAAAAGCAAGCTTTTTTTTTTTTTTTTTTTTTTTTTTGTTGTTTTCATTGCTGAATTAAGTTTTTTTTTCCATTGGAAATACCCAATAGGCTTATCTTTTAGGATCTGATGTCTTCCCTCTAAATGTCTCTTCAAATTCTGCTGCTTCATTCCTTCATCGGTTAATGTTTCTGCACAAACTGCACATAATAGAATGGGTGCATCATCAGTTCCTCTCTTTGAAAATCCATAATAAATGTATATTTCATTGTACTTTCTTCTAACAGTCTTTTTCTTTCTCTTCTCTGCTGGAATCCCTCCTTCAGAGCTAATTGTTTCCTAAGAGATGAATTCAAATCTTTTAAGTTCTTGGTTACTCGTTTTTTTATTCTGAGGGTAAAAAAATGAAAGTATAAAACAATATGTGAAAATTAATTGGATTTACAGAGTTAATTGTAATGATTATTTCTGTTACATTCAAAATTAAGATGTATTCAACCAAAGAAAATATTCTGAGCTGTTCTAAATTATTATATACTTCACCTTCATCGTTTGGTTTACTTTTTAAGGAATACCAAGTGCAGTTGGCCAATACATGTAATATTACTTCTTATTTTATAGTACAACTTTAAAGATATCTACAAGTGAATAACTGTAAATAAATAAACATAAATATTATTCGCTTACCTTTCCAAACTATTACAGTTGGAAAGTAATGTTGTATTCTGTTTTATTTTTGTCATATTGGAACAAAAGAACACAATGTGAAAGAGTATGTACTTCTTTCATTCCAGGAAAAAAAAAGGATGTCTGCTAAGATCTTTTGCATTACTAAATTAATAAGAATGCAGCAAAGTGCTGGGAGGAAAGAGCACAATAGGGAATATATATATTTCCTATGATGCTTAAGCATTTTTAAATTTTCTCATAAAATGAAATTGGAAGGTAGATGAAAGACAAGCCACCAAGAGAGGTTTTTGTTCATTGTTTTCCTTGGGTAGGAGCATTGTGTGTGGGGTAATTGGGAAGGGTTAGGCTCAAATTTGGTTGCACCCCTGCTGTACAAGCCTGTTCAAGTCTGGAAGTTTCATGAAGCAGCAAGAGGCATTTGTGGAAAGCCTGAAAATTAAATTTCTGTAATGGGTTTTTATGATCAGATTAACCACGTTTATTGGTCCTTGCCATATGTTTTCAAAGTGCTTAATAACGTAAGCTCACTGACATTTTCTTTGCTCCATTCTAGTGATAACAATAAACTGCAAGAAATCCCATAGCCTATTAGGGTACCAAAATGTTTTCAGTCTACTTGAGTCCCGCCTTGAAGGCTTTCAGATCCCACTGGTTGAGAAACACTGATATCTAGAGATGATATGAACTGTTGTGACAAAGAAATTTGTTTACTCAAAGCTGTTTACTCAAAACAAACTTTGTGATCTTCTGAGAGATTTAAATCTCTCAAGAGATCAGGGTCAAGACTGCAATTGAAGACTCTGTTGCCCCCAGGAAGTCTTTTTCATGGTATAGACATTGTGAAAAAAAATTGGTTCTCTATTTTACCAAAAAAGGGCTCAATGATATATTGCAACAACATTCTGGCAGTTATGAACTTTTTGGAATTTTCTACCAACCAGCAGAGTGAAGATTATTTATTGAATCATCGAAGAAAACCCTTCTTCATAGAGGAAACAAATATGCACCCATTCCTATATCTCATTAGGCAAACTTAATAGAAACTATGAAGATAAGCTTCTTTTTGAAAACATTCAGTACAAGGTTCATTATTTTCTAGTGCATTGAAACTTTAAAGTTGTTGGTCTGCTACTTGACCAGCAACTTGGTTACACAAAAATGCCTTCCTTTCTGTGTGAGTGGGATATTCAAGCAAGAAGTGAACATTGAGAAAAGCAAGCTTGGCCACCAAGGCAGTCTACGACACCAGATTAAAAGAACATTAAAGAGGGGTCACTAGTAGATCAGAACAATGTGCTGTTACCACCTCTGAATATCATAGCTAGCTTTAATGAAGCAGTTTGTTCAAGCCCTGAATAAAGAAGGAAACTGTTTCAAGTTTGCACCCACATTCCCATCACTTATATATGAAAAATCAAAGCATGAATTTTTGTTGGATCTCTGATCTACAAGCTGCTGCTGGACTCTGTATTTTGAAGAAGCTATGGACCAAACTGAAAGATACACTTGGTGCACTACATTTAAAAATGTAGTGCACAAATTTTTTGAAAAACAGTGAACACCCAAATTATGAAATGATTTGTGCTGGAGAAATTCAGAAAAATAGGCTGCAATATGAGTGTTAAGGTACACTTCTTGCACTCTCATCACAACTATTTTCCAAAAAAAATTTTGGTAACATGGTGAAGAGCAGGAGGAAAGATTCTATCAGGATATAAAAGGAATGGGGAAAAAGGTACCAATGGGGATGTAATATCAGTATGATGGCTCTGCATTGTTGGACTCTAAACAGAGGAATAGGCACCAAAACTAGTCACCTGAGGATGACAAAAAGGTACATGTTTAACCTAGTTTAATGTAAAAGAAATCCAGTTTCCAATCATCTATGCTGGTCAACAGGACGTAACCTTTGATATTTTTATTTTTTACTTATTATTGTTAGTATTTTTATATAAAAATAACCTGATTCTAAAATCTGTAAAAATACAAATTAAACCAGAAGCACCCCACCGGTATTTTTGATTATTTTTTTTTTTAATTTGTAAAAAATTCTGACGTGATAGAGCAAATTTAAAATATCTTTCCTCAATTCAGTTTTGATAACTAATTCAGATCACTTATCAACAGTAAAATATCAGAGAACCTTTCTTAAAATGCAGATTGGTGTAGTTAAAACATGTTGCTGGCCAGCAGTGCAGTCAATATGCAGCAATGCTCATCAAAGGCAGATATTGTTGGAATATCCGAGATATGGTGTCATACAGATATAAGGAATGCAGGACTAGAATTGGGGAATACAATGTGTATAGATAGGATAGGAAGGGAGGGGGGATTATGCTATTAGTTAAGAAACACATAAAATCCAAGAAAGCGAAGCCAGTCGACGTTACTGGACAGTGCAGTGTTCAGTCAGTTTGGTGTGACATAAACATTGGGACGTCAAAATTGAGAATAGGAGTGTGCTATATGCCTGATGACTCTGATGAGTATAATAAGAAACTGTTCAGGGAAATAGAGTGGGCCAGTACATCAGAGAGTCTTATGATGGGGGATTTTAATTTCCCAGATATTGACTGGAATTTGTGGATTGGTCACTCACACACTAGCAAGGCTTTTGTGGATTTATTGGATGAGTGTTTTCTACATCAGCATATTCGGAAGGCAACTAGAGGGACTAATACTCTTGATCTGAATATCAGTAGTGATTCTTCATGCATCAAGAATCTGCAGATAAAGGAACCACAAGGTGGCAGTGATCACAGTGTGCTGAAGTGGGATTTACTCAGAGGTAACTACCATCAGGGGTAAAGGGAAGGGTTTTTGCTTTCGTAAAGGCGACTACAGTGGTCTGAGACAGTATTTAAATTCTATGTGGTGGGACCAACTGATGATGTTACCAACACCAAATTCAAAATGGGAAGCATTCAAAGAATTTATCTTGAAAGCTACTAGGCTTTACATACCAACTAAGAATTATTGTTCAAGGTTTGGGTCTAAATGGATGTCAGATGATCTAATGAGACATATGGCAGAGAATAAAAATGCATGGGATACATATAAATTAATGGGTGACATGGAAGCCTATGATAGATATAAGCTGGTCTATAACCAAGTCACAAAGGAGATTAGGCAGGAAAGGCAGATTATGAGAAATCTTGGGCAAAGGATGCAAAGAAAAACAACAAAGCCTTCTTTACCTATGTAAACTGTAGAAGAACAGGAATGAATCAGATTGGTCCAATGGATATTGTTGGTTCAACTGTTGATGATCCTGCTCAGGTGGCTAACAACCTAAATGAGCCGACCGGGCTAGCCGAGTGAGTAAAGTACCTGCCCGGCAACCCAAAGGTCGCGGGTTCGATTCCCGCCTCGGGCTTGGATCAAAGTACTGCAAAAACCTTGGGAGGTGCAATATGGCCACAGAAGCCGATGCGCCAACAACTACCAAATCAAAAAAAAAAAAAAAAAAAAAAACCTAAATAAGTATTTTGCATCTACATTCACCCATGAGGAGTTATTCAGGGAGGGGAATGCCAGAGGTGAGTTAAACTCTGGCTGTGAGTAGATGATTTTGTAATAACTGAGAGGAAAGTGGAGGAGAAATTGTTGACGATAACCATAAAAAAGGCACCCAGGGTGGATGGGATCTATTTAGTTATATTAAAGGAGGCAGCAGAGGAAGTAAGCAAACCCTTAGCCATAATAATGAGAGCTTCCTTGGACTCAGAGGAGGTAACCATGGACTGGAGATGTGCAGATGTGACCCCAATTCACAAAGGAGGATCAAAGGGCGACACAAGTAATTATAGACCTGTTAGTTTGACTTCTGTCCCAGGAAAATTAATGGAGGCACTGGTTAAAGAAGCACTGCAGGATCATCTAGACAAGACTTCAGTTACAGCTTGGAGACAGCATGGTTTTGTTAAGGGGAAAGTCTTGCCTGACCAATTTGATTGGATACTAAGATGTGGTCACAAAGGAACTGGATGCAGGGAATAACTTTGATATCATATATTTGGATTTTAGAAAGGCTTTTGATACTGTTACACATGGAAGACTGCTGCACAAATTGGAGCAGTGTGACATTGGAGGCAAATTGCTGCTATGGATAAAGGGATGGTGGAGTGGGAGAAGACGGAGAGTGGTAATCAATGGACTCTGCTCATCGTGGACTAATGTTATTAGTGGAGTCCCTCGGGGTTCAATGTTGGATCCATTATTGTTTTCTGTATTTATAAATGGTATTGATGATGGTATATCAAGCTTAATATCCATGTTTGCATAGGATACGAAGGTTGGCAGGATTGTTAAGGACACTAACAACAGTATGCTGCTGCAACAGGATCCGGAAAAGTTTAGCAGATGGGCAGAGAGGTGGCAAATGAAGTTTAACGTTGACAAATGTAAAGTACTACATATGGGAAGCAGTAACCCCAGAGTAACGTATCAACTCACTGACAGTGGTAGAGAACAAAAAGGACCTTGGGTAATTGTGCAGGCAGATATGAAGATTTCTGAGCAGTGCAGACGGTCTGCAAGAGTGTCTTGTCAATGATATACAGGAATTTTTCTAGCAGGGATAAGGAGGTGATTATCCCCTTATACAAGGGGATAATCACCACAATGGTCAGGCCACACCTTGAGTACTGTATACAGGTCTGGAGGCCTCATTTTAAGAAGGATGTAGAGCTGTTGAAACGAGTACATAGAAGGACAACAAGATTAGTGAATGGAACAAAGGGTTGCTCTTATGAAGAAAGGCTTAAGTTTTGCAAATTAGAGCGTCTGGAGACTGGGCACTTGCAAGGTGATCTGATTGAGGTGTATAAAGCCTTGAATGGTTTGAGCATGCTCAATGTTGATGGGATTCTTCCTCTTGCTCAGAATAATCACCTGAGAGGGCATAAATTCAAATTGAGGAAAGACAGATGTAGGACAGATGTGCAGAAGTTTTCCTTTAGCCAACGGGTGGTTGGTTGGTTGGTTGGTTTGTGGAACAGACTTCCATCCTTTGTTGTGAAGGTTGATAGCCTAAATAAATTTAAGGCTGAGCTGGACAGGTATTTGAACGAATGGAGGGGTGAAATGGGAGCATTTTTTTTTTTGTGTTGCTTTCTTGCCTATGCTAATGAGTATAATGGCATAGGTGCACAGTCATATGGACAGTATAATTTACATCAAGGAAATATGGGTGCTTCTCTGTGATTTATATTGTCTGTATGCTGGTTTTTAATTAATAATGATTAAAAACTAGCATTCTGCAATGCTAGTTTGGCACTTCTAACTCCTAAATCTAAATGGGTAGTGTCTTGGCATAACTTTTAGATATTAAAAAAAATTTAATAAATATCTGTTACGTTTTCTCCATCCCCCCCCCACCTCATTGGGTCTCAAACATTGTTTACTCAGATCACACTTGGAGTTAAAGACACTATAATCATGACAATTTTGAAAGTTTGCAGCACATTCAGGTGCTGGAGCACAGTTTGAGAACCAAATTTCAAGTAACTTTCTGTAGTGTATCCTCCTAATGATTCATTCATTACTGCCATATTTACAATGCTGCACCTGGACATGTTGCTGCCTTTCTGTAGATTTTAGTATTATTTTGACTTACATTTGTGTTTTTGTCTATGTATTTTGGACTTGTTTTTGTAAACCTATTTTCCATACTAGATGAAGGCACAACCTGGGAGGATAGTTGATATTATGTGTATTCATGTATATCTTGTTCCATCACCATTTTCTTTTTTCTTTCCCCCATTTTATTGTATTATCAACCATATCATTTTTAAGTTATATAAATGTAAAATGATGCTTACTGCTTTATTCATATATTTTATTGGCATATTTATTATTCCTTACACCAGAGGTCAGCAACCTTTTTTGAGTGAAGAGCCATTTATCATCTAATTAAAAAAAAAAAAAAGACAATCGGAAGAGCCACATCTCAGCTAAAACTGGAAGGAGAGGAAGGGGTGGGGGTCTTTTTAAGAAATGGAATAGAGTGGAAAGTTGTTTTATTCAAAACATTTTATTCAACTTTATTCAACTTCCTACTTCTTCATAATAGAGAAGTAAGAAGTTTTATTCAACTTCCTACTTCTCTATTATGAACTTCTATTTAACAAATTTCTCTATATTACAAATTTTTTGCAAAACATTGCACCTTGAAACGAAATTACATGTAAAATTAACCCCATATAGCGAAGTGTTAGTCTCTATAACGAATTTTTAGAAAAATTAGTAAAAGCATTTTTGAAGATTTTCAAGCATTTGTTGCTAAAAGCCACTCAAATATACTGCCTCCTTCCGAAATTGCGCATTAGCATCTAGAATTAAATAAACATCCTTTTAGTGAACACTTGTGGCCATTGATGCCCGTAGGAGGGTCTTTATTTCATTTTTGTTACAGTTATTAAACCAAGTGGATTTTCTTAAAAGTGGTCATAAACTTTACAATAAATAGGGTAGATTTGTAAATTGATGTTGGCTCAGGGGAAAACGAAATTTGCTGCGGTAAACTTTAGCATGCTGTGGCGGCAATACATAGAATGCTATCATAGTTGGTTTTTAGTAACACCTACTGAGTGACATTCGCTTCTCATCTCTAACTGGACTCCCAGTAGATGCTTTTCATGAATTTTTTTTTTTTTTAATTTCGTTGTCATCAATTATAGGCTATATGCTCTTGTATTTTTTTTTTTTTTTTTTTTTAATTTCGTTGTCATCAATTATAGGCTATATGCTCTTGTATTTTTTTATTTTTTTTTATTATTTTTTTTTTTCTGAAAAGTAACATACAGCATACATTAATCATAAATTTTCTTTCGTATATATATGAACGAAAGCGGAATAAAAGAAATTCACAAAGTCATATATTTCTTTAAAGTGATTGATAGGAAAGGTCACGTGATACTGTTGAATTGGCAAGCGAAGGCAATTGAGTAGGCCGTACTAACAATTCATTATATGACCAGCGCAGCGAAGTTTGCGGCGTATGTATCGGAAAGAGCTGCAGTAGAGTAATTTTTACAATTGCAGAAACAATGTCAAAGAGAAAGTGTTTAAGTATTAATGATAAAGCAAAGATTGTTATGATAGTGACCAGGGTTTTAAGAAAAAAGATGTTGCGGAGAAATATGCATACCTGCAAGCAGTTTATCTACGAGAATCAATTTTAAATGCAATTGAAGGAAGAGCAGACAAGAAGCGAATTAAGTTGTGTGTATATACGAAGGTGTTGATAAAGCTGTTCTAAAATGGTTGCAAATGATACGTGAAAAGAATATACAATATCAGGTCCAATAATTAAGCAATAAGCTCTGAAATTTGCACAGTCCCTTGGACATACAGAATTTAATGCGAGCACTGGGTGGCTAGATAAATTTAAGAAGCGTCGCAGAATTGTGGAGAAAGTGTTAATGTAAGCGAAGAAGTTGCAACAGTTGGAGGAAACGTCACGTGATACTGTTGAATTGGCAAGCGAACGTAATTGAGTAGGCCGTACTAACAATTCATTATATGGCCAGAGCAGCGAAGTTTGCGGTATATGTAAGAGCTGCAGTAGAGTAATTTTTACAATTGCGGAAACAGTGTCGAAGAGAAAGTGTTTAAGTATTAATGATAATACTTAAACACCTTGGTCCTTGAGGTTGTCACGGACATTCTCTCAGATATGCCAGACAAGCTGTACTTGCTACCTGGGAGTCTAAAACGCTGATGGAACTGATATTCGGGTGACACTCAAGTCAAGTGGACCCAATTTCGGTGAAGTCCAGACGGTCTGTGACAGCCAGATGCTCTGCTTGCACCTTCACAATGGTGGGACTTTTAGTAATCCTGGGTATAACCTCCATGCACAAGTACATGGGGGTGACCACCCAGATCAAGTAATGTAATGAAGTATAATTCCATTTCAGTTTATTATGTTTGTTAACCTTTGTGGTAGCAAATTTGCTGAATGTGTGTTTTAATGTTTTTTAAAAATGAAACTTTGTATATGTAAATTCTTTAAAATATTGGTTTGTTCTTATTTTTACTTATATATTTGCTTGTTCAGTCCTGTCTCCTTCAAAAAAATGGGACAGTTATTGTTCCTGCCTCCCATATCATATTAGAGTGAAATTATTGTCAAAAATCAAATTAGAATTTTAAAAAATTCTAATTTGATTTTTCATAAGAGAACTAGGTGTTACTCTTTTTTTATTATTATCTTTTTATTTTATTTTATTCAATTTTGGGCTTAAATCAGACAAGTAAGGCTCACAACTGCAACCTCTGGATTTTCAAAGCTGTTTTTTTTGCTGACATTCTTTAAAACACAATGACAGTAAACAATGACACCTCTGTGTCATTGTGTGCTGGAAAGTTTCAAAACAATTCATACGTAAAGGAGCATATTACAGTGGACCTCTGCTTTATAATTGGTTCACTATACGATATGTGGTAAGGTCATTGAGGTTGTCGCAGACATTCTCTCAGATATGCCAGACAAGCAGTACTTGCTAGCTGGGAGTCTAAAACACTGATGGAACTGTTGTTCGGGTGCCACTCAAGCCAAGTGGACCCAATCTTGGCGAAGTCTGGTCAGTCTGTGACAACCAGATCCTCTGCTTGCACTTTCATGCCGACCGGGCTAGCCGAGTGGGTAAAGTACCTGCCCGGCAACCCCAAGGTCGCGGGTTCGATTCCCGCCTCGGGCTTGGATCAAAGTACTGCAAAAAACCTTGGGAGGTGCAATATGGCCACAGAAGCCGATGCGCCAACAACTACCAAATCAAATCAAATCAAGCTTGCACTTTCATGATGGTGGGACTGTTAGTAATCCTGGGTATAACCCCCATGCGCAAGCACACTGTGCATGACCACCCAGGTGTGAACCAACATAAGCAGGGGTTGCAGTGTGATACACACACCACATGAATGAAAGTAATCCCTCTGTGTTACCAGGAAATACTAGGCGATAGATGACTCTCATCAACGGGTGCAATACCACCACTTTGCTTATTGGAGGCTTGAAGTGGTGAAACCCATGTTTAGTCTCCACAGCCAAGTTCCGGTCAAACCCTTGTCCATCTCATCCATCATACAGTATGACTGATGTCTTTTGGGGTTATGATAGACATCATGGCGAGATCTAAACTTCCTTACATTTCGAGGGTACAGCTCTAAAACAGTGTTCACAGGCCGGCCACTAGTTACTACACCAGACCGAACCTTTTGGTAACTCTCTAGGAGGCTTCCGGATCAGCTAATGTATAATCTTGCTACCTCTACTCTGCCAGATAGTGCCTGGGAGGAGTCTGAGTAGTGTGTATGTCGAAGTCATGTTATGTCAAGGATCTGGGTATATTCTTACCATGTGTATTGGCATATCTGAAAATTTCATTATTTCATACAGCATGTCCCTCCCACTTTTCTTACTATTGAATACACCATGAATTGTCAAACTAATAGAGTAAGCTTATCTGCGAAAAGATCTAAACCTCCAAACACTTTCTAGTCGATTTCACGTATATACGTAGTCTCAGTTCTGATCTAAACAATGTCCATTTCCATTTGCACTCTGCCAAACCCCATGCACTTTTTCTGACAGAATCTCAGTTGCCCGAATTATTTGCTGTATAATTCCTTTTGTCTCAAAGGTGGTGTTTGTATATATGTCCATCCCGATATTCCCTGTCAAAGACTTGGTAATTTGTTGCAACTTGCAACTTGCGTTTCTCTAGTCCAACTTTTCTAACAGAGGTAATTTTCCGTGGTGATTTTAATGTTCACAACTCCAGCTAGCTTCCGCTTTCTAGTCACACAGGCCCAGCTGGTCGAGATGCTGAGACTTTTGCTATTACTAATGACATTGCACAGTTCACTCATTTACCTACCAGAATACCAGACAATCGGCGCCTCCGTAGCCAGGAGGGCAGAAGCAGCAGTACATAGCACAAGCTTCTTGATTAGACCGGGGTTCGAGCCCGTGACCACCAAATGTTGAGGATGCGGAAAGGTCAGGGAATGACCACCACATATCCCCGGACCAATATGGCCTTAGTTGCTAATGCTCCTAAAACCAAATAAGAAGAAGAACCAGACAATCCTAACCGTACAGCCAACACACTTGATCTTTTTCTCACAAACAACCCTTCTAAGTACACGGTCGAAGTGAGTGGTCCTTTAGACACCTCAGATCACAACTTGGTGATTGTCTCTTCTCCAATGGAGCCTTTATCTCATGGCAATTCCCAACTTCGTGTTGTTTGGCATTAAAAGAATGCAAAATGGGATGACCTGTGAGATTTCTTTTCGTTGGTCGGATTACTGTTTCAAAATTTGTGATGTCAGCATTTGCTCAGATCGTGTCAGTTAAATTATTCTTGTGGGAATGGAATCGTTTATTCCACACTCCACCTTAAAATCTCGTCCTCTATATCTAAACCTTGGTTTTCCAATAAATGTGCTAAGGCTGTTCAAGAGAAGAATATTGCATGTCATAATTGGCTTGTTTCCAATTCTTCATTTCATTTTCTGCCTACACCAAAGCTCAAAACAATTGTAAAGCAGTTATTAATCAGTCTAAGCTAGATTTTAAACAGGCTAAGAGTAGAAAACATGCTTCTTGCCCTAATGGTAGCCCAGCATTCTGGTCTCTTGCCAAAACTATTGGCCACAACTTTTGCCCATCTCTGTTCCCACCTCTGTCAAAACCAGATGGTTCTATTGTTACTTCAGCCAAGGATAAAGCTGACCTGCTAGCATCCCATTTTTCTTCCAATTCATGTATTAATGATCTTGGTAAAACACCTCCCACCATTCCCAACACGCTCTATTCAATGCCTCCTGTGGTCTTCCATCAAAAGGATGTCAGAAGGATTTTGACGAATCTTGATGCTAAGAAAGCTCCAGGTCTTGATGGTATTTCTCCTCTTGTTCTCTGATTAGACAGGGGTTCGAGCCCGTCACCACCAAATACGGAGGATGCGGAAAGGTCAAGGGAATGACCACCACATATTCCCGGAGCAATATGGCCTTAGTTGCTAATGCTCCTAAAAAAAAACCAAATTAACCTCTTGTTCTCAAAACCTGTGTTCCTGAACTTACACCTGTTCTTTGCCGCCTTTTTTTTCACTTTCTTATTCCAAAGGTGTTTTTCCTTCTGCTTGAAAAATTGCTCATATCCAGCCAGTTCCTAAAAAGGGTGACAAATCCCTCCCATCCAATTATTGTCCCATTTCAATTACTTCTACTTTTTCTAAAGTAATGGAGAAATCAATTAACTGCCAACTCTTAAACTACTTAGAAACCTGTCTGATCAATGATCACCAGTATGGATTCCGTCAGTGTCGATCCACTGGTGATATTCTGGCTTATGTTATCCATTTATGGACAAATTCAATGGAAAAGTTTGGTGAAACACAAGCAGTTGCTCTTGACATCTCCAAGGCTTTTGATCGTGTTTGGCATAAAGGTCTTCTAAGCAAACGTTCATCTTATGGTTTGCTAACTGTTTTTTTGTAATTGGTTATCCAGTTTTCTCTCTGACCACTCACTGAGGGTGATGGTAGCTGGCTCTCCATCTCACTTCTCCACTAATGCTGGTGCCCCCCCAAGGTTCAGTTCTTTCAACCCCTCTTTTCCTCTTGTATATTAATGACCTTCCATTGACCGGAAATCCATTTCATAGTTTTGCCAACGATAGCACATTGCATTCCAGTTTCAGAAACCTCCGTCCTGCCCAATCAGCATTAACTTCTCAAATATCTGCTACAAATTCCTTAAATGCCGATCTCCTGGTAATTCTCCAGTGGGGCAAGGACAATGTAGTTGATTTCAATCCTTCTAAAACTCAGTCCTGTCTTATATCTTGCAAAAAGGATTCTTCTTCTCCTATGCTTATCTTTGGTGATACTCCGATTTCTAGGCAAGTTGATATATCTCTTTTTGGGGATTACCCTGACTTCTAATCTCTTTTGGCACAAGCATGTTACAAATATTGCTTCCTCTGTTTCTAATAAACTTGGTTTTCTCTTTTGTTCTTGGGAATGACATTACTTTTCTTCCAAACAGCTGTTCACTCTGTACAAATTGCAAATCTGCCCTACCATGGAATATTGTTCCCACATCTGGGGCAGTGGTCCCAAAACCTCTCTCAGGGTTCTAGATTCCATTCAAAAGAGAGCAGTTAGGTTAATTAATGACTCATCTCCTACAGAGTTTCTCCCCTTGCTGTCTCATAGACGTACTGTTTTTGCTGCATGCCTTTTCTACAGATACTTCCTTGTGGCACTGTTCTTCTGAATTGGCTTCTCTAATTCCCGCTCTCTTTTACAAAACAGCCCGAACACTTACCATCACCAGCCAACATCCATTTACTGTCCAACTTCAAACTCACAGAACCAACTTTTCATCTTTCTCGTTTATCCATTTAACTGCCGTTTTCTAGAACAACCTTCCTTCACACGTATTTCCTGAAAATTAATTTGTCTACAGAAATTCAAGTCTAATGTTAACAAATATCTTCTGTCGTCTTCTCAACCTCCAACCTAACCACGGTACTAAGTACTATAGGGTCTAATACCTCTCGTGTTTGGGGTTTTCATAAAAAAAAACAAAAAAGACTGGTCATTGTGATCATGTTTGCGAATTGAATTTTAATTCTATTTAACGGCAATTCTAATAAGTGAAAATAGCAATATTATTCACAGGTTATAAAAGAAAGATATAAAGCAAAAATTTACACTTTATTACCTTACCAATTAATATATTTACACATTCATACATAGTTTAATTAATACTGTAATATGTACATACTAATTGATATTTCTGTTCACTGACATTTTTTGGGTTATAAAATTTAAAACAGTAAAAAAGATAAACAATCGGTAACAAAGAACACACATGCAAAAATTGCAACTAACACGATACGCTCGAGAGATACGGAGTGACAAGTTTACAAAGCTTAAAAAATAGGAATGAAGAGAAGATTTTGAAAATTTATTTGTTTTTTATATGATTGAAAATTTCAGTGAAGGGGATTCACATTTCACCATAGTAACATAAAAATCCACAGAATTCCAGCTATCGGTATTATTGCAAATGCAATCAGATCAAGTTTACGGCCGACCGGGCTAGCCGAGTGGGTAAAGTACCTGCCCGGCAACCCAAAGGTCGCGGGTTCGATTCCCGCCTCGGGCTTGGATCAAAGTACTGCAAAAACGTTGGGAGGTGCAATATGGCCACAGAAGCCGATGCGCCAACAACTACCAAATCAAAAAAAAAAAAAAAAAAATCAAGTTTACTACCCATTAGATTGCACTAACAGAAAAGCCCAATAAACCAGAAAGTGCAAATTTTTTTTATTGTTTTATGGTAGTGACCTCCAAAAATGTGCTTTAGAAAAATATCACAAAGGCATTCAAAATTGATTCTTATAACCGAACATATGATGATGGAAGTGTAGCGCATTTTAATGATTTGAATTGTTTTTTGAAATTAAAGCCGCTGATTCCACTAACCAGTGATTATGTTAATCGTTACTTTAAGATGGAATGGGCTTACAATTGTCTCTGACAGAACCACGTGGTCCTTCCTCTCAGCCACGTGTTTTGTTTTTGCATCCTTTAGTTGAAGTGATTTTTTGTGTTGTGCATTAATCAATATATTAGTTTTTAATCTTTTTTTTTAATTAAGATGTACAGTTTCCATTATAAAAATCATCTTTTAGAGAGTTAAATAACTTAGTTATATAGCGAAAATTTCAGCTTCTGAGGTCTTGGAGCAAATTGCCAAAAAACAATGTGTTATTGGAATTTGAAATGTTTTATTATGAGATATTTTTAATAATTATAACATAAAATTGGTAATGACAGTTTCATTTATGTGGGTTTTTTTTTTTTTTTTTGTCATTTAAAATTATAGGTTTTAGAAGTGGACCTGCATCATCCAGGTATCAAAGTTGGGTTCCTAAACATAATTTAAGGCAGCGACAAGGCATTTATGATAGTGATGACTGATGTTATATTGGCATTGATGTATGTGTCTGAGTAGATTTTCTCACATACATACACAGAATATTGTGTATATATGGCATATGGATGTATTGCTTATGTGGAAAAAGATAGTAAATTGCATTTTATTTATATATGATGCATCTCTGTTTTTCTTAATAGGTCAGTTTGTTTTGTATGTGGCATTTACATCTTAAAATCAATCTCTTTTCACCCTATCTTTTGATCCAAATCAGTTTACTAAAAAATGTGTGTCTCTCTCTCTACACACACACACACACACACACACACACACATTTTTTAATGTGATTAATAGTTAGCTGCTTTTTATATTTTAATTAACGTAGAAAGGGGCATTGTGCTGAGTACATTTTGATTTATAATGTGATTAGGACAAGTTTGTGATGATTTTATTTTTTGCAGCCAGGTAATTCATTTAATATTACATTATAAAACCAGTGATGTATGTCACATTTTCAGTTTTTGCTAGAATGTATTGGGTTAAGTGCATCTGTTACAGTTTTAAAATCTGTCACTTGTACTGTTTATGAGTGTAGATCTGGTACCAATTCAACTGCACAAATTTAAGCAACCATTGTGACGACCCTCATTGAGTAATCACATTAAGCCAAAAGCTATTTGATGTGTTGTTCTGAGGATATTATTCTACGTCATTGTATATTACTGATTAATAGCAAGGATCCTAGGACCAATCAAAAATACATCATCCTGTGCAATTGTCTTTTTTATTATTATTATTTTTTTTTTTTAGAGCAAACATATTTGTTTATTTGTGCACATCACATGGATTATTTCTGTGCTAATATGTGTAAACCTTAGTGTTAGCAAACTAACAGTGTTCCTATTTTTTCAGACATTAAAATGATGCAAATTTCAGAACACATAAAGCATATAGCTTAAGATAATTCTGCTGTAACTGATTATTGAGAAACTTGCTGGGAAATTCTATTTGGCCCAAGAACTGCCATTTGCAACAGCTGGGAAGGTGTCAAAACTTGAAAGGGGGTTTGACACTTTGTTGTCACCAGACAGTCTGAGATTGGGTAAGCATTTATTCTTCACTGCATTCTCACTAACTTAAATGTCCTGTTTGAGTTGGCTCATTACCAGTGGTGAAAAATGACTTCTTTGTCACAATATTAAGTATCATTAGCACTGGAGAATCTGCTGCAACAAAGCTGAGGTTGCCTTCCCAGGAAAGTTTTGCACTTTGCGTTTTGTAGGATATTTGAGGTTGTTGAGGTAATTTAAATATTGGTGGGAGAAAAGCTTCCATGTTCACTGTGTCAGATTGCCACCTATTTAGAAGTATGCAATACCATTCAGGCTGAAAGAACTTAAGTTTTGAGTCTGTTAAAGAGTGCCTTGTCTGCATTTTTTGCTTCAAACCCTGAAGGATAACACTGAAACTCTAGTAGGAAGGTTAGCAGAAAGCCATAGAGAACAAATGAAAATATATACATGAATAAAATTGGATTTGATGTTGTGTGTTTATAAAAACACAATGTCCAATCCAATCTGTGTGTTTTTTTCCCCTTTATCATATACTGTTTTATCCTAACATAGTATATGATAAGGTGGCAAGCTTTTAGTAACAAGGTAAAATGTGAAATGATTGAGGAGACAATCCCTTGCATTATATATTGGGACAAATGCACGCTTGGTTTTGCATTCCAACATGAATATACCATTTGGTGGTTAATTGGTCAAGTAATTAATATGCATATGGTGAACATCACAAACTATTTTCTCATGTTAAATGCACAAGAAAGGCTTTAGAAAATGAAACTGTTATTGAAAAAAGAATATTGAACTAAAATTGAGAAATTTTATTTCTGTGGTTTAATAGGTCTGAGGGGTTATCTTCTACATTGATTTCACATTCAGGCTTAACCCAAGAAAACTTTGATAGCTTAATTTATCATAATTCATCATTTCATAGGTTTAGAGAGGAACTGTATATCCCCCCACCAAAATAAAAATAAAAAAATTTCTCATTTGTTGTGTAATAAACATTTATAAATTGCTATTGTAGAACCTGTCATATATTGATGGAAAAACTTGGCGTATAAATCCACCCTACTGACAAACCTATTTTCTTTTCTTTTTATAAGACTTTTTCTTTGTATCTCTCTTTTGTAAATTCCTCCGACCTTATATGGTTGTTCCAGAATAGAATTTATTTTTGTTTTTTCTGGGAGGGTACCCAAATTCCTTCATTATTTTCTCATAGAACCTCTTTATGAATCCTCTTCATCATATAATCTGTTATACCTACTGCAAGAATAACTAATAATACCATAATTATAAGTTCTAATATTTTCGAAATTTCTACGTCCATCATTGTCAGTAAAGTCCCAGTGGCAACAAACTTTGCAATGACTTAGACTCTGCAACCAAATGTTGTCTTTATTCTTTGACTAGCCACTTTTTTCTTCCACTTATGCTTTGAAATTGTATTAAAAGGGGAAAAAAATTTAATAAACAAACCATAGAAATATGCTGAAGAATACCTGACTAAGAAGAGTCAGTCAAATGCTATTATTTATAGTCAGTTATGATTTTAAATAATTATAAAAATTGCAATTTGCATTATACTCATTAGATCACTTCAATGTATATTGGACCCATTTCAATTGACTAACGTTTCATGCCATAAGAAGTTATGTTCTTCATGTATTCTGATGCACTCTTTGAATATTGCATACTATGATATCACAGCATTAGTCAAGTTCCTATTGTTGCAGACATTTGCTTCAAGACCAGCTTCATGGTATGAAACCCAAAAAAATTTGGATTTTTATATTAATGTGTGAAATTAACATGCAGTGACAACAAAGTAGAAACATTTTAGTGTTGTTGTTTTTTTTTTCTCCTTCAGGGGGTTCTGTTAACAGATTTATCCCATCATTGTTGTGTAATGTAAATGTACTCCTATATATCTATGTTCATTGCTAATATATGATATACACAGGTAGTTCTCGACTTTACGAGTTAATTCGTTCCTATTGCACGCTCGTAAAGCGGGAATTTATTTCCCATAGACATAAGGTTAAAAATAGGGGTTACATCATCAGCAATGAAATTAGTTAGCTAATTAGTTTGTGTTTAAACAATGATTGATTTATCGAAAGAAATGAGAACGTAGCCTGTAAAATCAAGCAAATTATAATAATAAAGAAATTATTTACAACTTACAAATATTACAGAATGTTTTTTTCTTCATCATCATCATCAACTAAATGCACACTCGTTGATCACTCATTATTGGCTCGGCACTCTGTTGCACAAGAAGTTGTCTTCTTCAGAAATGTTTCAAGATGCATTTGTTTCCAAGATAATCTTCTCTTTTAATTATAAATTTCACGATTGCATACATAAGCATTTTTTAGCGGCACACACACAAATTGCAACTAACAAGATTAGTTGCAATTTTGCAACTAACAAGTTGCAATAACTTGTTACGTGGAGTAACAAGTTTACAAAGCTTTAAAAAAAGGAACGAAAAGAAGATTCTGAAAATTTATTTATGTTTTTATACAATTGAAGATTTCAGTAAAGGGCAAACACATTTCACCATAACAACCTAAAAAAAAAACCACACAATTCCAGCTATCAGTATTTTTGCAAATGCAAGAAGATAGAGTGTACTACCCGTTTATAATTGCTTGCAGTAACAGAAAATAAACCTTTCCAGAAAGTGCAAATTGTTTTTATTGTTTTATGGTCATGACCTCCAGAAATGTGCTTTAGAAAAATATCACAAAGGTGTTTAAAATTGATTCTTATAATAGAACATATGATAACGATGAAAGTGTAGTGCATTTTAACTGATTTGAATTGGTAACTAATACAATTTACAAACCACACTCACGACCTTTTATATGGCCTTAAGGTCACACTCGTGACCTTAAAAATGACGTTTTAGAGAGATAAATAGCTTAGTTATACAGTGAAAATTTCAACTTCTGAGATCTTGAAATGAATTACCAAAAAACAATGTGTTATTGGGTTCACATTACAATATTTTAACATAAAGCAGGGTACACTGTATTGTATAGCTACACACGTTTTGGAATGTGGTATTTATGAATGTTTAACATTTATTTTTTTGCAATTAATGTTCATATTTTCGATTTTGTTGATAGTTGATACTTGGAAGGGAGAACTCGTAAAGCGAGAACTGCTTATATAATGTGTATTCTTAATTTTACTTCAATATGGCTTATGTCAGTAGCTTTTGCACCAGAAGTACCATAAATAGTACTGTTAAGTTGAATTTCTTTTCAAAATTCCATGAAGCCTTTTTACAATTTAATTAGAAATATACTTAAATTATAAAACATTAATATTAGAGACCAAAATATCATTGAGAGCTTCCTGGCCACTCTAAATTAACAAAATTTAGTTTCAAGTACATAAAAAATTTCTTATTCCCTTCTGCAGATATTTTAGTTGGGAAAACAGGTGCAATCTTGATAAAAGGAGTGGGCCTCAACATGTGCATGCCTAGCGTGTTTTAGACTTGATGGTGCTGTAATGGTTCAGATCACTTTTATCCAATTTCTATTACATTGGAAAAATAAAGGAAGAAATCGTTAGTGATAACTACAGCTAGAATGTGTGACAGGATGGGAAAACTTGGAATGTCCCACCAGTACAGCTTGGTGTACTATGGGGGGAACTCCAGAAAACCATGCTCTTCCAAGGCTGCTTCTTCTTTCAGTCACATAGTTCTGTGAGGAGCTGTTGTGGCCACCAACAAAATCCTCCAAATGCATCAGTCATATGCTATATGAGTGGCATCGCAAAATGTCATGCCCAAAAGTTCACTGATCCCATCCTTCCACCTAGTTACAGGTCTTCCTTTAACAGCAGTTTTTGGAGTTGGTTTTGTTATGGTCTCTGTGGCATCAGATAATGTGGTGGTATGCCATTGCCTACCACATGGCTGATTTTGAAAGGGCCTGGCTTTAATCATAGGAAGAGTCATCATGCATCCCACAAGATGCTCTTGAAGAGGAAAGGTGACTACAGCAGAGCCCCACTTAGTGCAGAAGGCTGATTACAACTGATTTTCGCTGGTTTCTAGAGGTCGTCCTACTGTATTATATCAAAGCCTCTTTCCTTTCAATATTTCTTCTTTTAATGCCGTCTCCTATTGGAGGTTGGCAATCACCATGCTGTACTTCTCTCTGTCTTGAGCGAAATGAAAAGAATCCTCAGCTGATCTGCCAGTCCACTACTAGTCATGGTGATTATTCTTGGGAAGCATAATGCAGTAGATTCCCCTTGCTTACTGCACTGCAGTACTTCAGCTGAGTCTGCTGGTTCAACTACGCCTGAAGTAATCTGAAAACGAGCCGGAATGAAGTCCGGAATATATATATATATACATATGTATTATTCAATTAGTTTTGCACTATTTATTTTATTATTATTATTATTATTTTAATCTTCAGTCTTCAGTGAGGTGGCAACACATTATCCCTCTTCTTCCAAGGCAAAGATCATAAAAGTGATCTCCAGCATTAGTGTTGAATCTGAATCCGTTAGGGATGCATAGGGGGAAGACCACTCCCTTTATTTTGACTGCACGAATATTTTCTCAACTAAAAGATCAGCAGAGGAGAGATTTTAAGAAAACCTTTTTTATTTGCTTGATAGTAAATTTTGCCATTAAAATTGGCAGGAAATTAGTATACATTAGGAGGTGGATACATGAGCTGGATATCATCATTCTCTTTCTTGGTGATCTCTCTCTCTCTCTCTCTCTCTCTCTCTCTCTCTCTCTCTCTCTCTCTCTCTCTCTCTCTCAGGGTAACTCAATTTTTTTTTTTTTTTTTTTTTTGGCTGATGCAGCATAAGCCTCAGGCTTCCTTGCACTATAACATCTTGAAACAAATGTGAATATAATTACCTACTAATCTAACCACCAAATTTTGAAAATTTAATATGATAAATACTGTGTTATGCTTTAATATATGAATCTTAAAGTACCCTTAAAGAACTTAAGAGATTTTGTAGGTCGTGACTGTAATGTAAAATTAAAATTTTCAGATTAATTAATTTTAGTTATCTTAGAACTGCACAAAATTAGTCAAAGGCTGTGTTTGATTGATGTTCTTGAGTTTTTTAATTATTGCCTACTAATGAATCATAACTACAGGATTTGTGGTTCCACTTAATGTGATCACTAGGATCTGTATACAAGCAGTATTAAAGTTAAAATAATAGCTGTTGATATACAGCTATAGTGGATAAATTAATTTATTCAAAATACTTTACATTCAAGGTTGTAGGTATGTCTGTAAATATAAGTGCTAATATTTTTGTGTTTCCCTCTTCTGTAAAACCATCTGAATAATTCAGTTTAATATATTTACTGAATGATGATCCTTAAAAGAATTGCAGTTGCAAAAGAAAATTCTAAAATTGATTTTTATTTTATCAGATTATAATTACCAATGTATATTGTTTCATAGCCTTAAATAAACGAGTTACTGATATATGTGTGCTGTTGTGCATAACCTAAAATTAAAAACATTTTAACTTGAACAAATTTAACCCTTTCAAGTGCATTCCTAGATATGCATGGGCTTGTGACAGTGAATCTTCAAAATGTGTGCTGTAATTGTAATTACTACCCATTCGTATTAATTATAACTCATTGGTAGTGAGTTTCTAGAGCAGTGTACCCTGTGAAGTGAGTTCCTTTGTGATATTTTGAATTTTTGTAAAAATGGTAGATTGTACTTTAAAACTTTTAATATTAATTTGTTCTTATTTTGATTTGATTGTCCAACATTAGAGTGAAATTATTGTCAAAAACATGAAAAATAATCTTGATACTTTAGGCCAGCATTTCCCAAACTGTGTTCTACAGAATGCTGATGTTCCATGAAAAAATCGTAATTAATAAAAATCTTTTATTTTTATTTAAATTTTGCATATTTGAAGCATACAACTCTTTGTATGAGTATAATTTAATATTTTTTGCAGTTGTTGATAGATCATGTACTGGAAATGACATATTCACTCAACACAACTCAAACTTGCACATCTTAATTCCTCAGCATTCCGCTGACACATTCATGCAAGTTTACCTATTGTTGCAGGTGGTGGGGGGGCTGTCTTAGCAATTACAAGATCAGTTCTTATTCTGCAATATTGCGGTAAGCTAGTAAGCATAACACCTAATTAAACTAGCTTCGCTTGTATAAATATATATTTAAATAAATATCAGTATTTGCAAGTATTGTTATTAAAATAAATGACTGGATTTGTGGCTGAAAGAAAGAACTTTACAATGAAAAGCAAGTTCTAGTAGCACAACTTGTGACAGATATAAACAAGCACAATATTGTTACACTTCAAAGCAAGAATGAACAGTCACAGCCTTTTGTTCCCCAAAAATCCATCGATACTAGTGATCCATTCAAAGTGAAACAGTTTCTGTCAAAGTGCATAAAAGAACAAGTAGCTAATAAAAGACCAAAACGAAAGTATGATGACAGTTATTTGTATTTCAGTTTTGCATATGTTTGAAATAAAGATGCCCCTGGTGCACGGTCATTATATTTATAAAATACTAGCAAACAGTTCCTTGGCTTCCACTAAACTTCATAAGACATTTGGAAACCACCCATGCTGAATACAAAGACAGATATAAGTTTTTTAAGAGGCAGCATGACTCTCCTGAAAATTGTAAACTTTTGATGATTAAAATTGCTAAAACAGACAATGAAATTGCAATGGAAGCATGTTATCGAGTTTGAAAATGTTATTGAACTTTCCCTTAATTCCACATTGCTCCTGTTTGTACAGCAGTCTTTTATCTTCAACAGTATCAAAAGTCTTCTTAAAATCCAAGTATATGATATCAAAATTATTTTTTGCATCCAGTTCCTTGGTCACTGCATCATAGTATCCAGTCAGATTGGTGAGACAAGATCACCCTTTAATAAATCCATGCTATGATTTCAGTATAATTGCATTCCTATCTGGATCATTTTGCATACTTCTTTATCCAGTGATTCCATTATTTTCCCTGGAACAGCCATTAAGCTAACAAGTCTGTAATTACTAATGTCACTTCTTGATCTCCCCTTATGAATTGTAAATACATTTGCACATCTTGAGTTCATAAGACCTCCCCTGAATCTAAGGATGCTCTCATAATTATGGTCATCAGTTTGCTTGCCTCCTTTGCTGCCTCCCTTAATATAATTGGGTAGATTCCATCCACTCCAGGCACCTTTTTTTTTTTATACCTTCAGCAATTTCTCTTCTACTTTCCTTTCAGTTATTACAAAATCAGTTAGGTCCCTGTTAGAGATTTATAGCATCTGCTTTCTTCTTCCCTAAAGAATTCCTCATGTGTGAATATAGAGTAAAGTACCTATTCAATTTCTCAGCAACCGAGCAGGGTCATCAACAGTTAACCCATTGACTTCAAGTGGCCCAATGTGATTCAACCCCTTCTACTGTTAATATAAACATATATGTCTTTGCCAGAGACTTCTCATTCTGCCTTAGCTTGCCTAACTTCCTTTGTGACTTGATTACAAGACTAATTAATATCTACCATAGGCTTCTGTGTCACTTGATACATATAAATTTATAAATTGTCTTAGTGAACAGCCAAGTTTTCTTTGTCTCTGAGTTGAACATAAGCCCGAATTTTGATTTTATTTCAATTACTGCATTGAAATACCCTGCAATCCTATGGTATTATATTACATAGGATAAATGCAGTCAAATTTTAGGAGTTAAGAGGCAAGCATAAAAGTTGTTTTAAATGGAAGTTTTTACTTCTGTACACTGCTTGGCTGTTCGCTTAGACAATACACTTTATTCACAATTTGACAATTCACTAACTGAAGCTGAAGAGATGTCTGTAAACCTCAAAATAGCCGTCCTGGTGGTGTCTCAGATTTTTAAATGCATGGCAGATTTCGGGTGATGCTATATTTAATAAGATACTAGCAAGTTAGGCAGAGCCGTGGATAATGGCATTTGTCTCTAAATTGAACTTAAACATAAGCCTAAGCAAGGACTTGGCACCTAGTCTTCATAGTGAAAAAGGTCTCTCTGTGATCAAAATCAAATGTAGGCGACGCATACCAATTTTTATTTCAACTACTGCATTGAAATACCCCCTACAGTCATAGTATTCTAGAATTTGGACAACTGGTATGAGTTTTTATTCTGATTTTCAAAACTGTTTTCTTACTGCCATCTGCTATAAATCGTGTCTATAATCTATTACTATAACATAATAGAATATGCTGTATATAATATAATATAATATACAGGCAACCCCTGTACAACATGGTACTTCTACAACATGGTCTTACTCTAACACGATTGATTAAGTGTGACAATCCTCACACAGCACTATCGCTCTAACATGGTTAGAGAATTGTGGAAAATCTCGCATAATGGTATTGTTGAGTTTTTCTGCAGGGAGAAATTCTGCCATTATGTTGGATGAAATTTTTCAACATTTCCATTTTTTTTTTTTTTTTTTTTGTGAATCTCCACTTTTGGCTCACAAATTTTTATGCTAAAAAAAAAAATTATTGGGAAATAAATCCCTGTGCGATATTGAACTTGTAGAAAAATTTAGATTTCAAAGTTTTATCACTATTGGATGTGCCAGACCATCCAAAAATTGAAGTAATGTTCCTACCACCTACAACTTCTTTAATTAGATCAAGACATATCTACCTTTGAAACACATTACCTCAGAAAATTGTTACAATGGATTTTGGAAAAAAATTGATTAAAAATTGAATTGATGGAAAATTGAAAGTGATTGGAGGCATGGAAACAATTTTTCAATTGTGGACTGTATTGGAATCATAGCTTTATCGCCCAAAGAAGTAAAACCGTCAACATTAAATGTGTTGGAAAAATGTATGGCCAGAGTCAGTTCATGGTCGAACCAGCAGAAAACGGAATCGGTGCAATAGTAGAACTTGCTAAGATGGAGAGAGAGGAAGGTTTTTATGATATGACTACTGAAGCCTCATGGGTATCTCAGTTGGTAGAATCGCCGTTATCCCCACACCGGGTGGAAAAGACCTAAGTTTGAATCCCGTCGATAATGGGAGGAATTTTTATGGGTCTTTTTCACAACGTGGCTGAGTTAGTCAGGCGAGGGTAGCATGGTTTTTTCTCCTGGAAAATGGAAAATTGGGTTCTTCATCCAGAAAAATGGAAAATCGACCTCAGAACACAGAGCAGCAAGCCTTAGTTGCCAATGCTGCTGAAAAAATATATATATATATGATTACTGAAGACGTTCAAGAATTACTGGTAGAAAAAGAGGCTGGGTGGTGAAGCGGATTTGTTGGAAATGGCATATTGCAGTTGTATTTTTTGAATTCAGATTCTTCGACTGAAAGGATCCTAAAGTTCAAAAGGGAGCTTCAAAAATGCTTGGTTCCATATGATGAAATTTACAAAGATCTATCAAGCAAAAGCAAACAAACCCAGATTAATTATTTTTTAAAGAGAGCAGAAGATACACGAAATCTAGAACAGTGTATTTTTGTTAGTTTTGTTAACGAAATGGTGTATTTTTGTTAGATCTTGGAACGTGTAAACCCCCCCCCCCTTTTTGTACTGATTCTTAGTCCTGTATAACATGGTTTTGCACTACACAAGATTTTATAGGAACCTAACTACTGTGTTATACGAGGCTTACCTGTGTACTATATATAATAGAATAGAATACTTGGAAACAAATAAGGTATGTGCACTTCTGCCTAAATGTTTGGAATCATAGCATATGACAACAGTTTTCATTAATTTGGTTGAAATTATCTATGAAAACAATGTTTAATATAAAAAACCACACTACAAAGTATTTTAAGATTTTTTATTAAGCATTTAAAAATTCACAGCAAAAAATATATTGAAATGATTAATAATAATTACTGATTTGTCACCACTGATTTGTCGTACCAGATTGCTGAAGCGTATGTAATTATTGGGAGGAAGGTTGTCTTGTAGTATAAAGCTAGGGTATGCTTTTTGAGACCCCAGTCTCGCCTTGTGACCCTAGCTACCAGGGCAGAGTAGTGTCTGATCTTTTGTCTTAGGAATTTTAGATGTGGTTGGAAGGATAAGTTATTGTCTAGTATGACACCTAGGTATTTTAGTTGACTGGCGAACTTGATAGTTGTCCCATTAATCTTAATCTGGGGTGGTCGTCTCAGTTGCAGGGTTCCTTTAAGCAGTGCCAACGATGTCTTTGTCTGTGACATTATTAAGAAATTCTTCTTGGCCCACTGTTGGAGAATCTGCAGGGCCCAATTAGCTAGCATTTCCAATTGGGCTCTGGAGTTTGCTTGCACTATCAAAATCATTCATCTGCAAAAGCCCACACCCCACCGCTCCTAGGTCCATTTTCTAGAACTCATCAAATACCAAGTACCAGAGAAATGTGCCCAATGCAGACCCCTGTGGACATCCTCTGTGTACTGTTCTTGTGATCTTTTTGTATGGAGTGTTTATCTAATTTTTTTTTTGTGAGAGATACGTTTCTATGACTTTATAGAGGTTGATGGGTACTTTAGCTTCCTGAGTCTGCCCAAGATGCTCAGCCACCAGAGTGAGTCGAACGCCCCGGCAAAGTCAATCAATATTACGAGGAAATATTTATTGTCATATTCTTTGACTTTGTTAATTAGGTTTCTGAAGGCATCTGTTGTGGAGGATCCCGGTTTAAATCCAAACTGATTCCCAGCTAGGAGGCCAGCTGCTTCGTAGTTTTGGAGGATTCGTTTGTGCAGTAGCTTTTCAAACAATTTGCTAACTACTGAAAGAAGTGCGATAGGCATGTAGGATTTCGGGCACTCTGATTTCTTAGTCGGACACTTGATAAGTTTGATGTTGGTCGTTTTCCATTTTGTTGGGAATTTCCTTACCTCTAGGCATCTGTTGAACAGGGTCAAGAGAAGTTTCGGTGTATATTCTATTACTTTTTTAAGTATTTCAGGTTTTATCATGTCTAAGCCAGGCCAATTTCTGTTTCTTATCCGGGCGGCAGCAGCATTGAGTTCCTCCACGATGAAGGGGGGGGGGGGGGCTCTGTGATTTGCGTATTGTAGTTCCGGTTTTCTTGACAGATGATTTTGTTCCTGTAGACATGGAACCGCCCGGTTCCTTGAATATGGCATTCAAGATGTCTACCGATTGTCCCCAAGTTGTTATTATTTGACCTTGTGGGGGCGCCTCCGTAGCCACGTGGGAAGGAGCAGCAGTGCGTAGCACATGCTTCTTGATTAGACCGGGTTTGAGCTTGTCACCACCAAATACAGAGGAAAGGTCAGGGAATGACCACTGCGTATCCCGGAGCAATATGGGCTTAGTTGCTAATGCTCCTAAAAACCAAATAACAACAACAACGACCTTGTGGGGTTCGTGTGTTGTAGTCACTACCTCCTCCCTGGGGAGTTTGTTGGTAATAACCCTGTAGACTGTTCCCCATGGGTTATCATTTACAGTTGTTGTCACTAAGCATTTCCAAGTTCGTTCCTTACTTTTCCCGATGGCGTCCATGTATCGGTTTCTGGCTTCCCTATAATGCTACCTGAGGGCTTCCACTTCAGCATCTGGCCACGTCCTGTGCGTTAGTTGAAACCCCTTTCTTCCTTTGGTTACCACTTTTCAGAGGACACTGATTTCCGAAGTCCACCAGGGGATGGCTCCAGGTTTTGGGTTCTTCTTTTTGATAGCTTTGTTGCTTGTATCTTTGATTATTTTAGTTGTCTTATCTTACAGTACGTCCGGGTCAGTTTGCAGGTCTAAACTTCCTGGACTGCGATCCACCGCTTCATTCAGTAGGTTTCTGAAGAGCTCCCAGTTGGCACTGGTGATGGCGTATCTCTTTATCATCTGCTTGGCTGGTGGTGTTCTTGTTAGGACCCTTGTTATCTTCTAGGTTATGACCTGGTGGTCCGAAGTGGTCCACGAATCTTCGACCCTCCAATCAGTCACGAACCGAGCAAGATTTCTTGATCCCAGAGAGATGTCGATCGTGGCCTTCCACAGGGTATTACAATAGGTTGACGGATGATGTGGCTGGTTTAGAACAGTAAATTGGGAGCCCATGAGGAAGTCCTCCAGAAGTTGGCCGTTTCTGGTGCCTCTTCTGTCTGGTGTAGTGCTATCCGAAAAATAGATCAAAAAATACTTAACTGCACTTTCGGATCCAAGGTTGAAAACGTTCTCAGCGGGTAAGGATGACCCTGAGTAATCACTCAGAGCTATAGAATATCACTAGACAGCGCTAAAACTAATTAATTTCAGTTAAATTTAAGAGTACAAATTAACATACAATCCGTCGTTATATGGAAATTTTCTTTTCTATGGAAACTATTTTAAATTAATATTGTTAAATTAATTTATATTTGGCGTTATATTTTAAAATATATCGCCATATATTTTAAAATATATCGCCAAATAGAAAATTCCCTTTTAAAGAAGTTCGTTAAACAGAGGTCCGACTTGTACTTGTCAAAAGAAATTTTTGCATCCTCCTGAACTGCCGCCTGTAAGCGACGCTTACCTCGTCTACCCACTTGTGGTGGCCCCGACCAGATCTATATGCAGTACTCGAGGTGTGGCATGATTATACACTCGTAATCATTCACAAAATCCCATGAGCAGTCCTGGCAGCCTGTCTGCCCTACTCAGATAACTTCTCAACTGACTGCACACACCCAGGTCTTTTTCATTTTCCAGTAACTTAAGGAAGAACCACACAGTCGGTACGTTACTCTGGGGTTTTTGCTACCTATATGCAGTACTTTGTGTTTGTCAATATTAAACTTCAATTGCCATTTCTCAGCCCATCTGCCTAACTTTTATAGATCCTGTTGCAGTAGCACTGTCATTGCCAACCTTCGTATCATCTGCAAACTTGGATATTAAGGCTGATGTATCTTCAACAATATCTTTAATAAATATAGAAAACAACAATGGATCTAGCACTGAACCATGGTGGACTCCATTAGTAACTACTCTGTCTTCTCTCACTCAGCCATCCCTTTATCCAGAGCAGTAACTAACCATTAATACACACTGCTGCAATTTATGCGACAGTATATTATGTGCAACAGTTTCAGAAACGTTCCTGAAATTTAAGTATATGATATTAGAAGTATTTTTTCATCCAGTTCTTTTGTGACTGCATCATAGTATCCAATCAAATTGGATAGACAAGATTGCCTCTTGACAAACCCATGCTGTGACTGAAGTATAACTGCACTCCTGTCCAGGTGGTCCTGCATTTCTTCTTTAACCAATGACTACAATATTTTTCCTGGAACAGAAATTAAGCTAATAGCTCTGAGTGTAATTACACCTCTAACTTCATTGGGGATAAATTTACACATATCTAGTCCACAGGGACTTCCCCAAGGATACACTCATAGATATGGCTAAGGATTTGCTTATCTCTTTTGCTGCCTCTTTTAATATAATTGGATTGGCCTCTTCCATCCCTGGTGTTTTTCCTATATTTATATTCAACAAATTCTCTTCCATTTCCTTTTCAGTTATTACAAATTCATTTTTTCTCTGATTCAAATATTCTCTATGGTAGAGATTGATAAATTCTGGCCTCCACTCCCATTACTTCTTTAACCGGTGACTACATTATTTTGCCTGGAACACAAGTTTAGCTAACATGTCTTGATTACTCATGTCCCTTTTTAAACATAACAGAAATATTTTATAGTTTAATAAAAATTGGTAAATAAGTTGGTCCAATTTTAATAAAAGCTTTGAAACATTATGTGATTCCAAACTTTTAGGTGGAAGTGTTTGTATAAAGTTCTTTTTTGGTTAACAAAAATGGCGTTACTTATTCATTGATATCAAGAGGCTGTTCCCAACCCCGTGTTGTTTGGCATTACAAGAATTATTATTATTATTATATTATTATTATTAGTTTATTCAACAAATACCCCTGTACAGAAATTATCTAGGAGGGTGGCTCATACATACATCCAACTAAACTTATTAGAATGTAACATAGGATAAAATATCAGCAAATATATAAGATAAATAAATATAGAGGAAAAATTACATACATACAGAAATCATACAAAACATTATACATACATAGAAAAATGACATCGGCATTTACACTATCAATTGATCCTGATTGTCATTCTCTGAACAAAAAGGAATACCCTTAGTCCTATAAGAGTCTTTTGGAAACACTATAAATCGTTCATTTAAGATTTTTATGAGTTCGAGGGCACTTGAAATCTTTCTTGAATTACGTTCTTCATCATAATGGGATGACCTGCGAGATTTATTTTCTTCTTTCCCTTGGTCGGATTACTGTTTCAAACCTGATGTCAACGTTTGCTCAGATCGTGTCAGTGAAATTATTCTTGCAGGAATGGAATCCTGCAAGAATAATTTCCTGCAGGAATGGAGTCCTTTATCTAAACCTAGATTTTCCAATAAATATGCTAAGGCTGTTCAAATAAACACGAAAAAATTACAGTCCACAGAAGTTCAAGTATAATGTCAGCAAATATCTTCTTTCATCTTCTCAACCTCCAACCCATGCACGGTACTAAGTACTATAGGTTCTAATAACTCTTGTGTTTGGGATTTTCATTAAAAAAAAAAAAAAGAAAAAGAAAAGTTGAATATACCAGAGCCACGCCGTATATATTGCCTGTCCATGTTCAAAGGAAAAATATGCGGTACTGGAACATTGTAATCCCTCCCCAAAAAAATAAATAACATTTTTTGTAATAATATTTTATCGATATTAGAATTTATAAATAATAATTACATTTTTTATTTTATTTCCTTATCACATGTTAGGGACAGGTTTGGTATTTTTGGGATGCTTATTTATTTATTTTCTTTCTATTCGTTATGGTGAGGAGGTGGCGTGATTGACAAAGGGGAAATGAGCCTGTCACAAGGGGGAAAGTGGTTATAAGCGGCTCCTAAACTCATTACGAGTTTAGGAGCCGGTTCTAAACTCGTAATGAGTTTAGGACCAGCTCGCTTTCTATCAGAATGGAGTGCCATTCCTTGCAAAGTCATGCCGATAGGTGGCGTTGTGTTTATTACTTTATTCCTCCATTAGGAGTTTGCCTAATGTTGGAATAAAGCCCGCAATTAACCCAGATAATCCCTAGGTCTAAGAATATAGACCTTCCTCGTCAGATTAACTATATGATAGAATAAGTTATTTTCTTTGTTCTTCAATTTTCTCTTTCAATCCTAAGGTTTCAAATCTATATTCCAGAATGAGTTTTGCTTTAAATGAGAAGAAAGAAACAATATTTGTAACTATAAACGTAACACATTTAATAGATCAAGAAAATAGATACACATAAGTGATAAGGCAATGCTTCGTAACTGATACAAATATATCATTAAAAGTAACATTCTGGTAACAGGTTTTATCAATGTGGCCCTCTAGACAACTAGTATAGAATTAGTTCGATTTACATTCATTTGGCTTGTTTTAGTCCACTGAATCAATGAGGGTCGCTAATTGTCCTTTTCTACTACAAGAAAAGATAAGGTAATTAGGTCCCTATCCTTATTCTATGAATTCAGACATTGAATTGTTTTCAAAATGAAGATAATGTAATCAAAAATGCTTGGGAACTTAAGAATAGCGTCAATGAACAGATGAATATAGCTTTCATTTTGAGTTTCATTCATTAAGGTTTTTGAGGGCTCTAGCCAGACTTTTATCCCTTTAAGTTCCGTTTATTTAACTTTATAATATGCTCTCAGTGTTAACGTTTCATGCTCTAAGTTCCGCTTGTTACAATTCATACTATACTGTTAAATGTCGAGTTTCATCTTTCAAGTTCCGTTGGTCAGCTTTATTATTTCCTCTTTTAAGTCTCGTTCCTTAAGATTATTAGGATGTTTAAGATACTTTGACATATCTGCAGGCCGAAAGAAAAGGGATTCGGTATATAGGCTAGGGAACAGTAGTGAATCATAACTAAACACTTAACAAGAGAAACTTACCCAAACAGACGAAATGTCGATCTGAAGTCGTTATACTCTCTTCTGGTGTTCAAAGTTCGGTAATAGCTTAGAAAAACTTTAAGCGCTTACTACACGCATATTTAAAGATTTGCTTTTACCACGTTAAAGTTATCAAACACTCTTTCGCGATAGCATACCGTACTTTAGAGAAAAGGGGGGTTTAGCCTGAGGCTCCTTATTTGCGCTCCGACTTCTTCTGCTTCTCCTCTTCACGAAAAAACTCTTAAAAGACATCTAAGAACTCTCTCTGAACACCGACCAACTGCCTAAACAAAGGAAGTCGCTCAACATTTTATGCTCTTCTTGTGGCAATCAAAATAAAATCGGAATTTTCCTATTCGTTAGAAAAAGCTGTAGACCATCCTCTTCAAACAGCATGATGTCTGTCCAGCGGTGACTCGTCCACCTCTCCAAGTTCTCAAAGCCTATTATTACCTACTTTCTTCTAATATCAATATATATATAAAAAACTATTTCTCTCTTCACTCCTTGACAGAACATCTGCTCCGGTAGGTGAAGCTGTCTCTAGTCTGTAGAAACTGCTTTGCTTCCAATGTTCTTATGACTCTCCCACATCGTCCCACGCATTTCTAGAATAAGTGTGTATACAAAAAAAACTATTTCTCTCTTCACTCTTTGATAGAACACCTGCGCAATAACGGCTAGCGATAGGCGGAGCTATGTCTTGGCCATAGAAGCTGTTTTGCTTCCAAAGTTCTTATGACTGTCCCACATCGTTCTGTGCATTTCTAGAATAAGTGTGTTTACAAAAAAGCTATTTCTCTCTCCACTCCTTACTGAACGCCTGCACAACAACGGATAGGGGTAGGCGGAGCTATTTCTTGTCAATAGCGACTGTTCTGCTCCGCACCAATGTTCTTATGTGCTTTTTATGTTAATTCAGCATCCGGTTCGCTTTGAAGACGAATTATTTCATAAAGAAAAATAATTATAAGGAATAATTACTTGGGTAACCTTGCAGTATTTAAGAGTTTTAAAAATTGTATAACGCAATACTATAACTGCAGATAATTACTGAATATCGTTACAACATGGGTTTGTTTATAAGTCTTAAAGTCGCTTAATGATTCTTTCAAGGGCAGTTGCCCACACGAAAATACTGCGCAAGACAAAAGAAATAATGTAATTTCCCTTATGTAACTTTCCTTATATAACGCTTCTTTTAACTCTATTTTATAAGAATAATGATAGAATCATATATTGCAATACAGTAACAAAGAAACTTCGTTTTATTCTTAGCTTTATCTGATGATAACATTTCAAAGTTATATTCCCATGATTTCTGATATTGGTTATTCTTCCGATAACATTAATAATTACTAATATCAGTAAAGAAATAAATAAAAAAGAAAAGCAAAAAAGCATAAGATTACTAACAAGATGACTTTCGGTGTAATAATTTAAACAAATAACTGCACACAGAGAAAGTTAACCCAAAGACTATTTAAGTTTTTCTGGAACAGTAGACAACAAGGAGTAATGCAGCAGAAGCTACACAGCAGAAAGTGTGAGGGGGGAGGGGGCTATGCAATATCACGGTTAAAGTGGTTGAGGTGGGCATATGTGCTAAAACACACTCAGACTGCCCTATGGGGAGCCCATGTAGTGGCTTCCTTAGTAAAGTATAATATGGGGAGGTTCACTGAATTGCTAGGAAAGGACCATACTGGTCCAACAGTAGAGATAATAACACCTTTTTACAAATTAGTAATCAAGCATTTACAAGAATTATCTGCAGGGGGCTTATATATGAGAAACAAGCTCAAGATTTCAGAAATTTATTGAAGTTATCTGATATGAATGTACCAGCAGTACCGGTGCCACGAAGCTGGCTGAGACTGGACACGACTCAGACGTTGAGTAACCTATATCATCACATAGGTTACAAGTCACAAAGAGACCTGGCATGGAGAATAATACATGGACACCTGCCAGTGGATAAAAATAAAGCCAAATTCCGGGGGCATATGAATGTTGAGTGTTTATATTGTAAGGCGTGTGAAACAGTGGAACACGCATTTTTCTCTTGTCCGGTTACTCAGCGCATCTGGATTAGTGTGCATAAAACAATGAGAATACCACGCTTGACTAGGGAACAAGTACTCTTTCTACAGTTTCCAGCCCCAGTTTCCAGAGCAACGAGCATCCTGATATACCTCCTAAATGAAGGCAAATATCAAGCTTGGAAAATCAGGAAAAGAAAAGAAGAAGGCTCTGCAGCAGAGGTGTCAAAATGCGCCCTTCGAATGATGCATGCTGCAATAAGAAGATTCTTGGTACTAGAGTTACTGCAACTCGGAAGGCAAAGATTTTTACAGTTATAGTGGTGCTTCCCCACACCTCTATGTCGACTAATAGATAATAACATGTATGTGCAGCTTAGATGGTAATGATCAGTCTAGGCTAGGGGTGTTACATGCCAACCAAATTAGCTTAGTTATTAGTAGATAGGGTCCAAGTCAGCTGCAGGCATTTGGTCTCTCTCCTGTATGTATGGCGGCTAAGCTTTGAAAGCTGCAGTTGGTAAAAGGAATGTGTAAGAGGGGGGATGACCCTAGAACCCATGTAGGGCAAGCCAACTCCAGGCGGCTGCCAACTTGGTGGTCACATGGACTGGGCGTTCCTCAGAATGTGTCAGTGGACATTAGCAACCCAATTAGTTTGAGTCATATAGAGATGAGTGAATAAGGGCGACTGTCCCTTTTCAGGTTTATTTTCTTTCTTTTTTTTTTAAGCCATATAGGCCACTAGATAGTCCCAAAGCAGGACGAATAAAGGGTCCCTGAAGGGTTAATTCCATAGAAATATCCGGAAACTGGAAATCACGTCTGGTCTAACCAGTACGCCTATCTACCCACTGATGAAGGCTAAAGAGCCAGAAACGGCACCAGAGGAAGTTCTTAATCATCTTTGCAGGACTCTGACAACAGTCCCCGTCAGGGCGACGCATTGCCCAGCCGGGGCATGGAGCTCTGAGTTCATACGAATTATAACTAATTATCCCTTTCATTCTTCTACGGCATCTTTTCCTCTCCCTCTCTTACTATCACTTTCCTACCTCTTTTTCTCTTTGCTCAGTCTTATAGGGGATATTGAGGATAGCTGATATCTTTATCCCATACCATATTTCAAAACGGTGCCGTATGGGTGATGGTATCCGCTGATGAGCCAATAAGCTCCAAAACGGTGCCGTAAGGGTGATGGTATCCGCTGATGAGGAGCCAATAAGCTCCGACACGGTGCTGTATGGGTGACGGTATCCGCTGAGAATAAGTAACAATAATTTTCTCCTATGGTGAAGCGTTACTCATTCGAGGTAGTGCAATATCATAGCAACTCGTTGTGAAGGTATTCACAATATGAGATATACTTAATGATGCCAATTTATAACTAATATTGTAGTTGGCTATGTACAGAAATGATGCAAATGCACTAACTTGTACCTTTATTTATAACTAAACATAATTACATGCTTCCGGCTTTCAGTTCTGAAAATTTTTTGATCACGACGTGCATATCTAAACTTTCATCTAAATCGTGTTCTATCGAGACTAGTGCTAAATATCCAATCTGTCTTGGGACATTGTACTACGAAGATAATTTTTAATTATTTTTAATTTGGAAAATGATCTTTCCCCGGTAGCTACACTCACTGGCAATGTAAGAAGTATTCTTAAAGCAATCACTACGTTTGGAAAAGTGGTGCATAAATTATTTTCAAAAATATATTTTAATACTGTTACTCTCAAATCTGGTATTAAATATTTTTAAGTACTTTTAATTCGTCTGTCATGTCAATGGCATCGATATCATTTTCATTCTTGATATCGTCTGTTAATTTATTTTGAAAATCTTTACAACATTTTAGAATTTCTTGATCGGTTACGTGCTTTAAATTATGTATGTCATATAAAAAATTTAATTCATCACTATGTGTTCTTAATAAATTAAACCTGTCTTTAAGAGAATTTATTGTTGTGTCTAGTATTGAAAAATAAAAATTAATTTTAAAATTTAACTGTGCATCGTTTATGCCTCCATCTGGATTTTCATAATCAAATGATTCAAATTGAATTTTCTTTTTACCTCGACGTATAAGAGAGACATCGGGAAATTTAGTTTCGGTTTCCAATATTTCGGCTAGCTGTTTTTATTCATTTAAAAACTCTAAAAATCCGCTATCAGATCGTTTAATTTGTAAGTAATTAAATTAGATAAATTATTTCATTGATCAAGCCAAAAATTTATATTCAATTTTGGATTTTTCATTGTTTTACTTACTGCATTCACATTAATTACTATTGAACATATAAATTTAAATGATTTTAATTTAGAGGCTAAACATTTTGACCGGTGTCGTGATTTAACATCTTTATTCTTATCTTCTATCGTTTCTAAAAGGGCATCAGAATTTCGCCATTTTCTTGTCTTAATGGTTTTATTGCATCTATACGACTTTCCCATCTTGTATCGCTTACTGGTTTTAAACGTAATTTCGAAACATGTTTTTTCAAAACGTCCAAACGTTGCGTGGACGAAGAGAAAAATATAAACAATTCTTGAACTGAGTTAAAAAAATCTACTGTTTCAAAATTAATTTTGGCAGCGTCATTAACCACCAAGTTGAGATTGTGTGCAACGCAGGGTACAAAAAAGCACGGGGGTTAATATTAAAAATTTTTCTTTGCAAACCATTATGTTTGCCCCTCATGTTAGCTCCGTTGTCATAACTTTGCCCGCGCATATCATTAATATCAAGGCCTAATTCATTAAACTTGTTTAAAATAAATGCACTTAACCCTTCTCCTGTCCAATTTGTTATAGGGGAAAAACCTAAAAAGTGTTCTCTTATGTCTACTTTTTTGTTAACTTCATTTAAATTTACAAATCTAATTATAATAGTAAGTTGTTCCGTATGGCTTACGACAGGCGTACAATCTAATATTATAGAAAAATATTTACATTGTTTTCCCATAAATAATATATTGTCTTTAATTTGGGTAGCAATTAAGGAAATTATTTCATCCTGAATTTTGTCACCCAGATATGTTGGCATACATGTTTGAGAATTTTGTATCTTTCGAAGGTGTAAGGTGTAAGGTATATTGATGTCATGCGGCACCAGGGGTTTCCCCCATCTCCGCGTTGCTTTCATTGTGGGTGTACCAGCTTGCTGGGAATGCCAGAGATTTAAAAGTGTGTGGGTATTGTACATGTGTAATGTCGTGTACCGTTGTTCATCTGGTCATTTAGCCGCTGGGCCCCTGTTGGAGCCCAACGTTGCCCCACCTTCGCCCCGTGGAGGCAGACCAGGAACCCAGTAGACTTAGTTACTCTGGCAGGTCCTGCCGCTTAGTTTCCTGAGATTTCGGCGGCTAGGACCTTTAAAAAAAAAAAAAATCATAATATGTATGTATATGCACATGTATATACTCATTTCACTTGTCTGCATACACCATATGTTGTATGCCTATACACACCGCTGGGGGGTTTGATATTACATAGATGGATAGGCCGAAACTGGGCGAAGATTATTTTGAGTGTTGTTAAATTTAGTGTGTGGGGCGTTCGCATTGTATATAGATAGAGTAGGAGGGGAGACAGAAGACTGGGGGGTAAAGATAGAAATATGGGAGCGATAGAGAAGATGCCCCCAGTTGGTCAGTGAGGCATGCCCATGCCTCACCAGAGAGGAAAGGGGGGGGGTTCGGCGAGGGGACACAAGGAGTCTCCGCCCCGCCGTGGTAGGTTTGGAAAGGAATCGAGTCAGGTGCTCGATTCTGGTCCCCAACGAGTCTTGATGGCAGTGAAGCTGCATGGTTCAGGTCCATGTGGGCTTTTGCAGATTCAGGGTTCAGTCAGTCGCAGAGTTGTAGGCCATGTCCTTTTATTCTCATTGGAGGTATTGAATTTGTTGTGGGAATGGCTTGTCCCATTTAGTTTCCAGTTGTGTTGTTATTTGCTTGTTGGGCTAGTGTGGCTCGGCGTCTGTTAAACAGTTTCTGTGCAAATTCGGTGAATGCCATGTATGGTCCTTTATCGTCCAGAATGAATTGCTCCTGATCCTTGGGTGAATGTTGTAGTCTTGTCACCAGCTGGCAGCGGATGTCGTCGTATTGATGGCAGTCATACATTAGATGCGACCAAGTTTCTGGAATGCCACAAGTGCAGTTTGGATTTTCAATTATTCCCAGAGTTGTTAGTTTGGCGTTTAAGGCACCATGTCCTGTGAGTAGGTACGTCACAAACAGACCAGGTGCATACCAGGTTGGTAATTTAGGTTGAAATCTATGTATATTTGGAAAGAATTTATTTGTAATCCGACCTTTAATGGAGACATCCCATCGTGCCTGCCACGCCTGCAGCAAGTGGGTCTGGAGTCTTCTTTTTTCCGCAATGCGGTTATTTCCTGGATCTCCGTTGAAGTCAAGGTGTGTACAAGCATTGCCTTTAGCGAGCTCATGGAGGATGCCTCTTCTCACTACCTCTAGGTCTAAGGGGAGGGTTCCTGCGATGACTTGCAGAGCGTGTGTGCTCACTGTGCTGCAGGCACGAGTAGCAGTGAGTAGCATGATTCTATGTATGGAATCAAGTATTCTTAGGTTTGCAGCTGTGCTGGCCTTTTTGTACCAGGCACCAGCTGCGTATGTTGCGATTGGTAAGAAGGCTGCTTTATAATAAAACATCATCGTTCTCTGTTTCAATCCCCAGTCTCTTCAGGCAATTCTGTTTATTAAGGCAGTGCAGTTTCTTATTTTTCTTCTTACGTAGTTTAGGTGCGGTTTGAAGGTGTTGTGAAATGGTTGGATCAAATTTTGAAATCATTTCCACAGCTTTTAAAAAATTGCCATTATTTGAGTCAAACAAAATATTACTCGCCACCCTAAGGGATAAATTTTGTTTTATTACTTCATATCAATGAATTTTTTCACGATTAAAAATTTCTTGCTCCTAGTGATCTATCGTGGTTTTGTTTTCTAGCGCTTTTCTAAGATCCATCCATTTAGCATAATTTTTAATATGAGTTTCATTCTTTTCATGTCTCGATAAAAATTGAGACAAATGTTGCCAGTCTGAAAATCCATTTGTAGCTCACAAATTCTTGGGAAAACCGAAACGTTTACAGGGAAAACAAAAGAACATTATTCAAAGATATAGAGTAGAGCAACGGTTCCTAACCTTCTTTGACACGCGAACCCCTTTCAACGTAATATTTTTTTATCGCGAACCCCTTTCAACATAATATTTTTAATGCGAAACACTAAGCCAATTCAGAAAAATTATACCATTTCTCTGAAATGGTATAATTTTTCTGAATTTTTTTATGAAACATTTCCAGTACTACGTTTTTATAAGCGACATTACGTCGCTTATAAAAACGTTATGAAATGAAAATTATTATTAAGTATTATTTATACTTTGTAAAGCAATTATTATTCAGTCCAAACAAGATTTCGAACAGGCTAAGAGTAGAAAACTTGCTTCTTGTCCAAATGGTAGCTGAGCATTCTCGTCTCTTGCCAAAGCTATTGGCCGCAATTTTTGCCCATCTATGTTCTCACCTCTGTCAAAACCAAATGGCTCTGTTGCCACATCAGCCAAAGATAAAGCTGACCTGCTAGCAACCTATTTTCCTTTCAACTCATGTATTGATGATCTTTGTAAATCACCTCAAACCATTCCCAGTACACTCCATTCAATGCCTCCTGTGGTCTTCCTTCGAAAGGATGTCAGAAAGATTTTGATGAATCTAATGCTAAGAAAGCTCTAGATCCTGATGGTATTGCTGAGCAATACCATCAGGATCTAGAGAACAAGTGGAGCAATAATTGCTCCACTTGTTCTCAAAACCTGTGCCTCTGAACTTACTCCTGTAATTGTGTCGTCTTTTTTCACTTTTTTATTCCAAAGGTGTTTTTCCTTCTGCTTGGAAATTTGTTGATATCCAGCCAGTTCCTAAAAAGGGTGACAAATCCCTTCCATCCAATTATCGGCCCATTGCGATTACTTCTACTCTTTCCAAAGTAATGGATAAACCAATTAACCGCAAACTCTTAAACTATCTGGAAATCTTTCATCTGATCAACGATCGTCAGTATGGATTCCGTCAGTGTCGTTCCACTGGTGATATTCTGGCTTATGTTAATAATCTATGGACAAATCCAATGGAAAAGTTTGGTGAAACTCAAGCCATTGCTCTTGACTTTTAAAAGGTTTTTGATCGTATTTGGCATAAAGGTCTTCTAAATAAGCTTCCATCCTATGGTTTGCCACTGTTCTTTGTAATTGGGTATCCAGTTTTCTCTCTGACCGCTCATTGCGAGTGATGGCAGGCGGCTCTCTGTCTTTTGACTTCTCTACTAATGCTGGTGTTCCCCAACGTTCAGTTCTTTCTCCCAGTTTTCCTCTTGTATATATTAACGGCCTTCTTCAATTGACCGGATATCCTATAGTTTTGTTGACGATAGGACATTGCATTCCACTTTCCAGTTTGAGAAACCTTGCCTGCTCAAACAGCTTCAACTTCTCGAGTATCCACTACCAAATCTTTAAATGATAACCTCCGGGTAATTTTCCAGTGGGGCAAAGATAATTCATTTCAATCCTTCTAAAACGAAGTCCTCTGTTGTATCTCGCAAAAAGAATTCTTCTTCTCCTATACTCATCTTCGATGACACTGATTTCTAGAGAAGATCTTGGGGATTACCCTTACTTCTAGTCTCTCTTGGCATAAAGCACATTACAAATATTGCTTCCTCTGCATCTAAAAAACGGGGTTTTCTCTTTCGCTCTCGACGTTAATTATCTTCCAAACAGTTGTTGACTCTGTAGAAATCGTAAATCCGGCCTATGATGGATTATTGTTCCCGCATCTGGGGCGGTATCCCCAAAACCATATTTCTGCTTGTCCCTCTACCCCCACCCACTACTCTAACTAAACCGACGGAATACGCCCCAAACTTAATATTGCACAATTTAACGAAAGCCAAAAATTTAATTTCATCTTCCCTTAAATTCCATTTCGGCCTTTTCTGACTTCCAGCGTTCAGCTGCATTTTTTTTTTTTTTTTTTTTTTTGGGCCATTGCCACTGAAATCTTCGGAAACTAAGTGGCAGGGCCTGCCAGAGTACCTACCAAAATAATCTATCTGCTGGGTGTACCTGACCTGCCTCCTCGTGGCTAAGTGTGGGCAATGGTTGGCCCCTAGAGGCCCGACGACTAAATGGTCAGAGAAACAACTGAACATAACACTTCACAACATAACCAATCCCACATACTTTTAAATCTCTGGCCTCCACAGAGTACTGTGCTTCATGAACGAAGTACACAACGCGGAGATGGGGAAAACCCTTGGTGCCGTTAGATAGCTAACACACTTCACCCCCAAAACCTCTCTCAAGCTTCTAGATTCCCTCCAAAAGAGGGCAGATCGGTTAATTAATGTCTGATCTCTAACGGAGTCTCTCCACTCTCTGTCTCGTAGAGTTCTGTTTCTGCTGCATGCCTTTTCTATAGCTACTTACATGGACACTGTTCTTCTGAATTGGCTTCTATAATTCCCGCTCTCTCTTTCAAAGCAGTCCGAACACGTGTCGTAACCAGTCAACATCCTTTCCTAAAAATTACAATCTACAGAAATTGAAGTCTAATGTTAACAAGTATCTTTCATCTTTTCAACCTTCAACCCATGCACGGTACTAAGTATTGTAGGTTCTAAAAAAAAAAAAAAAAAAGTACTTATACATAACAATGGTCCTTGAGAATGAAAAAAAAAAAAAAAAAAATAGTATGGAAAACAATTATTTAACATGATATACAGTACTACAAATATAGTAAACTAATTATAAGGAATTGTAAGAGATGTGGTTTCTTTCTTTGGCAGTTCTTTACTTTTTATTTAATTTTAATTTACTTTATTGTTTATTATTAGTTATATTTTGTAGTTTACAATAATATACCTATGTAAATCTAAGCAGACGCCATTACAGAATTTTTAGTGCGAATCCTCAGTTGGGAACCGCTGGAGTAGAGCAACCAGTTTCTTGAGGTTTTTTCCCCATTAGGTAAAGTACATTTGTAATATGAATCGGAAAATTTTTTTCCATTGTCATCAACAGGATAATTAATATTTTTTACTTGTACAGGTTCATTTTGAAATAAAAGTTGCACTAATTTATTAGATAGCCTTAACGGCCACATACCGGGATTGTCACTTATTTCTCTCTTTCAATATCCTTTATTTGCATTTCGGCAGAGTCTTTTTCAGCACTACTTCTATTTTGACCTTCATTTTTATCTTCCTTCATTTTTATCTTCAAATTCATTTTTATTCTCGTTTTCTTTATAATTTTCTTCGTCGGAACCCAAACCTTGTTCACTACTTTCTGCTACGGTTACTGGACACGTTGAGTATGTTGATGGTTCTTCGAGACTTTGAAAGTGTATTTTAAAATAGCACCTTCTGATTTTTTATTTTCTTTATCTTTTACTCTTTTTTTTTACAGGAAAATCTTTTAGTTTTTCAGTAAGTCTGGCTGTCTTTAGACATGGCTGAATATAAAAAAATATTTTCTATTACTATTATAAATAAATTTCAGTTCATTACCTCTGTAAAGATACTCGCTGTAAATTAACTGACAAAAGTTTTTAGTTTGGTGGTGACTAGGTACGAACGAGTAATTCCCCTAAATTTGATCCATTTGTCTCAGCGAGGTAATACTGTATAATGGGCTCTCAACAACTACTAATATATGAATGAAGAATCAAAAAAGTTACAGGTTCACTATCTAATCATTTTTAAAAAGTTTATTATGACAAGAATTTCTTTATTTAAATTATGCATAGATTCTACATAATTTCGGGCCCCCTTGGATTTGGTTGCCCGTGTTCCTCGCACACAGGGTGGCGCGGCCCTGAATATACCCCTTGCCTTCATATTACAAAAATAAAAATATTTGTTGATACTATTTAATATTTTTATAATACTGGAATAAAAACAACAAATAACATGCATTATCATGCCAAAATTTATAGTACAGGCATTTCAAGAAATACATAAAAAGTACTTGATTTCATAACAAAGTTTTATAGAAAATTCAAATTTTATTATGTGCTCATCTGACAAATATCCTCACTTCATTCCTTATTGTTTGTGTATGGCTCAATGATGTTTTCAAAGCAGCAATGAATCCACATAATTTACACAATTGAAGCATGTCAGAGTGGACCCAAAATTTTAAGAAAAGTAGTGAAGAAAATGTTTTTCTCGTCAATGAAACTTTGGTTGTGTTTTCAAATTCATTTCTGAAAATCCTTATTTATTCACTGGAAAAATTCGAATCGTATTCAGAGTATACTTCAAATGCTTCAGTTTTTCCAGAACCATCTTTTAAATTAGTTGTTCATGAAATCTGCAAATTATCTGTTTCATTTAATTGAACTCTAACTGACATGTTTGTAACTTTGTTCTCACCAAATGCCAGTTGAGAGTTCATGTTTTCAAGTAAGTGTTTTTTCTCAAGTGGCCTGCTTTCTGCTGATTCTTTCAACATTCTGTAAAGTCAGATCATTTGGAGAATAATTTCTGTAATGTTTCTTTTGAAGTGAAATTCCCTGAAACTGTCATTTTCAGCAGCTTTGGTAGCATCTTAGAATTACAAAGTTCTGCTGGAGTATCAAATATTATTTATTTATTATTATTATTATTATTATTATTATTATTAGCCATATGGTGCAAGGAAGCCTGAGGCTTATGCTGCACCAGCCAAAAAAAAAAAAAAAAAAAAAAAAAAATTCCCGCGTTACCCCGAAAGAGAGATTCAGAAATAGAAGGGAATCACCTAGAAAGCAAGAAAGAGAAGAATGATGATATCCAGCTCAATACCCTGGGTTGGCCAAGCCCATACTCACCAAATGTGAGCCCCTGGAGTATTTATCCTGTACAGATCCATATTGTGCTCTTGCAAGTACAAACTAAAGTGAGATAATTCTTGAAGAGCATCACACATTAAACTAAAGTCTAATACAGAATGATGGAAAGAGTTTCTCTGCAGTAGCTATTGCAAACAATTTACATAATATTTATCACTGTTTTTTAATTCAGTAAAACTTTTGGAGTTTCTTAGTACAAGGAAAGAGCAGACAGTATTTCCAACACTTACTCCAACGAATACATATTGTGTATGTACTGTTTGTAAAATGCTCGAATACATAGTGTATGTACTGTTTGTAAAATGCTCGCCAATAAACTGATTATCCTGTGTTTAGTACTGCTGAAGAAAGACTTTTTGATTACTCTGTATAGTTTCTAGCTGTAATTTTTTTCTGACTCCTTCATAATGCTTCTTTTTTTTTCTCCTGCATTGAATGCTTAATTAAGCCCTCATAGTTAACACTTTTAATAGTTCAATGTCCAGTAAGTTTGCACATATTTTGAATTCTCTAGTATTTTTAGGCAGTGTGTTATACACAGCATAACACACAGTAAATGCTTTAAATCTATTGATACCTGTAACTGATTTCATAGTATCCCTGACCAACATTCTAATCGGTGATTAGTGTAGAGCCACACAATTAAAGAAAATTTTCCTTCCACTAGTTTGGTAACTCCACTTTTACTACCCATGTAGCATTTCGACTCACTAATAACCATGTAAAACAATAAAAAAAATTAAATATTTGACAAAGAAAATAAGTAATCAAAAGGAAAATAAAGTTTAAAAAAATTATTTATTTTTATTTTATGCATATGTACACTGTGCTGCCATTTTATTAGGTACACCACTGCTGTGCACACAAATGGTTCGTCCCGCAACGTTGCAAGTCACATGACCACAGTTGTGGATATAAATGCAGCAGAACAACCTTTCTAGTATCAGTTAAGCATACAAACCATAGGAAGACAAGAATGGGGAAAAGGAGTGACCTAACGGACTTCGAACGTGGCATGGTAGTAGGTGCAAGACGTGCAAGACAAGACACCTCTGAAACGGAAAGTTCTCCTGAACTTTTCACGCACCACAGTTTCAAGGGTGTATCGAGAATGGTGCAATGAACAGAAAACGTCCTCTCAACGGCACACCTGTGGAAGAAAATCGCTTGTTGATGAGAGAGGTCAGAGGAGGATAGCTAGAATTGTGCAAGCAAACAGACGGGCTACAATGTTGCATATCACGTCAGAATACAACATTGGTGCGCGGAACAAAATATCGCAACGGACCACTAGTTGCACTTTGTCACGAATCGGTGACAACAGCCGACGGCCACATAGCGTACCTTTATTATCAATGAAGAACAAGAGAGCACGCCTCCTGTGGGCACAGCAACACCAGCACTGGACTATCGAGGATTGGAAAACAGTTGCTTGGTATGACGAGTCGAAGTTCCCGGTGCATCATTTTGATGGAAGGCTCAGAATTTGGCGAAAACAACATGAATCCATGGAGCCGTCATGTCTGAGACTACTGTGCAAGGTGGTGGGGGCAGTGTTATGGTGTGGGGAATGTTTTCTTGGCATACGTTGGGTCCATTGATACCCATAGATTCACGTCTGAATGCCACATCGTACCTACACATCGTTGCTGACCAAGTGCACCGTTCATGTTGATAGTTTCTCCTCAGTCAGATGGTTACTTCCAACAGGATAATGCGCCGGTGCACAAAGCCCGAATCACTATGGAATGGTTCCAGGAACATGATAATGACTTTTCTTTGCTGCAGTGGCCAGCTCAATCCCCTGGATCTCAATCCTATTGAACATCTTTGGGATGAGCTGGAAAGGGCTGTTCGCTGCAGGCCTACACCTCCATCGAATCTCAAGAAATTGCGTGACAGACTCGTGTCTCCATGGTACTCCATTACTGTACAACGTTTTCAGCATCTTTCCATCCATGCCTAGACGAATTCAGGCTTTGCACTTCTCCAATTTGAAGGCTAAGGGAGGCTCAACACGCTACTAGGTAGGTGTACCTAATAAAGTGGCAGCACAGTGTATATATATATATATATGTATATATATATATATATATATATATATATATATTTTTTTTTTTTTTTTTTTTTTTTTTGCGTGCGTGTTTGTGTGTGCATTACATAGCAGTGAGTTATCATTGCTATTGGTAAATAATTCAAGAAAGCAAGCTTATACAGCATCAGCCGAAAAAAAAAAAAAAAAAAAGAGAGAGAGAGAGAAAAAGAAACACCTCCCATTTCACCTATTCATTTCCTTCAATTTATTTAAACTATCAACCTTCATGACAACAAATGGAAGCTTGTTCTAGCAATCAACCACCGGCTGGCTAAAGGCAAACTTCCGAACATCTATTCTGCAACTAACCTTCCCCAATTTCTATTTGTGCCCTCTCGTGTGTAGTTTGGTCGAAAAGAATAATCCCATCAGCATTGAGCTTGCTTAATCCATTGAAAACCTTAAACTCCTCAATCAGATCGTATCGCAGGTGCCTAGTGTCCAGTTGCTGCAATTTCAACGGGGTTCGAGCCCGTCACCACCAAATATGGAGGATGCGGAAAGGTCAAGGAATGACCACCGCATATTCCGGAGCAATATGGCCTTAGTTGCTAATGCTCCTAAAAACCAAACAACAACAACAGCTGCAATTTCCAATGCTTAAGCCTTTCTTGGGAAGAGCACGCCTTTGTTCCTCGCCTCTCGTCGCCTTCCTCTGTACTAGTTCCAGAAACTCTGTATCATTAAAATGAGGCCTCCAAACCTGTATGCAGTACTCAAGCTGTGGCCTGACCATTGCCTTATACAATGGGATAATCCCCTCCTTATCCCTGCCAGACAAATTCCTGAATACATTTTACAAAACACCATGAGCTCTCCTGGCTGCCTCTCTGCATTGCTCAGAGAGCGTCGTATTAGACTGCACAATTATTCCCCAGATCTTTTTCATTTTCCACTATCCTGAATACCACACAGTTGGTACATTACTCTGTGGTTGCTGCTGCCCATATGCAGAACTTTGCATTTGTCAAAGTTAAACTTCAATTGCCATTTCTCAACCCATCTGCCTAACTTTTCTAGATCCTATTGCAGTGGCATACTGTCATTCCTCTCATTAACCACCCTGCCAACCTTCGTATCATCTGCAAACTTGGACATTAATCCTGATATGCCTTCATCAGTATCTTTGGTGAATATAGAAAATAACAATGTGCCCAACACTGAACCCTGGTGGACTCCTCTAATAACATTAGTCCAGTGATTACCACTCTGTCTTTTCCCACTCAACCACCTCTTTTTCCATAGCAGCAACTTGCCCTTAATTCCACACTTCTCCAATTTGTACAGCAGTATTTTATGTGCAACAGTGTCAAAAGCTTTCCTGAAATCCAAGTATATAATTTAAAAATTATTTTTTGCATCCAGTTCCTTTGTGACCACAACATAGTATCCAATGGTCTTGATTGGTTGGTCAGATTGATTGGTCAAGTTGGTCAGAAAGATTTCCCCTTAACAAACCCATACTGTGTACAGTGGCGGATTATGCATTTGAGGGGCCCGAGGCGCAAACAAAGTTTGTGGGCTCACCTAAAATTTTAAAATACGAAATTTAAATGAATAAATACAAGGCACGAATTTTTATTACAAATTTTTATTTCTATACTAAGAAAAATAGAACAAAAATTATAAGTAGACATAAGTATCTAATCGGTGCCTGTGCCGACCTGTACGTGCTATTGCCTGTACACAAACGCTGCGTGCAATTCACTGCTTGCCGGCGAGTGATATATGGTATATGTGCACAGCTCTAACAGTATGATCACCATGTCATGCCATTTTCGATAAATAAAACCATCGTGTGAATTAAAGCCTTAAAATGAAATAATAACAATTTTTTTTTTTTGTCGGTTTGGGGGCCACTGGTCATGTGGGACCCGAGACGTACGCCTCATACACCTGTGCAATAATCCGCCACTGGCTGTGTCTGAAAGCATAATTTTAGCCTTGTCTAGATGATTCTGCATTACTTCTTTTACTAGTGAGTGACTTCATTATTTTCCCTGGAACAGTAGTTAAATTAACAGATCTGTAATTACTTGTGTCATCCTTTGATTCCTCCTTTATAAATCGGAATATATTTGCACATCTCCAGTCTGTGAGGACCTCCACTGAATCTAAAGATGCTCTCATTATTGTGGCTAATGGTTTTCCTTATCTCCTTTCTGCATCCCGTAATATAATTGGATAGATCCCAATCCGCCCAGGTGCATTTTTTGTTTAACTTCGCCAGTTTCTCTTACACTTTTCTCTCAGTTATTACAAAATCATTTAGCTGCCTATTAAAGTTCTATGAACTTCAGGCATCCACTTCTCTAAAGAAATACTCGTGTGAATGCAAGTGCAAAATACTTATTTAGTTTGTGAACAATCTGAGCAGGATAATCAACGGTTGAAACTGTCGATATCAAGTGGGCCAATGTAGTAGTAGTGGCATGTGATGCAAGAAAGCAAGTGTATGAGCTTATGCAGCATCAGCAAAAAAAAAAAAAAAAAAATTCACACAACCATTCCCTCTAAATGTTTGTACAGTTCCTCCTTAAATTTATTTAACTTATCAACTTCCACAACGACGGATGGAAGTTTATTCCAGCAATTAACCACCCGCTGGCTAAAGGCAAATTTCCGCACATCTATTCTACATCTGTCTTTCCTTAATTTGAATTTATGTCCCCCTTATGTT